>NW_026947674.1:0-409000 GCF_034190915.1 Cavia porcellus | reverse complement strand
AGTGAATCTAATGTAACACACACACATACAATGCGCACCACCCCGTGATGTTTTTCTCACTGCTACTAGTGAATGTAATGTAACACACACCCATAAAATGCGCACCACCCCGTGATGTTTATCTCACTCCTACTAGTGAATGTAATGTAACACACACCCATACAATGCGCACCACCCCGTGATGTTTTTCTCACTCCTACTAGTTAATGTAATGTAACACACACCCATACAATGCGCACCACCACGTGATGTTTTTCTCACTGCTACTAGTGAATCTAATGTAACACACACCCATACAATGCGCACCACCCCGTGATGTTTTTCTCACTGCTACTAGTGAATCTAATGTAACACACACCCATACAATGCGCACCACCCCGTGATGTTTTTCTCACTGCTACTAGTGAATCTAATGTAACACACACCCATACAATGCGCATCACCCCTTGATGTTTTTCTCACTGCTACTAGTGAATCTAATGTAACACACACCCATACAATGCGCACCACCCCGTGATGTTTTTCTCACTGCTACTAGTGAATCTAATGTAACACACACCCATACAATGCGCACCACCCCGTGATGTTTTTCTCACTGCTACTAGTGAATCTAATGTAACACACACACATACAATGCGCACCACCCCGTGATGTTTTTCTCACTGCTACTAGTGAATCTAATGTAACACACACACATACAATGCGCACCACCCCGTGATGTTTTTCTCACTGCTACTAGTGAATGTAATGTAACACACACCCATACAATGCGCACCACCCCGTGATGTTTATCTCACTCCTACTAGTGAATGTAATGTAACACACACCCATACAATGTGCACCACCCCGTGATGCTTTTCTCACTCCTACTAGTTAATGTAATGTAACACACACCCATACAATGCGCACCACACCGTGATGTTTTTCTCAGTGGTACTAGTGAATCTAATGTAACGCACACCCATACAATGCGCACCACCCCGTGATGTTTTTCTCACTGCTACTAGTGAATCTAATGTAACACACACCCATACAATGCGCACCACCCCGTGATGTTTTTCTCACTCCCACTAGTGAATCTAATGTAACACACACACATACAATGCGCACCACGACGTGATGTTTTTCTCACTGCTACTAGTGAATCTAATGTAACACACACACATACAATGCGCACCACCCCGTGATGTTTTTCTCACTGCTACTAGTGAATGTAATGTAACACACACCCATACAATGCGCACCACCCCGTGATGTTTATCTCACTCCTACTAGTGAATGTAATGTAACACACACCCATACAATGCGCACCACCCCGTGATGTTTTTCTCACTCCTACTAGTTAATGTAATGTAACACACACCCATAGAATGCGCACCACCCCGTGATGTTTTTCTCACTGCTACTAGTGAATCTAATGTAACACACAGCCATACAATGCGCACCACCCCGTGATGTTTTTCTCCCTGCTACTAGTGAATCTAATGTAACACCCACCCATACAATGCGCACCACCCCGTGATGTTTTTCTCACTGCTACTAGTGAATCTAATGTAACACACACCCATACAATGCGCACCACCCCGTGATGTTTTTCTCACTGCTACTAGTGATTCTAATGTAACACACAGCCATACAATGCGCACCACCCCGTGATGTTTTTCTCACTGCTACTAGTGAATCTAATGTAACACACACCCATACAATGCGCATCACCCCGTGATGTTTTTCTCACTGCTACTAGTGAATCTAATGTAACCCACACCCATACAATGCGCACCACCCCGTGATGTTTTTCTCACTGCTACTAGTGAATCTAATGTAACACACACCCATACAATGCGCACCACCCCGTGATGTTTTTCTCACTGCTACTAGTGAATCTAATGTAACACACACATACAATGTGCACCACCCCGTGATGTTTTCCTCACTGCTACTAGTGAATCTAATGTAACACACACACATACAATTCGCACCACCCCGTGATGTTTTTCTCACTGCTACTGGTGAATGTAATGTAACACAAACCCATACAATGCGAACCACCCCGTGATGTTTTTCTCACTGCTACTGGTGAATGTAATGTAACACACACCCATACAATGCGCACCACCCGGTGATGTTTTTCTCACTGCTACTGGTGTATGTAATGAAACACACACCCATACAATGCGCACCACCCCGTGATGTTTTTCTCACTCCTACTAGTGAATGTAATGTAACACACACCCATACAATGCGCACCACCCCGTGATGTTTTTCTCACTCCTACTAGTGAATCTAATGTAACACACACCCATACAATGCGCACCACCCCGTGATGGTTTTCTCACTCCTACTAGTGAATGTAATGTAACACACACCCATACAAGGCACACCACCCCGTGATGTTTTTTTCACTCCTACTAGTGAATGTAATGTAACACACACCCATACAATGCGCACCACCCCGTGATGTTTTTCTCACTCCCACTAGTGAATCTAATGTAACACACACCCATACAATGCGCACCACCCCGTGATGTTTTTCTCACTCCCACTAGTGAATCTAATGTAACACACACCCATACAATGCGCACCACCCCGTGATGTTTTTCTCACTGCTACTAGTGAATGTAATGTAACACACACCCATACAATGCGCATCACCCCGTGATGTTTTTCTCACTGCTACTAGTGAATCTAATGTAACACACACCCATACAATGCGCACCACCCCGTGATGTATTTCTCACTCCTACTTGTGAATGTAATGTAACACACACCCATACAATGTGCACCACCACGTGATGTTTTTCTCACTGCTACTAGTGAATCTAATGTAACACACACCCATACAATGCGCACCACCCCGTGATGTTTTTCTCACTGCTACTAGTGAATCTAATGTAACACACACCCATACAATGCGCACCACCCCGTGATGTTTTTCTCACTGCTACTAGTGAATCTAATGTAACACACACCCATACAATGTGCATCACCCCTTGATGTTTTTCTCACTGCTACTAGTGAATCTAATGTAACACACACCCATACAATGCGCACCACCCCGTGATGTTTTTCTCACTGCTACTAGTGAATCTAATGTAACACACACCCATACAATGCGCACCACCCCGTGATGTTTTTCTCACTGCTACTAGTGAATCTAATGTAACACACACACATACAATGCGCACCACCCCGTGATGTTTTTCTCACTGCTACTAGTGAATCTAATGTAACACACACACATACAATGCGCACCACCCCGTGATGTTTTTCTCACTGCTACTAGTGAATGTAATGTAACACACACCCATACAATGCGCACCACCACGTGATGTTTATCTCACTCCTACTAGTGAATGTAATGTAACACACACCCATACAATGTGCACCACCCCGTGATGTTTTTCTCACTCCTACTAGTTAATGTAATGTAACACACACCCATACAATGCGCACCACACCGTGATGTTTTTCTCAGTGGTACTAGTGAATCTAATGTAACACACACCCATACAATGCGCACCACCCCGTGATGTTTTTCTCACTGCTACTAGTGAATCTAATGTAACACACACCCATACAATGCGCACCACCCCGTGATGTTTTTCTCACTCCCACTAGTGAATCTAATGTAACACACACCCATACAATGCGCACCACCCCGTGATATTTTTCTCACTCCCACTAGTGAATCTAATGTAACACACACCCATACACTGCGCACCACCCAGTGATGTTTTTCTCACTCCCACTAGTGAATCTAATGTAACACACACCCATACAATGGGCACCACCCCGTGATGTTTTTCTCACTGCTACTAGTGAATGTAATGTAACACACAACCATACAATGCGCACCACCCCGTGATGTTTTTCTCACTGCTACTAGTGAATCTAATGTAACACACACCCATACAATGCGCACCACCCCGAGATGTTTTTCTCACTCCTACTTGTGAATGTAATGTAACACACACCCATACAATGCGCACCACCCCGTGATATTTTTCTCACTGCTACTAGTGAATCTAATGTAACACACACCCATACAATGCGCACCACCCCGTGATGTTTTTCTCACTGCTACTAGTGAATCTAATGTAACACACACCCATACAATGCGCACCACCCCGTGATGTTTTTCTCACAGCTACTAGTGAATCTAATGTAACACACACCCATACAATGCGCACCACCCCGTGATGTTTTTCTCACTGCTACTAGTGAATCTAATGTAACACACACCCATACAATGCGCACCACCCCGTGTTGTTTTTCTCACTGCTACTAGTGAATCTAATGTAACACACACCCATACAATGCGCACCACCCCGTGATGTTTTTCTCACTGCTACTAGTGAATCTAATGTAACACACACACATACAATGCGCACCACGACGTGATGTTTTTCTCACTGCTACTAGTGAATCTAATGTAACACACACACATACAATGCGCACCACCCCGTGATGTTTTTCTCACTGCTACTAGTGAATGTAATGTAACACACACAAATACAATGCGCACCACCCCGTGATGTTTATCTCACTCCTACTAGTGAATGTAATGTAACACACACCCATACAATGCGCACCACCCCGTGATGTTTTTCTCACTCCTACTAGTTAATGTAATGTAACACACACCCATACAATGCGCACCACGACGTGATGTTTTTCTCACTGCTACTAGTGAATCTAATGTAACACACACCCATACAATGCGCACCACCCCGTGATGTTTTTCTCACTGCTACTAGTGAATCTAATGTAACACACACCCATACAATGCGCACCACCCCGTGATGTTTTTCTCACTGCTACTAGTGAATCTAATGTAACACACACCCATACAATGCGCATCACCCCTTGATGTTTTTCTCACTGCTACTAGTGAATCTAATGTAACACACACCCATACAATGCGCACCACCCCGTGATGTTTTTCTCACTGCTACTAGTGAATCTAATGTAACACACACCCATACAATGCGCACCACCCCGTGATGTTTTTCTCACTGCTACTAGTGAATCTAATGTAACACACACACATACAATGCGCACCACCCCGTGATGTTTTTCTCACTGCTACTAGTGAATCTAATGTAACACACACACATACAATGCGCACCACCCCGTGATGTTTTTCTCACTGCTACTAGTGAATGTAATGTAACACACACCCATACAATGCGCACCACCCCGTGATGTTTATCTCACTCCTACTAGTGAATGTAATGTAACACACACCCATACAATGTGGACCACCCCGTGATGCTTTTCTCACTCCTACTAGTTAATGTAATGTAACACACACCCATACAATGCGCACCACACCGTGATGTTTTTCTCAGTGGTACTAGTGAATCTAATGTAACGCACACCCATACAATGCGCACCACCCCGTGATGTTTTTCTCACTGCTACTAGTGAATCTAATGTAACACACACCCATACAATGCGCACCACCCCGTGATGTTTTTCTCACTCCCACTAGTGAATCTAATGTAACACACACACATACAATGCGCACCACGACGTGATGTTTTTCTCACTGCTACTAGTGAATCTAATGTAACACACACACATACAATGCGCACCACCCCGTGATGTTTTTCTCACTGCTACTAGTGAATGTAATGTAACACACACCCATACAATGCGCACCACCCCGTGATGTTTATCTCACTCCTACTAGTGAATGTAATGTAACACACACCCATACAATGCGCACCACCCCGTGATGTTTTTCTCACTCCTACTAGTTAATGTAATGTAACACACACCCATACAATGCGCACCACCCCATGATGTTTTTCTCACTGCTACTAGTGAATCTAATGTAACACACACCCATACAATGCGCACCACCCCGTGATGTTTTTCTCACTGCTACTAGTGAATCTAATGTAACACCCACCCATACAATGCGCACCACCCCGTGATGTTTTTCTCACTGCTACTAGTGAATCTAATGTAACACACACCCATACAATGCGCACCACCCCGTGATGTTTTTCTCACTGCTACTAGTGAATCTAATGTAACACACACCCATACAATGCGCACCACCCCGTGATGTTTTTCTCACTGCTACTAGTGAATGCAATGTAACACACACCCATACAATGCGCACCACCCCGTGATGTTTTTCTCACTGCTACTAGTGAATCTAATGTAACACACACCCATACAATGCGCACCACCCGGTGATGTTTTTCTCACTCCTACTAGTGAATCTAATGTAACACACACCCATACAATGCGCACCACCCCGTGATGTTTTTCTCACTGCTACTAGTGAATGTAATGTAACACACACCCATACAATGCGCACCACCCCGTGATGTTTTCTCACTGCTACTGGTGAATGTAATGTAACACACACCCATACAATGCGCACCACCCCGTGATGGTTTTCTCACTGCTACTGGTGAATGTAATGAAACACACACCCATACAATGCGCACCACCCAGTGATGTTTTTCTCACTGCTACTAGTGAATCTAATGTAACACACACCCATACAATGCGCACTACCCCGTGATGTTTTTCTCACTCCTACTAGTGAATCTAATGTAACACACACCCATACAATGCGCACCACCCCGTGATGTTTTTCTCACTCCCACTAGTGAATCTAATGTAACACACACCCATACAATGCGCACCACCCCGTGATGGTTTTCTCACTCCTACTAGTGAATGTAATGTAACACACACCCATACAAGGCGCACCACCCCGTGATGTTTTTTTTACTCCTACTAGTGAATGTAATGTAACACACACCCATACAATGCGCACCACCCCGTGATGTTTTTCTCACTCCCACTAGTGAATCTAATGTAACACACACCCATACAATGCGCACCACCCCGTGATGTTTTTCTCACTCCCAATAGTGAATCTAATGTAACACACACCCATACAATGCGCACCACCCCGTGATGTTTTTCTCACTCCCACTAGTGAATCTAATGTAACACACACCCATACAATGCGCACCACCCCGTGATGTTTTTCTCACTCCCACTAGTGAATCTAATGTAACACACACCCATACAATGCGCACCACCCCGTGATGTTTTTCTCAATGCTACTAGTGAATGTAATGTAACACACACCCATACAATGCGCACCACCCCGTGATGTATTTCTCACTCCTACTTGTGAATCTAATGTAACACACACCCATACAATGCGCACCACCACGTGATGTTTTTCTCACTGCTACTAGTTAATCTAATGTAACACACACCCATACAATGCGCACCACCCCGTGATGTTTTTCTCACTGCTACTAGTGAATCTAATGTAACACACACCCATACAATGCGCACCACCCCGTGATGTTTTTCTCACTGCTACTAGTGAATCTAATGTAACACACACCCATACAATGCGCATCACCCCGTGATGGTTTTCTCACTGCTACTAGTGAATCTAATGTAACACACACCCATACAATGCGCACCACCCCGTGATGTTTTTCTCACTGCTAGTAGTGAATCTAATGTAACACACACCCATACAATGCGCACCACCCCGTGATGGTTTTCTCACTGCTACTAGTGAATGTAATGTAACACACACCCATACAAGGCGCACCACCCCGTGATGTTTTTTTCACTCCTACTAGTGAATGTAATGTAACACACACCCATACAATGCGCACCACCCCGTGATGTTTTTCTCACTGCTACTAGTGAATGTAATGTAACACACACCCATACAATGCGCACCACCCCGTGATGTTTTTCTCACTGCTACTAGTGAATCTAATGTAACACACACCCATACAATGCGCACCACCCCGTGATGTTTTTCTCACTGCTACTAGTGAATCTAATGTAACACACACCCATACAATGCGCATCACCCCGTGATGTTTTTCTCACTGCTACTAGTGAATCTAATGTAACACACACCCATACAATGCGCACCACCCCGTGATGTTTTTCTCACTGCTACTAGTGAATCTAATGTAGCACACACCCATACAATGCGCACCACCCCGTGATGTTTTTCTCACTGCTACTAGTCAATCTAATGTAACACACACACATACAATGCGCACCACCCCGTGATGTTTTTCTCACTGCTACTAGTGAATCTAATGTAACACACACACATACAATGCGCACCACCCCGTGATGTTTTTCTCACTGCTACTAGTGAATGTAATGTAACACACACCCATACAATGCGCACCACCCCGTGATGTTTTTCTCACTGCTACTGGTGAATGTAATGTAACACACACCCATACAATGCGCACCACCCCGTGATGTTTTTCTCACTGCTACTGGTGAATGTAATGAAACACACACCCATACAATGCGCACCACCCCGTGATGTTTTTCTCACTCCTACTAGTGAATGTAATGTAACACACACCCATACAATGCGCACCACCCCGTGATGTTTTTCTCACTCCTACTAGTGAATGTAATGTAACACACACCCATACAATGCGCACCACCCCGTGATGGTTTTCTCACTCCTACTAGTGAATGTAATGTAACACACACCCATACAAGGCTCACCACCCCGTGATGTTTTTTTTCACTCCTACTAGTGAATGTAATGTAACACACACCCATACAATGCGCACCACCCCGTGATGTTTTTCTCACTCCCACTAGTGAATCTAATGTAACACACACCCATACAATGCGCACCACCCCGTGATGTTTTTCTCACTCCCACTAGTGAATCTAATGTAACACACACCCATACAATGCGCACCACCCCGTGATGTTTTTCTCACTCCCACTAGTGAATCTAATGTAACACACACCCATACAATGCCCACCACCCCGTGATGTTTTTCTCACTCCCACTAGTGAATCTAATGTAACACACACCCATACACTGCGCACCACCCAGTGATGTTTTTCTCACTCCCACTAGTGAATCTAATGTAACACACACCCATACAATGCGCACCACCCCGTGATGTTTTTCTCACTCCCACTAGTGAATCTAATGTAACACACACACATACAATGCGCACCACCCCGTGATGTTTTTCTCACTGCTACTAGTGAATCTAATGTAACACACACCCATACAATGCGCACCACCCCGTGATGTTTTTCTCACTGCTACTAGTGAATCTAATGTAACACACACACATACAATGCGCACCACCCCGTGATGTTTTTCTCACTGCTACTAGTGAATCTAATGTAACACACACACATACAATGCGCACCACCCCGTGATGTTTTTCTCACTGCTACTAGTGAATGTAATGTAACACACACCCATACAATGCGCACCACCACGTGATGTTTATCTCACTCCTACTAGTGAATGTAATGTAACACACACCCATACAATGTGCACCACCCCGTGATGTTTTTCTCACTCCTACTAGTTAATGTAATGTAACACACACCCATACAATGCGCACCACACCGTGATGTTTTTCTCAGTGGTACTAGTGAATCTAATGTAACACACACCCATACAATGCGCACCACCCCGTGATGTTTTTCTCACTGCTACTAGTGAATCTAATGTAACACACACCCATACAATGCGCACCACCCCGTGATGTTTTTCTCACTCCCACTAGTGAATCTAATGTAACACACACCCATACAATGCGCACCACCCCGTGATATTTTTCTCACTCCCACTAGTGAATCTAATGTAACACACACCCATACACTGCGCACCACCCAGTGATGTTTTTCTCACCCCCACTAGTGAATCTAATGTAACACACACCCATACAATGGGCACCACCCCGTGATGTTTTTCTCACTGCTACTAGTGAATGTAATGTAACACACAACCATACAATGCGCACCACCCCGTGATGTTTTTCTCACTGCTACTAGTGAATCTAATGTAACACACACCCATACAATGCGCACCACCCCGAGATGTTTTTCTCACTCCTACTTGTGAATGTAATGTAACACACACCCATACAATGCGCACCACCCCGTGATATTTTTCTCACTGCTACTAGTGAATCTAATGTAACACACACCCATACAATGCGCACCACCCCGTGATGTTTTTCTCACTGCTACTAGTGAATCTAATGTAACACACACCCATACAATGCGCACCACCCCGTGATGTTTTTCTCACAGCTACTAGTGAATCTAATGTAACACACACCCATACAATGCGCACCACCCCGTGATGTTTTTCTCACTGCTACTAGTGAATCTAATGTAACACACACCCATACAATGCGCACCACCCCGTGTTGTTTTTCTCACTGCTACTAGTGAATCTAATGTAACACACACCCATACAATGCGCACCACCCCGTGATGTTTTTCTCACTGCTACTAGTGAATCTAATGTAACACACACACATACAATGCGCACCACGACGTGATGTTTTTCTCACTGCTACTAGTGAATCTAATGTAACACACACACATACAATGCGCACCACCCCGTGATGTTTTTCTCACTGCTACTAGTGAATGTAATGTAACACACACCCATACAATGCGCACCACCCCGTGATGTTTATCTCACTCCTACTAGTGAATGTAATGTAACACACACCCATACAATGCGCACCACCCCGTGATGTTTTTCTCACTCCTACTAGTTAATGTAATGTAACACACACCCATACAATGCGCACCACGACGTGATGTTTTTCTCACTGCTACTAGTGAATCTAATGTAACACACACCCATACAATGCGCACCACCCCGTGATGTTTTTCTCACTGCTACTAGTGAATCTAATGTAACACACACCCATACAATGCGCACCACCCCGTGATGTTTTTCTCACTGCTACTAGTGAATCTAATGTAACACACACCCATACAATGCGCATCACCCCTTGATGTTTTTCTCACTGCTACTAGTGAATCTAATGTAACACACACCCATACAATGCGCACCACCCCGTGATGTTTTTCTCACTGCTACTAGTGAATCTAATGTAACACACACCCATACAATGCGCACCACCCCGTGATGTTTTTCTCACTGCTACTAGTGAATCTAATGTAACACACACACATACAATGCGCACCACCCCGTGATGTTTTTCTCACTGCTACTAGTGAATCTAATGTAACACACACACATACAATGCGCACCACCCCGTGATGTTTTTCTCACTGCTACTAGTGAATGTAATGTAACACACACCCATACAATGCGCACCACCCCGTGATGTTTATCTCACTCCTACTAGTGAATGTAATGTAACACACACCCATACAATGTGGACCACCCCGTGATGCTTTTCTCACTCCTACTAGTTAATGTAATGTAACACACACCCATACAATGCGCACCACACCGTGATGTTTTTCTCAGTGGTACTAGTGAATCTAATGTAACGCACACCCATACAATGCGCACCACCCCGTGATGTTTTTCTCACTGCTACTAGTGAATCTAATGTAACACACACCCATACAATGCGCACCACCCCGTGATGTTTTTCTCACTCCCACTAGTGAATCTAATGTAACACACACACATACAATGCGCACCACGACGTGATGTTTTTCTCACTGCTACTAGTGAATCTAATGTAACACACACACATACAATGCGCACCACCCCGTGATGTTTTTCTCACTGCTACTAGTGAATGTAATGTAACACACACCCATACAATGCGCACCACCCCGTGATGTTTATCTCACTCCTACTAGTGAATGTAATGTAACACACACCCATACAATGCGCACCACCCCGTGATGTTTTTCTCACTCCTACTAGTTAATGTAATGTAACACACACCCATACAATGCGCACCACCCCATGATGTTTTTCTCACTGCTACTAGTGAATCTAATGTAACACACACCCATACAATGCGCACCACCCCGTGATGTTTTTCTCACTGCTACTAGTGAATCTAATGTAACACCCACCCATACAATGCGCACCACCCCGTGATGTTTTTCTCACTGCTACTAGTGAATCTAATGTAACACACACCCATACAATGCGCACCACCCCGTGATGTTTTTCTCACTGCTACTAGTGAATCTAATGTAACACACACCCATACAATGCGCACCACCCCGTGATGTTTTTCTCACTGCTACTAGTGAATGCAATGTAACACACACCCATACAATGCGCACCACCCCGTGATGTTTTTCTCACTGCTACTAGTGAATCTAATGTAACACACACCCATACAATGCGCACCACCCGGTGATGTTTTTCTCACTCCTACTAGTGAATCTAATGTAACACACACCCATACAATGCGCACCACCCCGTGATGTTTTTCTCACTGCTACTAGTGAATGTAATGTAACACACACCCATACAATGCGCACCACCCCGTGATGTTTTCTCACTGCTACTGGTGAATGTAATGTAACACACACCCATACAATGCGCACCACCCCGTGATGGTTTTCTCACTGCTACTGGTGAATGTAATGAAACACACACCCATACAATGCGCACCACCCCGTGATGTTTTTCTCACTCCTACTAGTGAATGTAATGTAACACACACCCATACAATGCGCACTACCCCGTGATGTTTTTCTCACTCCTACTAGTGAATCTAATGTAACACACACCCATACAATGCGCACCACCCCGTGATGTTTTTCTCACTCCCACTAGTGAATCTAATGTAACACACACCCATACAATGCGCACCACCCCGTGATGGTTTTCTCACTCCTACTAGTGAATGTAATGTAACACACACCCATACAAGGCGCACCACCCCGTGATGTTTTTTTCACTCCTACTAGTGAATGTAATGTAACACACACCCATACAATGCGCACCACCCCGTGATGTTTTTCTCACTCCCACTAGTGAATCTAATGTAACACACACCCATACAATGCGCACCACCCCGTGATGTTTTTCTCACTCCCAATAGTGAATCTAATGTAACACACACCCATACAATGCGCACCACCCCGTGATGTTTTTCTCACTCCCACTAGTGAATCTAATGTAACACACACCCATACAATGCGCACCACCCCGTGATGTTTTTCTCACTCCCACTAGTGAATCTAATGTAACACACACCCATACAATGCGCACCACCCCGTGATGTTTTTCTCACTGCTACTAGTGAATGTAATGTAACACACACCCATACAATGCGCACCACCCCGTGATGTATTTCTCACTCCTACTTGTGAATCTAATGTAACACACACCCATACAATGCGCACCACCACGTGATGTTTTTCTCACTGCTACTAGTGAATCTAATGTAACACACACCCATACAATGCGCACCACCCCGTGATGTTTTTCTCACTGCTAGTAGTGAATCTAATGTAACACACACCCATACAATGCGCACCACCCCGTGATGGTTTTCTCACTGCTACTAGTGAATGTAATGTAACACACACCCATACAAGGCGCACCACCCCGTGATGTTTTTTTCACTCCTACTAGTGAATGTAATGTAACACACACCCATACAATGCGCACCACCCCGTGATTTTTTTCTCACTGCTACTAGTGAATGTAATGTAACACACACCCATACAATGCGCACCACCCCGTGATGTTTTTCTCACTGCTACTAGTGAATCTAATGTAACACACACCCATACAATGCGCACCACCCCGTGATGTTTTTCTCACTGCTACTAGTGAATCTAATGTAACACACACCCATACAATGCGCATCACCCCGTGATGTTTTTCTCACTGCTACTAGTGAAGCTAATGTAACACACACCCATACAATGCGCACCACCCCGTGATGTTTTTCTCACTGCTACTAGTGAATCTAATGTAGCACACACCCATACAATGCGCACCACCCCGTGATGTTTTTCTCACTGCTACTAGTCAATCTAATGTAACACACACACATACAATGCGCACCACCCCGTGATGTTTTTCTCACTGCTACTAGTGAATCTAATGTAACACACACACATACAATGCGCACCACCCCGTGATGTTTTTCTCACTGCTACTAGTGAATGTAATGTAACACACACCCATACAATGCGCACCACCCCGTGATGTTTTTCTCACTGCTACTGGTGAATGTAATGTAACACACACCCATACAATGCGCACCACCCCGTGATGTTTTTCTCACTGCTACTGGTGAATGTAATGAAACACACACCCATACAATGCGCACCACCCCGTGATGTTTTTCTCACTCCTACTAGTGAATGTAATGTAACACACACCCATACAATGCGCACCACCCCGTGATGTTTTTCTCACTCCTACTAGTGAATGTAATGTAACACACACCCATACAATGCGCACCACCCCGTGATGGTTTTCTCACTCCTACTAGTGAATGTAATGTAACACACACCCATACAAGGCTCACCACCCCGTGATGTTTTTTTTCACTCCTACTAGTGAATGTAATGTAACACACACCCATACAATGCGCACCACCCCGTGATGTTTTTCTCACTCCCACTAGTGAATCTAATGTAACACACACCCATACAATGCGCACCACCCCGTGATGTTTTTCTCACTCCCACTAGTGAATCTAATGTAACACACACCCATACAATGCGCACCACCCCGTGATGTTTTTCTCACTCCCACTAGTGAATCTAATGTAACACACACCCATACAATGCCCACCACCCCGTGATGTTTTTCTCACTCCCACTAGTGAATCTAATGTAACACACACCCATACACTGCGCACCACCCAGTGATGTTTTTCTCACTCCCACTAGTGAATCTAATGTAACACACACCCATACAATGCGCACCACCCCGTGATGTTTTTCTCACTCCCACTAGTGAATCTAATGTAACACACACACATACAATGCGCACCACCCCGTGATGTTTTTCTCACTGCTACTAGTGAATCTAATGTAACACACACCCATACAATGCGCACCACCCCGTGAAGTTTTTCTCACTGCTACTAGTGAATCTAATGTAACACACACCCATACAATGCGCATCACCCCGTGATGGTTTTCTCACTGCTACTAGTGAATCTAATGTAACACACACCCATACAATGCGCACCACCCCGTGATGTTTTTCTCACTGCTAGTAGTGAATCTAATGTAACACACACCCATACAATGCGCACCACCCCGTGATGGTTTTCTCACTGCTACTAGTGAATGTAATGTAACACACACCCATACAAGGCGCACCACCCCGTGATGTTTTTTTCACTCCTACTAGTGAATGTAATGTAACACACACCCATACAATGCGCACCACCCCGTGATGTTTTTCTCACTGCTACTAGTGAATGTAATGTAACACACACCCATACAATGCGCACCACCCCGTGATGTTTTTCTCACTGCTACTAGTGAATCTAATGTAACACACACCCATACAATGCGCACCACCCCGTGATGATTTTCTCACTGCTACTAGTGAATCTAATGTAAAACACACCCATACAATGCGCATCACCCCGTGATGTTTTTCTCACTGCTACAAGTGAATCTAATGTAACACACACCCATACAATGCGCACCACCCCGTGATGTTTTTCTCACTGCTACTAGTGAATCTAATGTAACACACACCCATACAATGCGCACCACCCCGTGATGTTTTTCTCACTGCTACTAGTGAATCTAATGTAACACACACACATACAATGCGCACCACCCCGTGATGTTTTTCTCACTGCTACTAGTGAATCTAATGTAACACACACACATACAATGCGCACCACCCCGTGATGTTTTTCTCACTGCTACTAGTGAATGTAATGTAACACACACCCATACAATGCGCACCACCCCGTGATGTTTTTCTCACTGCTACTGGTGAATGTAATGTATCACACACCCATACAATGCGCACCACCCCGTGATGTTTTTCTCACTGCTACTGGTGAATGTAATGTAACACACACCCATACAATGCGCACCACCCCGTGATGTTTTTCTCACTCCTACTAGTGAATCTAATGTAACACACACCCATACACTGCGCACCACCCCGTGATGGTTTTCTGACTCCTACTAGTGAATGTAATGTAACACACACCCATACAAGGCTCACCACCCCGTGATGTTTTTTTTCACTCCTACTAGTGAATGTAATGTAACACACACCCATACAATGCGCACCACCCCGTGATGTTTTTCTCACTCCTACTAGTGAATCTAATGTTACACACACCCATACAATGCGCACCACCCCGTGATGTTTTTCTCACTCCCACTAGTGAATCTAATGTAACACACACCCATACAATGCGCACCACCCCGTGATGTTTTTCTCACTCCCACTAGTGAATCTAATGTAACACACACCCATACAATGCGCACCACCCCGTGATGTTTTTCTCACTCCCACTAGTGAATCTAATGTAACACACACCCATACACTGCGCACCACCCAGTGATGTTTTTCTCACTCCCACTAGTGAATCTAATGTAACACACACCCATACAATGCGCACCACCCCGTGATGTTTTTCTCACTCCCACTAGTGAATCTAATGTAACACACACCCATACAATGCGCATCACCCCGTGATGTTTTTCTCACTGCTACTAGTGAATGTAATGTAACACACACCCATACAATGCGCACCACCCCGTGATGTTTTTCTCACTGCTACTAGTGAATCTAATGTAACACACACCCATACAATGCGCACCACCCCGTGATGTTTTTCTCACTGCTACTAGTGAATCTAATGTAACACACACACATACAATGCGCACCACCCCGTGATGTTTTTCTCACTGCTACTAGTGAATCTAATGTAACACACACCCATACAATGCGCACCACCCCGTGATGTTTTTCTCACTGCTACTGGTGAATGTAATGAAACACACACCCATACAATGCGCACCACCCCGTGATGTTTTTCTCACTCCTACTAGTGAATGTAATGTAACACACACCCATACAATGCGCACCACCCCGTGATGTTTTTCTCACTCCTACTAGTGAATCTAATGTAACACACACCCATACAATGCGCACCACCCCGTGATGTTTTTCTCACTCCTACTAGTGAATGTAATGTAACACACACCCATACAAGGCACACCACCCCGTGATGTTTTTTTTCACTCCTACTAGTGAATGTAATGTAACACACACCCATACAATGCGCACCACCCCGTGATGTTTTTCTCACTCCCACTAGTGAATCTAATGTAACACACACCCATACAATGCGCACCACCCCGTGATGTTTTTCTCACTCCCACTAGTGAATCTAATGTAACACACACCCATACAATGCGCACCACCCCGTGATGTTTTTCTCACTCCCACTAGTGAATCTAATGTAACACACACCCATACAATGCGCACCACCCCGTGATGTTTTTCTCACTCCCACTAGTGAATCTAATGTAACACACACCCATACACTGCGCACCACCCAGTGATGTTTTTCTCACTCCCACTAGTGAATCTAATGTAACACACACCCATACAATGCGCACCACCCCGTGATGTTTTTCTCACTCCCACTAGTGAATGTAATGTAACACACACCCATACAATGCGCACCACCCCGTGATGTTTTTCTCACTGCTACTAGTGAATGTAATGTAACACACACCCATACAATGCGCACCACCCCGTGATGTTTTTCTCACTGCTACTAGTGAATCTAATGTAACACACACCCATACAATGCGCACCTCCCCGTGATGTTTTTCTCACTCCTACTTGTGAATGTAATGTAACACACACCCATACAATGCGCACCACCCCGTGATGTTTTTCTCACTGCTACTAGTGAATCTAATGTAACACACACCCATACAATGCGCACCACCCCGTGATGTTTTTCTCACTGCTACTAGTGAATCTAATGTAACACACACCCATACAATGCGCACCACCCCGTGATGTTTTTCTCACTGCTACTAGTGAATGTAATGTAACACACACCCATACAATGCGCACCACCCCGTGATGTTTTTCTCACTGCTACTGGTGAATGTAATGTAACACACACCCATACAATGCGCACCACCCCGTGATGTTTTTCTCACTGCTACTGGTGAATGTAATGAAACACACACCCATACAATGCGCACCACCCCGTGATGTTTTTCTCACTCCTACTAGTGAATGTAATGTAACACACACCCATACAATGCGCACCACCCCGTGATGTTTTTCTCACTCCTACTAGTGAATCTAATGTAACACACACCCATACAATGCGCACCACCCCGTGATGTTTTTCTCACTCCTACTAGTGAATGTAATGTAACACACACCCATACAATGCGCACCACCCCGTGAGGTTTTTCTCACTCCTACTAGTGAATCTAATGTAACACACACCCATACAATGCGCACCCCCCGTGATGGTTTTCTCACTGCTACTAGTGAATGTAATGTAACACACACCCATACAATGCGCACCTCCCCGTGATGTTTTTCTCACTCCTACTTGTGAATGTAATGTAACACACACCCATACAATGCGCACCACCCCGTGATGTTTTTCTCACTGCTACTAGTGAATCTAATGTAACACACACCCATACAATGCGCACCACCCCGTGATGTTTTTCTCACTGCTACTAGTGAATCTAATGTAACACACACCCAGACAATGCGCACCACCCCGTGATGTTTATCTCACTCCTACTAGTGAATCTAATGTAACACACACCCATACAATGCGCACCACCCCGTGTTGTTTTTCTCACTGCTACTAGTGAATCTAATGTAACACACACCCATACAATGCGCACCACCCCGTGATGTTTTTCTCACTGCTACTAGTGAATCTAATGTACCACACACACATACAATGCGCACCACCCCGTGATGTTTTTCTCACTGCTACTAGTGAATCTAATGTAACACACACACATACAATGCGCACCACCCCGTGATGTTTTTCTCACTGCTACTAGTGAATGTAATGTAACACACACCCATATAATGCGCACCACCCCGTGATGTTTATCTCACTCCTACTAGTGAATGTAATGTAACACACACCCATACAATGCGCACCACCCCGTGATGTTTTTCTCACTCCTACTAGTTAATGTAATGTAACACACACCCATACAATGCGCACCACCCCGTGATGTTTTTCTCACTGCTACTAGTGAATCTAATGTAACACACACCCATACAATGCGCACCACCCCGTGATGTTTTTCTCACTGCTACTAGTGAATCTAATGTAACACCCACCCATACAATGCGCACCACCCCGTGATGTTTTTCTCACTGCTACCAGTGAATCTAATGTAACACACACCCATACAATGCGCACCACCCCGTGATGTTTTTCTCAATGCTACCAGTGAATCTAATGTAACACACACCCATACAATGCGCACCACCCCCTGATGTTTTTCTCACTGCTACTAGTGAATGTAATGTAACACACACCCATACAATGCGCACCACCCCGTGATGTTTTTCTCACTGCTACTAGTGAATCTAATGTAACACACACCCATACAATGCGCACCACCCCGTGATGTTTTTCTCACTCCTACTAGTGAATCTAATGTAACACACACCCATACAATGCGCACCACCGCGTGATGTTTTTCTCACTGCTACTAGTGAATGTAATGTAACACACACCCATACAATGCCCACCACCCCGTGATGTTTTTCTCACTGCTACTGGTGAATGTAATGTAACACACACCCATACAATGCGCACCACCCCGTGATGTTTTTCTCACTGCTACTGGTGAATGTAATGAAACACACACCCATACAATGCGCACCACCCCGTGATGTTTTTCTCACTCCTACTAGTGAATCTAATGTAACACACACCCATACAATGCGCACCACCCCGTGATGGTTTTCTCACTCCTACTAGTGAATGTAATGTAACACACACCCATACAAGGCGCACCAACCCGTGATGTTTTTTTCACTCCTACTAGTGAATGTAATGTAACACACACCCATACAATGCGCACCACCCCGTGATGTTTTTCTCACTCCCACTAGTGAATCTAATGTAACACACACCCATACAATGCGCACCACGCCGTGATGTTTTTCTCACTCCCACTAGTGCATCTAATGTAACACACACCCATACAATGCGCACCACCCCGTGATGTTTTTCTCACTCCCACTAGTGAATCTAATGTAACACACACCCATACAATGCGCACCACCCCGTGATGTTTTTCTCACTCCCACTAGTGAATCTAATGTAACACACACCCATACAATGCGCACCACCCCGTGATGTTTTTCTCGCTGCTACTAGTGAATGTAATGTAACACACACCCATACAATGCGCACCACCCCGTGACGTATTTCTCACTCCTACTTGTGAATCTAATGTAACACACACCCATACAATGCGCACCACCACGTGATGTTTTTCTCACTGCTACTAGTTAATCTAATGTAACACACACCCATACAATGCGCACCACCCCGTGATGTTTTTCTCACTGCTACTAGTGAATCTAATGTAACACACACCCATACAATGCGCACCACCCCGTGATGTTTTTCTCACTGCTACTAGTGAATCTAATGTAACACACACCCATACAATGCGCACCACCCCGTGATGTTTTTCTCACTGCTACTAGTGAATCTAATGTAACACACACACATACAATGCGCACCACCCCGTGATGTTTTTCTCACTGCTACTAGTGAATCTAATGTAACACACACACATACAATGCGCACCACCCCGTGATGTTTTTCTCACTGCTACTAGTGAATGTAATGTAACACACACCCATACAATGCGCACCACCCCGTGATGTTTTTCTCACTGCTACTGGTGAATGTAATGTAACACACACCCATACAATGCGCACCACCCCGTGATGTTTTTCTCACTGCTACTGGTGAATGTAATGAAACACACACCCATACAATGCGCACCACCCCGTGATGTTTTTCTCACTCCTACTAGTGAATGTAATGTAACACACACCCATACAATGCGCACCACCCCGTGATGTTTTTCTCACTCCTACTAGTGAATCTAATGTAACACACACCCATACAATGCGCACCACCCCGGGATGGTTTTCTCACTCCTACTAGTGAATGTAATGTAACACACACCCATACAAGGCTCACCACCCCGTGATGTTTTTTTTCACTCCTACTAGTGAATGTAATGTAACACACACCCATACAATGCGCACCACCCCGTGATGTTTTTCTCACTCCCTCTAGTGAATCTAATGTAACACACACCCATACAATGCGCACCACCCCGTGATGTTTTTCTCACTCCCACTAGTGAATCTAATGTAACACACACCCATACAATGCGCACCACCCCGTGATGTTTTTCTCACTCCCACTAGTGAATCTAATGTAACACACACCCATACAATGCGCACCACACCGTGATGTTTTTCTCACTCCCACTAGTGAATCTAATGTAACACACACCCATACACTGCGCACCACCCAGTGATGTTTTTCTCACTCCCACTAGTGAATCTAATGTAACACACACCCATACAATGCGCACCACCCCGTGATATTTTTCTCACTCCCACTAGTGAATCTAATGTAACACACACCCATACAATGCGCATCACCCCGTGATGTTTTTCTCACTGCTACTAGTGAATGTAATGTAACACACACCCATACAATGCGCACCACCCCGTGATGTTTTTCTCACTGCTACTAGTGAATCTAATGTAACACACACCCATACAATGCGCACCACCCCGTGATGTTTTTCTCACTGCTACTAGTGAATGTAATGTAACACACACCCATACAATGCGCACCACCCCGTGATGTTTTTCTCACTCCCACTAGTGAATCTAATGTAACACACACCCATACACTGCGCACCACCCAGTGATGTTTTTCTCACTCCCACTAGTGAATCTAATGTAACACACACCCATACAATGCGCACCACCCCGTGATGTTTTTCTCACTCCCACTAGTGAATGTAATGTAACACACACCCATACAATGCGCACCACCCCGTGATGTTTTTCTCACTGCTACTAGTGAATGTAATGTAACACACACCCATACAATGCGCACCACCCCGTGATGTTTTTCTCACTGCTACTAGTGAATCTAATGTAACACACACCCATACAATGCGCACCTCCCCGTGATGTTTTTCTCACTCCTACTTGTGAATGTAATGTAACACACACCCATACAATGCGCACCACCCCGTGATGTTTTTCTCACTGCTACTAGTGAATCTAATGTAACACACACCCATACAATGCGCACCACCCCGTGATGTTTTTCTCACTGCTACTAGTGAATCTAATGTAACACACACCCATACAATGCGCACCACCCCGTGATGTTTATCTCACTCCTACTAGTGAATCTAATGTAACACACACCCATACAATGCGCACCACCCCGTGTTGTTTTTCTCACTGCTACTAGTGAATCTAATGTAACACACACCCATACAATGCGCACCACCCCGTGATGTTTTTCTCACTGCTACTAGTGAATCTAATGTACCACACACACATACAATGCGCACCACCCCGTGATGTTTTTCTCACTGCTACTAGTGAATCTAATGTAACACACACACATACAATGCGCACCACCCCGTGATGTTTTTCTCACTGCTACTAGTGAATGTAATGTAACACACACCCATATAATGCGCACCACCCCGTGATGTTTATCTCACTCCTACTAGTGAATGTAATGTAACACACACCCATACAATGCGCACCACCCCGTGATGTTTTTCTCACTCCTACTAGTTAATGTAATGTAACACACACCCATACAATGCGCACCACCCCGTGATGTTTTTCTCACTGCTACTAGTGAATCTAATGTAACACACACCCATACAATGCGCACCACCCCGTGATGTTTTTCTCACTGCTACTAGTGAATCTAATGTAACACCCACCCATACAATGTGCACCACCCCGTGATGTTTTTCTCACTCCTACTAGTGAATCTAATGTAACACACACCCATACAATGCGCACCACCGCGTGATGTTTTTCTCACTGCTACTAGTGAATGTAATGTAACACACACCCATACAATGCCCACCACCCCGTGATGTTTTTCTCACTGCTACTGGTGAATGTAATGTAACACACACCCATACAATGCGCACCACCCCGTGATGTTTTTCTCACTGCTACTGGTGAATGTAATGAAACACACACCCATACAATGCGCACCACCCCGTGATGTTTTTCTCACTCCTACTAGTGAATCTAATGTAACACACACCCATACAATGCGCACCACCCCGTGATGGTTTTCTCACTCCTACTAGTGAATGTAATGTAACACACACCCATACAAGGCGCACCAACCCGTGATGTTTTTTTCACTCCTACTAGTGAATGTAATGTAACACACACCCATACAATGCGCACCACCCCGTGATGTTTTTCTCACTCCCACTAGTGAATCTAATGTAACACACACCCATACAATGCGCACCACGCCGTGATGTTTTTCTCACTCCCACTAGTGCATCTAATGTAACACACACCCATACAATGCGCACCACCCCGTGATGTTTTTCTCACTCCCACTAGTGAATCTAATGTAACACACACCCATACAATGCGCACCACCCCGTGATGTTTTTCTCACTCCCACTAGTGAATCTAATGTAACACACACCCATACAATGCGCACCACCCCGTGATGTTTTTCTCGCTGCTACTAGTGAATGTAATGTAACACACACCCATACAATGCGCACCACCCCGTGACGTATTTCTCACTCCTACTTGTGAATCTAATGTAACACACACCCATACAATGCGCACCACCACGTGATGTTTTTCTCACTGCTACTAGTTAATCTAATGTAACACACACCCATACAATGCGCACCACCCCGTGATGTTTTTCTCACTGCTACTAGTGAATCTAATGTAACACACACCCATACAATGCGCACCACCCCGTGATGTTTTTCTCACTGCTACTAGTGAATCTAATGTAACACACACCCATACAATGCGCACCACCCCGTGATGTTTTTCTCACTGCTACTAGTGAATCTAATGTAACACACACACATACAATGCGCACCACCCCGTGATGTTTTTCTCACTGCTACTAGTGAATCTAATGTAACACACACACATACAACGCGCACCACCCCGTGATGTTTTTCTCACTGCTACTAGTGAATGTAATGTAACACACACCCATACAATGCGCACCACCCCGTGATGTTTTTCTCACTGCTACTGGTGAATGTAATGTAACACACACCCATACAATGCGCACCACCCCGTGATGTTTTTCTCACTGCTACTGGTGAATGTAATGAAACACACACCCATACAATGCGCACCACCCCGTGATGTTTTTCTCACTCCTACTAGTGAATGTAATGTAACACACACCCATACAATGCGCACCACCCCGTGATGTTTTTCTCACTCCTACTAGTGAATCTAATGTAACACACACCCATACAATGCGCACCACCCCGGGATGGTTTTCTCACTCCTACTAGTGAATGTAATGTAACACACACCCATACAAGGCTCACCACCCCGTGATGTTTTTTTTCACTCCTACTAGTGAATGTAATGTAACACACACCCATACAATGCGCACCACCCCGTGATGTTTTTCTCACTCCCTCTAGTGAATCTAATGTAACACACACCCATACAATGCGCACCACCCCGTGATGTTTTTCTCACTCCCACTAGTGAATCTAATGTAACACACACCCATACAATGCGCACCACCCCGTGATGTTTTTCTCACTCCCACTAGTGAATCTAATGTAACACACACCCATACAATGCGCACCACACCGTGATGTTTTTCTCACTCCCACTAGTGAATCTAATGTAACACACACCCATACACTGCGCACCACCCAGTGATGTTTTTCTCACTCCCACTAGTGAATCTAATGTAACACACACCCATACAATGCGCACCACCCCGTGATGTTTTTCTCACTCCCACTAGTGAATCTAATGTAACACACACCCATACAATGCGCATCACCCCGTGATGTTTTTCTCACTGCTACTAGTGAATGTAATGTAACACACACCCATACAATGCGCACCACCCCGTGATGTTTTTCTCACTGCTACTAGTGAATCTAATGTAACACACACCCATACAATGCGCACCACCCCGTGATGTTTTTCTCACTGCTACTAGTGAATGTAATGTAACACACACCCATACAATGCGCACCACCCCGTGATGTTTTTCTCACTCCCACTAGTGAATCTAATGTAACACACACCCATACACTGCGCACCACCCAGTGATGTTTTTCTCACTCCCACTAGTGAATCTAATGTAACACACACCCATACAATGCGCACCACCCCGTGATGTTTTTCTCACTCCCACTAGTGAATGTAATGTAACACACACCCATACAATGCGCACCACCCCGTGATGTTTTTCTCACTGCTACTAGTGAATGTAACTAACACACACCCATACAATGCGCACCACCCCGTGATGTTTTTCTCACTGCTACTAGTGAATCTAATGTAACACACACCCATACAATGCGCACCTCCCCGTGATGTTTTTCTCACTCCTACTTGTGAATGTAATGTAACACACACCCATACAATGCGCACCACCCCGTGATGTTTTTCTCACTGCTACTAGTGAATCTAATGTAACACACACCCATACAATGCGCACCACCCCGTGATGTTTTTCTCACTGCTACTAGTGAATCTAATGTAACACACACCCATACAATGCGCACCACCCCGTGATGTTTATCTCACTCCTACTAGTGAATCTAATGTAACACACACCCATACAATGCGCACCACCCCGTGTTGTTTTTCTCACTGCTACTAGTGAATCTAATGTAACACACACCCATACAATGCGCACCACCCCGTGATGTTTTTCTCACTGCTACTAGTGAATCTAATGTACCACACACACATACAATGCGCACCACCCCGTGATGTTTTTCTCACTGCTACTAGTGAATCTAATGTAACACACACACATACAATGCGCACCACCCCGTGATGTTTTTCTCACTGCTACTAGTGAATATAATGTAACACACACCCATATAATGCGCACCACCCCGTGATGTTTATCTCACTCCTACTAGTGAATGTAATGTAACACACACCCATACAATGCGCACCACCCCGTGATGTTTTTCTCACTCCTACTAGTTAATGTAATGTAACACACACCCATACAATGCGCACCACCCCGTGATGTTTTTCTCACTGCTACTAGTGAATCTAATGTAACACACACCCATACAATGCGCACCACCCCGTGATGTTTTTCTCACTGCTACTAGTGAATCTAATGTAACACCCACCCATACAATGCGCACCACCCCGTGATGTTTTTCTCACTGCTACCAGTGAATCTAATGTAACCCACACCCATACAATGCGCACCACCCCGTGATGTTTTTCTCACTGCTACCAGTGAATCTAATGTAACACACACCCATACAATGCGCACCACACCCTGATGTGTTTCTCACTGCTACTAGTGAATGTAATGTAACACACACCCATACAATGCGCACCACCCCGTGATGTTTTTCTCACTGCTACTAGTGAATCTAATGTAACACACACCCATACAATGCGCACCACCCCGTGATGTTTTTCTCACTCCTACTAGTGAATCTAATGTAACACACACCCATACAATGCGCACCACCGCGTGATGTTTTTCTCACTGCTACTAGTGAATGTAATGTAACACACACCCATACAATGCCCACCACCCCGTGATGTTTTTCTCACTGCTACTGGTGAATGTAATGTAACACACACCCATACAATGCGCACCACCCCGTGATGTTTTTCTCACTGCTACTGGTGAATGTAATGAAACACACACCCATACAATGCGCACCACCCCGTGATGTTTTTCTCACTCCTACTAGTGAATCTAATGTAACACAAACCCATACAATGCGCACCACCCCGTGATGGTTTTCTCACTCCTACTAGTGAATGTAATGTAACACACACCCATACAAGGCGCACCACCCCGTGATGTTTTTTTCACTCCTACTAGTGAATGTAATGTAACACACACCCATACAATGCGCACCACCCCGTGATGTTTTTCTCACTCCCACTAGTGAATCTAATGTAACACACACCCATACAATGCGCACCACCCCGTGATGTTTTTCTCACTCCCACTAGTGAATCTAATGTAACACACACCCATACAATGCGCACCACCCCGTGATGTTTTTCTCACTCCCACTAGTGAATCTAATGTAACACACACCCATACAATGCGCACCACCCCGTGATGTTTTTCTCACTCCCACTAGTTAATCTAATGTAACACACACCCATACAATGCGCACCACCCCGTGATGTTTTTCTCACTGCTACTAGTGAATCTAATGTAACACACACACATACAATGCGCACCACCCCGTGATGTTTTTCTCACTGCTACTAGTGAATGTAATGTAACACACACCCATATAATGCGCACCACCCCGTGATGTTTATCTCACTCCTACTAGTGAATGTAATGTAACACACACCCATACAATGCGCACCACCCCGTGATGTTTTTCTCACTCCTACTAGTTAATGTAATGTAACACACACCCATACAATGCGCACCACCCCGTGATGTTTTTCTCACTGCTACTAGTGAATCTAATGTAACACACACCCATACAATGCGCACCACCCCGTGATGTTTTTCTCACTGCTACTAGTGAATCTAATGTAACACCCACCCATACAATGCGCACCACCCCGTGATGTTTTTCTCACTGCTACCAGTGAATCTAATGTAACACACACCCATACAATGCGCACCACCCCGTGATGTTTTTCTCACTGCTACCAGTGAATCTAATGTAACACACACCCATACAATGCGCACCACCCCGTGATGGTTTTCTCACTCCTACTAGTGAATGTAATGTAACACACACCCATACAATGCGCACCACCCCGTGATGTTTTTCTCACTCCCACTAGTGAATCTAATGTAACACACACCCATACAATGCGCACCACGCCGTGATGTTTTTCTCACTCCCACTAGGTCATCTAATGTAACACACACCCATACAATGCGCACCACACCGTGATGTTTTTCTCACTCCCACTAGTGAATCTAATGTAACACACACCCATACAATGCGCACCACCCCGTGATGTTTTTCTCACTCCCACTAGTGAATCTAATGTAACACACACCCATACAATGCGCACCACCCCGTGATGTTTTTCTCGCTGCTACTAGTGAATGTAATGTAACACACACCCATACAATGCGCACCACCCCGTGACGTATTTCTCACTCCTACTTGTGAATCTAATGTAACACACACCCATACAATGCGCACCACCACGTGATGTTTTTCTCACTGCTACTAGTTAATCTAATGTAACACACACCCATACAATGCGCACCACCCCGTGATGTTTTTCTCACTGCTACTAGTGAATCTAATGTAACACACACCCATACAATGCGCACCACCCCGTGATGTTTTTCTCACTGCTACTAGTGAATCTAATGTAACACACACCCATACAATGCGCACCACCCCGTGATGTTTTTCTCACTGCTACTAGTGAATCTAATGTAACACACACACATACAATGCGCACCACCCCGTGATGTTTTTCTCACTGCTACTAGTGAATCTAATGTAACACACACACATACAATGCGCACCACCCCGTGATGTTTTTCTCACTGCTACTAGTGAATGTAATGTAACACACACCCATACAATGCGCACCACCCCGTGATGTTTTTCTCACTGCTACTGGTGAATGTAATGTAACACACACCCATACAATGCCCACCACCCCGTGATGTTTTTCTCACTGCTACTGGTGAATGTAATGTAACACACACCCATACAATGCGCACCACCCCGTGATGTTTTTCTCACTGCTACTGGTGAATGTAATGAAACACACACCCATACAATGCGCACCACCCCGTGATGTTTTTCTCACTCCTACTAGTGAATCTAATGTAACACAAACCCATACAATGCGCACCACCCCGTGATGGTTTTCTCACTCCTACTAGTGAATGTAATGTAACACACACCCATACAAGGCGCACCACCCCGTGATGTTTTTTTCACTCCTACTAGTGAATGTAATGTAACACACACCCATACAATGCGCACCACCCCGTGATGTTTTTCTCACTCCCACTAGTGAATCTAATGTAACACACACCCATACAATGCGCACCACCCCGTGATGTTTTTCTCACTCCCACTAGTGAATCTAATGTAACACACACCCATACAATGCGCACCACCCCGTGATGTTTTTCTCACTCCCACTAGTGAATCTAATGTAACACACACCCATACAATGCGCACCACCCCGTGATGTTTTTCTCACTCCCACTAGTTAATCTAATGTAACACACACCCATACAATGCGCACCACCCCGTGATGTTTTTCTCACTGCTACTAGTGAATCTAATGTAACACACACACATACAATGCGCACCACCCCGTGATGTTTTTCTCACTGCTACTAGTGAATGTAATGTAACACACACCCATATAATGCGCACCACCCCGTGATGTTTATCTCACTCCTACTAGTGAATGTAATGTAACACACACCCATACAATGCGCACCACCCCGTGATGTTTTTCTCACTCCTACTAGTTAATGTAATGTAACACACACCCATACAATGCGCACCACCCCGTGATGTTTTTCTCACTGCTACTAGTGAATCTAATGTAACACACACCCATACAATGCGCACCACCCCGTGATGTTTTTCTCACTGCTACTAGTGAATCTAATGTAACACCCACCCATACAATGCGCACCACCCCGTGATGTTTTTCTCACTGCTACCAGTGAATCTAATGTAACACACACCCATACAATGCGCACCACCCCGTGATGTTTTTCTCACTGCTACCAGTGAATCTAATGTAACACACACCCATACAATGCGCACCACCCCGTGATGGTTTTCTCACTCCTACTAGTGAATGTAATGTAACACACACCCATACAATGCGCACCACCCCGTGATGTTTTTCTCACTCCCACTAGTGAATCTAATGTAACACACACCCATACAATGCGCACCACGCCGTGATGTTTTTCTCACTCCCACTAGGTCATCTAATGTAACACACACCCATACAATGCGCACCACACCGTGATGTTTTTCTCACTCCCACTAGTGAATCTAATGTAACACACACCCATACAATGCGCACCACCCCGTGATGTTTTTCTCACTCCCACTAGTGAATCTAATGTAACACACACCCATACAATGCGCACCACCCCGTGATGTTTTTCTCGCTGCTACTAGTGAATGTAATGTAACACACACCCATACAATGCGCACCACCCCGTGACGTATTTCTCACTCCTACTTGTGAATCTAATGTAACACACACCCATACAATGCGCACCACCACGTGATGTTTTTCTCACTGCTACTAGTTAATCTAATGTAACACACACCCATACAATGCGCACCACCCCGTGATGTTTTTCTCACTGCTACTAGTGAATCTAATGTAACACACACCCATACAATGCGCACCACCCCGTGATGTTTTTCTCACTGCTACTAGTGAATCTAATGTAACACACACCCATACAATGCGCACCACCCCGTGATGTTTTTCTCACTGCTACTAGTGAATCTAATGTAACACACACACATACAATGCGCACCACCCCGTGATGTTTTTCTCACTGCTACTAGTGAATCTAATGTAACACACACACATACAATGCGCACCACCCCGTGATGTTTTTCTCACTGCTACTAGTGAATGTAATGTAACACACACCCATACAATGCGCACCACCCCGTGATGTTTTTCTCACTGCTACTGGTGAATGTAATGTAACACACACCCATACAATGCGCACCACCCCGTGATGTTTTTCTCACTGCTACTGGTGAATGTAATGAAACACACACCCATACAATGCGCACCACCCCGTGATGTTTTTCTCACTCCTACTAGTGAATGTAATGTAACACACACCCATACAATGCGCACCACCCCGTGATGTTTTTCTCACTCCTACTAGTGAATCTAATGTAACACACACCCATACAATGCGCACCACCCCGGGATGGTTTTCTCACTCCTACTAGTGAATGTAATGTAACACACACCCATACAAGGCTCACCACCCCGTGATGTTTTTTTTCACTCCTACTAGTGAATGTAATGTAACACACACCCATACAATGCGCACCACCCCGTGATGTTTTTCTCACTCCCTCTAGTGAATCTAATGTAACACACACCCATACAATGCGCACCACCCCGTGATGTTTTTCTCACTCCCACTAGTGAATCTAATGTAACACACACCCATACAATGCGCACCACCCCGTGATGTTTTTCTCACTCCCACTAGTGAATCTAATGTAACACACACCCATACAATGCGCACCACACCGTGATGTTTTTCTCACTCCCACTAGTGAATCTAATGTAACACACACCCATACACTGCGCACCACCCAGTGATGTTTTTCTCACTCCCACTAGTGAATCTAATGTAACACACACCCATACAATGCGCACCACCCCGTGATGTTTTTCTCACTCCCACTAGTGAATCTAATGTAACACACACCCATACAATGCGCATCACCCCGTGATGTTTTTCTCACTGCTACTAGTGAATCTAATGTAACACACACCCATACAATGCGCACCACCCCGTGATGTTTTTCTCACTGCTACTAGTGAATCTAATGTAACACACACACATACAATGCGCACCACCCCGTGATGTTTTTCTCACTGCTACTAGTGAATCTAATATAACACACACCCATACAATGCGCACCACCCCGTGATGTTTTTCTCACTGCTACTGGTGAATGTAATGAAACACACACCCATACAATGCGCACCACCCCGTGATGTTTTTCTCACTCCTACTAGTGAATGTAATGTAACACACACCCATACGATGCGCACCACCCCGTGATGTTTTTCTCACTCCTACTAGTGAATCTAATGTAACACACACCCATACAATGCGCACCACCCCGTGATGTTTTTCTCACTCCCACTAGTGAATCTAATGTAACACACACCCATACAATGCGCACCACCCCGTGATGTTTTTCTCACTCCCACTAGTGAATCTAATGTAACACACACCCATACAATGCGCACCACCCCGTGATGTTTTTCTCACTCCCACTAGTGAATCTAATGTAACACACACCCATACAATGCGCACCACCCCGTGATGTTTTTCTCACTCCCACTAGTGAATCTAATGTAACACACACCCATACACTGCGCACCACCCAGTGATGTTTTTCTCACTCCCACTAGTGAATCTAATGTAACACACACCCATACAATGCGCACCACCCCGTGATGTTTTTCTCACTCCCACTAGTGAATGTAATGTAACACACACCCATACAATGCGCACCACCCCGTGATGTTTTTCTCACTGCTACTAGTGAATGTAATGTAACACACACCCATACAATGCGCACCACCCCGTGATGTTTTTCTCACTGCTACTAGTGAATCTAATGTAACACACACCCATACAATGCGCACCTCCCCGTGATGTTTTTCTCACTCCTACTTGTGAATGTAATGTAACACACACCCATACAATGCGCACCACCTCGTGATGTTTTTCTCACTGCTACTAGTGAATCTAATGTAACACACACCCATACAATGCGCACCACCCCGTGATGTTTTTCTCACTGCTACTAGTGAATCTAATGTAACACACACCCATACAATGCGCACCACCCCGTGATGTTTATCTCACTCCTACTAGTGAATCTAATGTAACACACACCCATACAATGCGCACCACCCCGTGTTGTTTTTCTCACTGCTACTAGTGAATCTAATGTAACACACACCCATACAATGCGCACCACCCCGTGATGTTTTTCTCACTGCTACTAGTGAATCTAATGTACCACACACACATACAATGCGCACCACCCCGTGATGTTTTTCTCACTGCTACTAGTGAATCTAATGTAACACACACACATACAATGCGCACCACCCCGTGATGTTTTTCTCACTGCTACTAGTGAATGTAATGTAACACACACCCATATAATGCGCACCACCCCGTGATGTTTATCTCACTCCTACTAGTGAATGTAATGTAACACACACCCATACAATGCGCACCACCCCGTGATGTTTTTCTCACTCCTACTAGTTAATGTAATGTAACACACACCCATACAATGCGCACCACCCCGTGATGTTTTTCTCACTGCTACTAGTGAATCTAATGTAACACACACCCATACAATGCGCACCACCCCGTGATGTTTTTCTCACTGCTACTAGTGAATCTAATGTAACACCCACCCATACAATGCGCACCACCCCGTGATGTTTTTCTCACTGCTACCAGTGAATCTAATGTAACACACACCCATACAATGCGCACCACCCCGTGATGTTTTTCTCACTGCTACCAGTGAATCTAATGTAACACACACCCATACAATGCGCACCACCCCCTGATGTGTTTCTCACTGTTACTAGTGAATGTAATGTAACACACACCCATACAATGCGCACCATCCCGTGATGTTTTTCTCACTGCTACTAGTGAATCTAATGTAACACACACCCATACAATGCGCACCACCCCGTGATGTTTTTCTCACTGCTACTAGTGAATCTAATGTAACACACACCCATACAATGCGCACCACCCCGTGATGTTTTTCTCACTCCTACTAGTGAATCTAATGTAACACACACCCATACAATGCGCACCACCGCGTGATGTTTTTCTCACTGCTACTAGTGAATGTAATGTAACACACACCCATACAATGCCCACCACCCCGTGATGTTTTTCTCACTGCTACTGGTGAATGTAATGTAACACACACCCATACAATGCGCACCACCCCGTGATGTTTTTCTCACTGCTACTGGTGAATGTAATGAAACACACACCCATACAATGCGCACCACCCCGTGATGTTTTTCTCACTCCTACTAGTGAATCTAATGTAACACAAACCCATACAATGCGCACCACCCCGTGATGGTTTTCTCACTCCTACTAGTGAATGTAATGTAACACACACCCATACAAGGCGCACCACCCCGTGATGTTTTTTTCACTCCTACTAGTGAATGTAATGTAACACACACCCATACAATGCGCACCACCCCGTCATGTTTTTCTCACTCCCACTAGTGAATCTAATGTAACACACACCCATACAATGCGCACCACCCCGTGATGTTTTTCTCACTCCCACTAGTGAATCTAATGTAACACACACCCATACAATGCGCACCACCCCGTGATGTTTTTCTCACTCCCACTAGTGAATCTAATGTAACACACACCCATACAATGCGCACCACCCCGTGATGTTTTTCTCACTCCCACTAGTTAATCTAATGTAACACACACCCATACAATGCGCACAACCCCGTGATGTTTTTCTCACTGCTACTAGTGAATCTAATGTAACACACACACATACAATGCGCACCACCCCGTGATGTTTTTCTCACTGCTACTAGTGAATGTAATGTAACACACACCCATATAATGCGCACCACCCCGTGATGTTTATCTCACTCCTACTAGTGAATGTAATGTAACACACACCCATACAATGCGCACCACCCCGTGATGTTTTTCTCACTCCTACTAGTTAATGTAATGTAACACACACCCATACAATGCGCACCACCCCGTGATGTTTTTCTCACTGCTACTAGTGAATCTAATGTAACACACACCCATACAATGCGCACCACCCCGTGATGTTTTTCTCACTGCTACTAGTGAATCTAATGTAACACCCACCCATACAATGCGCACCACCCCGTGATGTTTTTCTCACTGCTACCAGTGAATCTAATGTAACACACACCCATACAATGCGCACCACCCCGTGATGTTTTTCTCACTGCTACCAGTGAATCTAATGTAACACACACCCATACAATGCGCACCACCCCCTGATGTGTTTCTCACTGCTACTAGTGAATGTAATGTAACACACACCCATACAATGCGCACCACCCCGTGATGTTTTTCTCACTGCTACTAGTGAATCTAATGTAACACACACCCATACAATGCGCACCACCCCGTGATGTTTTTCTCACTCCTACTAGTGAATCTAATGTAACACACACCCATACAATGCGCACCACCGCGTGATGTTTTTCTCACTGCTACTAGTGAATGTAATGTAACACACACCCATACAATGCCCACCACCCCGTGATGTTTTTCTCACTGCTACTGGTGAATGTAATGTAACACACACCCATACAATGCGCACCACCCCGTGATGTTTTTCTCACTGCTACTGGTGAATGTAATGAAACACACACCCATACAATGCGCACCACCCCGTGATGTTTTTCTCACTCCTATTAGTGAATCTAATGTAACACACACCCATACAATGCGCACCACCCCGTGATGGTTTTCTCACTCCTACTACTGAATGTAATGTAACACACACCCATACAAGGCGCACCACCCCGTGATGTTTTTTTCACTCCTACTAGTGAATGTAATGTAACACACACCCATACAATGCGCACCACCCCGTGATGTTTTTCTCACTCCCACTAGTGAATCTAATGTAACACACACCCATACAATGCGCACCACCCCGTGATGTTTTTCTCACTCCCACTAGTGAATCTAATGTAACACACACCCATACAATGCGCACCACCCCGTGATGTTTTTCTCGCTGCTACTAGTGAATGTAATGTAACACACACCCATACAATGCGCACCACCCCGTGACGTATTTCTCACTCCTACTTGTGAATCTAATGTAACACACACCCATACAATGCGCACCACCACGTGATGTTTTTCTCACTGCTACTAGTTAATCTAATGTAACACACACCCATACAATGCGCACCACCCCGTGATGTTTTTCTCACTGCTACTAGTGAATCTAATGTAACACACACCCATACAATGCGCACCACCCCGTGATGTTTTTCTCACTGCTACTAGTGAATCTAATGTAACACACACCCATACAATGCGCACCACCCCGTGATGTTTTTCTCACTGCTACTAGTGAATCTAATGTAACACACACACATACAATGCGCACCACCCCGTGATGTTTTTCTCACTGCTACTAGTGAATCTAATGTAACACACACACATACAATGCGCACCACCCCGTGATGTTTTTCTCACTGCTACTAGTGAATGTAATGTAACACACACCCATACAATGCGCACCACCCCGTGATGTTTTTCTCACTGCTACTGGTGAATGTAATGTAACACACACCCATACAATGCGCACCACCCCGTGATGTTTTTCTCACTGCTACTGGTGAATGTAATGAAACACACACCCATACAATGCGCACCACCCCGTGATGTTTTTCTCACTCCTACTAGTGAATGTAATGTAACACACACCCATACAATGCGCACCACCCCGTGATGTTTTTCTCACTCCTACTAGTGAATCTAATGTAACACACACCCATACAATGCGCACCACCCCGGGATGGTTTTCTCACTCCTACTAGTGAATGTAATGTAACACACACCCATACAAGGCTCACCACCCCGTGATGTTTTTTTTCACTCCTACTAGTGAATGTAATGTAACACACACCCATACAATGCGCACCACCCCGTGATGTTTTTCTCACTCCCTCTAGTGAATCTAATGTAACACACACCCATACAATGCGCACCACCCCGTGATGTTTTTCTCACTCCCACTAGTGAATCTAATGTAACACACACCCATACAATGCGCACCACCCCGTGATGTTTTTCTCACTCCCACTAGTGAATCTAATGTAACACACACCCATACAATGCGCACCACACCGTGATGTTTTTCTCACTCCCACTAGTGAATCTAATGTAACACACACCCATACACTGCGCACCACCCAGTGATGTTTTTCTCACTCCCACTAGTGAATCTAATGTAACACACACCCATACAATGCGCACCACCCCGTGATGTTTTTCTCACTCCCACTAGTGAATCTAATGTAACACACACCCATACAATGCGCATCACCCCGTGATGTTTTTCTCACTGCTACTAGTGAATGTAATGTAACACACACCCATACAATGCGCACCACCCCGTGATGTTTTTCTCACTGCTACTAGTGAATCTAATGTAACACACACCCATACAATGCGCACCACCCCGTGATGTTTTTCTCACTGCTACTAGTGAATCTAATGTAACACACACACATACAATGCGCACCACCCCGTGATGTTTTTCTCACTGCTACTAGTGAATCTAATATAACACACACCCATACAATGCGCACCACCCCGTGATGTTTTTCTCACTGCTACTGGTGAATGTAATGAAACACACACCCATACAATGCGCACCACCCCGTGATGTTTTTCTCACTCCTACTAGTGAATGTAATGTAACACACACCCATACGATGCGCACCACCCCGTGATGTTTTTCTCACTCCTACTAGTGAATCTAATGTAACACACACCCATACAATGCGCACCACCCCGTGATGGTTTTCTCACTCCTACTAGTGAATGTAATGTAACACACACCCATACAAGGCACACCACCCCGTGATGTTTTTTTTCACTCCTACTAGTGAATGTAATGTAACACACACCCATACAATGCGCACCACCCCGTGATGTTTTTCTCACTCCCACTAGTGAATCTAATGTAACACACACCCATACAATGCGCACCACCCCGTGATGTTTTTCTCACTCCCACTAGTGAATCTAATGTAACACACACCCATACAATGCGCACCACCCCGTGATGTTTTTCTCACTCCCACTAGTGAATCTAATGTAACACACACCCATACAATGCGCACCACCCCGTGATGTTTTTCTCACTCCCACTAGTGAATCTAATGTAACACACACCCATACACTGCGCACCACCCAGTGATGTTTTTCTCACTCCCACTAGTGAATCTAATGTAACACACACCCATACAATGCGCACCACCCCGTGATGTTTTTCTCACTCCCACTAGTGAATCTAATGTAACACACACCCATACAATGCGCACCACCCCGTGATGTTTTTCTCACTGCTACTAGTGAATGTAATGTAACACACACCCATACAATGCGCACCACCCCGTGATGTTTTTCTCACTGCTACTAGTGAATCTAATGTAACACACACCCATACAATGCGCACCTCCCCGTGATGTTTTTCTCACTCCTACTTGTGAATGTAATGTAACACACACCCATACAATGCGCACCACCTCGTGATGTTTTTCTCACTGCTACTAGTGAATCTAATGTAACACACACCCATACAATGCGCACCACCCCGTGATGTTTTTCTCACTGCTACTAGTGAATCTAATGTAACACACACCCATACAATGCGCACCACCCCGTGATGTTTATCTCACTCCTACTAGTGAATCTAATGTAACACACACCCATACAATGCGCACCACCCCGTGTTGTTTTTCTCACTGCTACTAGTGAATCTAATGTAACACACACCCATACAATGCGCACCACCCCGTGATGTTTTTCTCACTGCTACTAGTGAATCTAATGTACCACACACACATACAATGCGCACCACCCCGTGATGTTTTTCTCACTGCTACTAGTGAATCTAATGTAACACACACACATACAATGCGCACCACCCCGTGATGTTTTTCTCACTGCTACTAGTGAATGTAATGTAACACACACCCATATAATGCGCACCACCCCGTGATGTTTATCTCACTCCTACTAGTGAATGTAATGTAACACACACCCATACAATGCGCACCACCCCGTGATGTTTTTCTCACTCCTACTAGTTAATGTAATGTAACACACACCCATACAATGCGCACCACCCCGTGATGTTTTTCTCACTGCTACTAGTGAATCTAATGTAACACCCACCCATACAATGCGCACCACCCCGTGATGTTTTTCTCACTGCTACCAGTGAATCTAATGTAACACACACCCATACAATGCGCACCACCCCGTGATGTTTTTCTCACTGCTACCAGTGAATCTAATGTAACACACACCCATACAATGCGCACCACCCCCTGATGTGTTCCTCACTGTTACTAGTGAATGTAATGTAACACACACCCATACAATGCGCACCATCCCGTGATGTTTTTCTCACTGCTACTAGTGAATCTAATGTAACACACACCCATACAATGCGCACCACCCCGTGATGTTTTTCTCACTGCTACTAGTGAATCTAATGTAACACACACCCATACAATGCGCACCACCCCGTGATGTTTTTCTCACTCCTACTAGTGAATCTAATGTAACACACACCCATACAATGCGCACCACCGCGTGATGTTTTTCTCACTGCTACTAGTGAATGTAATGTAACACACACCCATACAATGCCCACCACCCCGTGATGTTTTTCTCACTGCTACTGGTGAATGTAATGTAACACACACCCATACAATGCGCACCACCCCGTGATGTTTTTCTCACTGCTACTGGTGAATGTAATGAAACACACACCCATACAATGCGCACCACCCCGTGATGTTTTTCTCACTCCTACTAGTGAATCTAATGTAACACAAACCCATACAATGCGCACCACCCCGTGATGGTTTTCTCACTCCTACTAGTGAATGTAATGTAACACACACCCATACAAGGCGCACCACCCCGTGATGTTTTTTTCACTCCTACTAGTGAATGTAATGTAACACACACCCATACAATGCGCACCACCCCGTCATGTTTTTCTCACTCCCACTAGTGAATCTAATGTAACACACACCCATACAATGCGCACCACCCCGTGATGTTTTTCTCACTCCCACTAGTGAATCTAATGTAACACACACCCATACAATGCGCACCACCCCGTGATGTTTTTCTCACTCCCACTAGTGAATCTAATGTAACACACACCCATACAATGCGCACCACCCCGTGATGTTTTTCTCACTCCCACTAGTTAATCTAATGTAACACACACCCATACAATGCGCACAACCCCGTGATGTTTTTCTCACTGCTACTAGTGAATCTAATGTAACACACACACATACAATGCGCACCACCCCGTGATGTTTTTCTCACTGCTACTAGTGAATGTAATGTAACACACACCCATATAATGCGCACCACCCCGTGATGTTTATCTCACTCCTACTAGTGAATGTAATGTAACACACACCCATACAATGCGCACCACCCCGTGATGTTTTTCTCACTCCTACTAGTTAATGTAATGTAACACACACCCATACAATGCGCACCACCCCGTGATGTTTTTCTCACTGCTACTAGTGAATCTAATGTAACACACACCCATACAATGCGCACCACCCCGTGATGTTTTTCTCACTGCTACTAGTGAATCTAATGTAACACCCACCCATACAATGCGCACCACCCCGTGATGTTTTTCTCACTGCTACCAGTGAATCTAATGTAACACACACCCATACAATGCGCACCACCCCGTGATGTTTTTCTCACTGCTACCAGTGAATCTAATGTAACACACACCCATACAATGCGCACCACCCCCTGATGTGTTTCTCACTGCTACTAGTGAATGTAATGTAACACACACCCATACAATGCGCACCACCCCGTGATGTTTTTCTCACTGCTACTAGTGAATCTAATGTAACACACACCCATACAATGCGCACCACCCCGTGATGTTTTTCTCACTCCTACTAGTGAATCTAATGTAACACACACCCATACAATGCGCACCACCGCGTGATGTTTTTCTCACTGCTACTAGTGAATGTAATGTAACACACACCCATACAATGCCCACCACCCCGTGATGTTTTTCTCACTGCTACTGGTGAATGTAATGTAACACACACCCATACAATGCGCACCACCCCGTGATGTTTTTCTCACTGCTACTGGTGAATGTAATGAAACACACACCCATACAATGCGCACCACCCCGTGATGTTTTTCTCACTCCTATTAGTGAATCTAATGTAACACACACCCATACAATGCGCACCACCCCGTGATGGTTTTCTCACTCCTACTACTGAATGTAATGTAACACACACCCATACAAGGCGCACCACCCCGTGATGTTTTTTTCACTCCTACTAGTGAATGTAATGTAACACACACCCATACAATGCGCACCACCCCGTGATGTTTTTCTCACTCCCACTAGTGAATCTAATGTAACACACACCCATACAATGCGCACCACCCCGTGATGTTTTTCTCACTCCCACTAGTGAATCTAATGTAACACACACCCATACAATGCGCACCACCCCGTGATGTTTTTCTCACTCCCACTAGTGAATCTAATGTAACACACACCCATACAATGCGCACCACCCCGTGATGTTTTTCTCACTCCCACTAGTTAATCTAATGTAACACACACCCATACAATGCGCACCACCCCGTGATGTTTTTCTCACTGCTACTAGTGAATCTAATGTAACACACACCCATACAATGCGCACCACCCCGTGATGTTTTTCTCACTGCTACTAGTGAATCTAATGTAACACACACCCATACAATGCGCATCACCCCGTGATGTTTTTCTCACTGCTACTAGTGAATCTAATGTAACACACACCCATGCAATGCGCACCACCCCGTGATGTTTTTCTCACTGCTAGTAGTGAATCTAATGTAACACACACCCATACAATGCGCACCACCCCGTGATGTTTTTCTCACTGCTACTAGTGAATCTAATGTAACACACACACATACAATGCCCACCACCCCATGATGTTTTTCTCACTGCTACTAGTGAATCTAATGTAACACACACACATACAATGCGCACCACCCCGTGATGTTTTTCTCACTGCTACTAGTGAATCTAATGTAACACACACCCATACAATGCCCACCACCCCGTGATGGTTTTCTCACTGCTACTAGTGAATGTAATGTAACACACACCCATACAATGCGCACCACCCCGTGATGTTTTTCTCACTGCTACTAGTGAATCTAATGTAACACACACCCATACAATGCGCATCACCCCGTGATGTTTTTCTCACTGCTACTAGTGAATCTAATATAACACACACCCATACAATGCGCACCACCCCGTGATGTTTTTCTCACTGCTACTAGTGAATCTAATGTAACACACACCCATACAATGCGCACCACCCCGTGATGTTTTTCTCACTGCTACTAGTGAATCTAATGTAACACACACACATACAATGCGCACCACCCCGTGATGTTTTTCTCACTGCTACTAGTGAATCTAATGTAACACACACACATACAATGCGCACCACCCCGTGATGTTTTTCTCACTGCTACTAGTGAATGTAATGTAACACACACCCATACAATGCGCACCACCCCGTGATGTTTTTCTCACTGCTACTGGTGAATGTAATGTAACACACACCCATACAATGCGCACCACCCCGTGATATTTTTCTCACTGCTACTGGTGAATGTAATGAAACACACACCCATACAATGCGCACCACCCCGTGATGTTTTTCTCACTCCTACTAGTGAATGTAATGTAACACACACCCATACAATGCGCACCACCCCGTGATGTTTTTCTCACTCCTACTAGTGAATCTAATGTAACACACACCCATACAATGCGCACCACCCCGTGATGGTTTTCTCACTCCTACTAGTGAATGTAATGTAACACACACCCATACAAGGCGCACCACCCCGTGATGTTTTTTTCACTCCTACTAGTGAATGTAATGTAACACACACCCATATAATGTGCACCACCCCGTGATGTTTTTCTCACTCCCACTAGTGAATCTAATGTAACACACACCCATACAATGCGCACCACCCCGTGATGTTTTTCTCACTCCCACTAGTGAATCTAATGTAACACACACCCATACAATGCGCACCACCCCGTGATGTTTTTCTCACTCCCACTAGTGAATCTAATGTAACACACACCCATACAATGCGCACCACCCCGTGATGTTTTTCTCACTCCCACTAGTGAATATAATGTAACACACACCCATACACTGCGCACCACCCAGTGATGTTTTTCTCACTCCCACTAGTGAATCTAATGTAACACACACCCATACAATGCGCACCACCCCGTGATGTTTTTCTCACTCCCACTAGTGAATCTAATGTAACACACACCCATACAATGCGCACCACCCCGTGATGTTTTTCTCACTGCTACTAGTGAATGTAATGTAACACACACCCATACAATGCGCACCACCCCGTGTTGTTTTTCTCACTGCTACTAGTGAATCTAATGTAACACACACCCATACAATGCGCACCACCCCGTGATGTTTTTCTCACTGCTACTAGTGAATCTAATGTAACACACACACATACAATGCGCACCACCCCGTGATGTTTTTCTCACTGCTACTAGTGAATCTAATGTAACACACACACATACAATGCGCACCACCCCGTGATGTTTTTCTCACTGCTACTAGTGAATGTAATGTAACACACACCCATATAATGCGCACCACCCCGTGATGTTTATCTCACTCCTACTAGTGAATGTAATGTAACACACACCCATACAATGCGCACCACCCCGTGATGTTTTTCTCACTCCTACTAGTTAATGTAATGTAACACACACCCATACAATGCGCACCACCCCGTGATGTTTTTCTCACTGCTACTAGTGAATCTAATGTAACACACACCCATACAATGCGCACCACCCCGTGATGTTTTTCTCACTGCTACTAGTGAATCTAATGTAACACCCACCCATACAATGCGCACCACCCCGTGATGTTTTTCTCACTGCTACCAGTGAATCTAATGTAACACACACCCATACAATGCGCACCACCCCGTGATGTTTTTCTCACTGCTACCAGTGAATCTAATGTAACACACACCCATACAATGCGCACCACCCCCTGATGTGTTTCTCACTGCTACTAGTGAATGTAATGTAACACACACCCATACAATGCGCACCATCCCGTGATGTTTTTCTCACTGCTACTAGTGAATCTAATGTAACACACACCCATACAATGCGCACCACCCCGTGATGTTTTTCTCACTGCTACTAGTGAATCTAATGTAACACACACCCATACAATGCGCACCACCCCGTGATGTTTTTCTCACTCCTACTAGTGAATCTAATGTAACACACACCCATACAATGCGCACCACCGCGTGATGTTTTTCTCACTGCTACTAGTGAATGTAATGTAACACACACCCATACAATGCCCACCACCCCGTGATGTTTTTCTCACTGCTACTGGTGAATGTAATGTAACACACACCCATACAATGCGCACCACCCCGTGATGTTTTTCTCACTGCTACTGGTGAATGTAATGAAACACACACCCATACAATGCGCACCACCCCGTGATGTTTTTCTCACTCCTACTAGTGAATCTAATGTAACACAAACCCATACAATGCGCACCACCCCGTGATGGTTTTCTCACTCCTACTAGTGAATGTAATGTAACACACACCCATACAAGGCGCACCACCCCGTGATGTTTTTTTCACTCCTACTAGTGAATGTAATGTAACACACACCCATACAATGCGCACCACCCCGTGATGTTTTTCTCACTCCCACTAGTGAATCTAATGTAACACACACCCATACAATGCGCACCACCCCGTGATGTTTTTCTCACTCCCACTAGTGAATCTAATGTAACACACACCCATACAATGCGCACCACCCCGTGATGTTTTTCTCACTCCCACTAGTGAATCTAATGTAACACACACCCATACAATGCGCACCACCCCGTGATGTTTTTCTCACTCCCACTAGTTAATCTAATGTAACACACACCCATACAATGCGCACAACCCCGTGATGTTTTTCTCACTGCTACTAGTGAATCTAATGTAACACACACACATACAATGCGCACCACCCCGTGATGTTTTTCTCACTGCTACTAGTGAATGTAATGTAACACACACCCATATAATGCGCACCACCCCGTGATGTTTATCTCACTCCTACTAGTGAATGTAATGTAACACACACCCATACAATGCGCACCACCCCGTGATGTTTTTCTCACTCCTACTAGTTAATGTAATGTAACACACACCCATACAATGCGCACCACCCCGTGATGTTTTTCTCACTGCTACTAGTGAATCTAATGTAACACACACCCATACAATGCGCACCACCCCGTGATGTTTTTCTCACTGCTACTAGTGAATCTAATGTAACACCCACCCATACAATGCGCACCACCCCGTGATGTTTTTCTCACTGCTACCAGTGAATCTAATGTAACACACACCCATACAATGCGCACCACCCCGTGATGTTTTTCTCACTGCTACCAGTGAATCTAATGTAACACACACCCATACAATGCGCACCACCCCCTGATGTGTTTCTCACTGCTACTAGTGAATGTAATGTAACACACACCCATACAATGCGCACCACCCCGTGATGTTTTTCTCACTGCTACTAGTGAATCTAATGTAACACACACCCATACAATGCGCACCACCCCGTGATGTTTTTCTCACTCCTACTAGTGAATCTAATGTAACACACACCCATACAATGCGCACCACCGCGTGATGTTTTTCTCACTGCTACTAGTGAATGTAATGTAACACACACCCATACAATGCCCACCACCCCGTGATGTTTTTCTCACTGCTACTGGTGAATGTAATGTAACACACACCCATACAATGCGCACCACCCCGTGATGTTTTTCTCACTGCTACTGGTGAATGTAATGAAACACACACCCATACAATGCGCACCACCCCGTGATGTTTTTCTCACTCCTACTAGTGAATCTAATGTAACACACACCCATACAATGCGCACCACCCCGTGATGGTTTTCTCACTCCTACTACTGAATGTAATGTAACACACACCCATACAAGGCGCACCACCCCGTGATGTTTTTTTCACTCCTACTAGTGAATGTAATGTAACACACACCCATACAATGCGCACCACCCCGTGATGTTTTTCTCACTCCCACTAGTGAATCTAATGTAACACACACCCATACAATGCGCACCACCCCGTGATGTTTTTCTCACTCCCACTAGTGAATCTAATGTAACACACACCCATACAATGCGCACCACCCCGTGATGTTTTTCTCACTCCCACTAGTGAATCTAATGTAACACACACCCATACAATGCGCACCACCCCGTGATGTTTTTCTCACTCCCACTAGTTAATCTAATGTAACACACACCCATACAATGCGCACCACCCCGTGATGTTTTTCTCACTGCTACTAGTGAATCTAATGTAACACACACCCATACAATGCGCACCACCCCGTGATGTTTTTCTCACTGCTACTAGTGAATCTAATGTAACACACACCCATACAATGCGCATCACCCCGTGATGTTTTTCTCACTGCTACTAGTGAATCTAATGTAACACACACCCATGCAATGCGCACCACCCCGTGATGTTTTTCTCACTGCTAGTAGTGAATCTAATGTAACACACACCCATACAATGCGCACCACCCCGTGATGTTTTTCTCACTGCTACTAGTGAATCTAATGTAACACACACACATACAATGCCCACCACCCCATGATGTTTTTCTCACTGCTACTAGTGAATCTAATGTAACACACACACATACAATGCGCACCACCCCGTGATGTTTTTCTCACTGCTACTAGTGAATCTAATGTAACACACACCCATACAATGCCCACCACCCCGTGATGGTTTTCTCACTGCTACTAGTGAATGTAATGTAACACACACCCATACAATGCGCACCACCCCGTGATGTTTTTCTCACTGCTACTAGTGAATCTAATGTAACACACACCCATACAATGCGCATCACCCCGTGATGTTTTTCTCACTGCTACTAGTGAATCTAATATAACACACACCCGTACAATGCGCACCACCCCGTGATGTTTTTCTCACTGCTACTAGTGAATCTAATGTAACACACACCCATACAATGCGCACCACCCCGTGATGTTTTTCTCACTGCTACTAGTGAATCTAATGTAACACACACACATACAATGCGCACCACCCCGTGATGTTTTTCTCACTGCTACTAGTGAATCTAATGTAACACACACACATACAATGCGCACCACCCCGTGATGTTTTTCTCACTGCTACTAGTGAATGTAATGTAACACACACCCATACAATGCGCACCACCCCGTGATGTTTTTCTCACTGCTACTGGTGAATGTAATGTAACACACACCCATACAATGCGCACCACCCCGTGATATTTTTCTCACTGCTACTGGTGAATGTAATGAAACACACACCCATACAATGCGCACCACCCCGTGATGTTTTTCTCACTCCTACTAGTGAATGTAATGTAACACACACCCATACAATGCGCACCACCCCGTGATGTTTTTCTCACTCCTACTAGTGAATCTAATGTAACACACACCCATACAATGCGCACCACCCCGTGATGGTTTTCTCACTCCTACTAGTGAATGTAATGTAACACACACCCATACAAGGCGCACCACCCCGTGATGTTTTTTTCACTCCTACTAGTGAATGTAATGTAACACACACCCATATAATGTGCACCACCCCGTGATGTTTTTCTCACTCCCACTAGTGAATCTAATGTAACACACACCCATACAATGCGCACCACCCCGTGATGTTTTTCTCACTCCCACTAGTGAATCTAATGTAACACACACCCATACAATGCGCACCACCCCGTGATGTTTTTCTCACTCCCACTAGTGAATCTAATGTAACACACACCCATACAATGCGCACCACCCCGTGATGTTTTTCTCACTCCCACTAGTGAATATAATGTAACACACACCCATACACTGCGCACCACCCAGTGATGTTTTTGTCACTCCCACTAGTGAATCTAATGTAACACACACCCATACAATGCGCACCACCCCGTGATGTTTTTCTCACTCCCACTAGTGAATCTAATGTAACACACACCCATACAATGCGCACCACCCCGTGATGTTTTTCTCACTGCTACTAGTGAATGTAATGTAACACACACCCATACAATGCGCACCACCCCGTGTTGTTTTTCTCACTGCTACTAGTGAATCTAATGTAACACACACCCATACAATGCGCACCACCCCGTGATGTTTTTCTCACTGCTACTAGTGAATCTAATGTAACACACACACATACAATGCGCACCACCCCGTGATGTTTTTCTCACTGCTACTAGTGAATCTAATGTAACACACACACATACAATGCGCACCACCCCTTGATGTTTTTCTCACTGCTACTAGTGAATGTAATGTAACACACACCCATACAATGGGCACCACCCCGTGATGTTTATCTCACTCCTACTAGTGAATGTAATGTAACACACACCCATACAATGTGCACCACCCCGTGATGTTTTTCTCACTCCTACTAGTTAATGTAATGTAACACACACCCATACAATGCCCACCACACCGTGATGTTTTTCTCAGTGGTACTAGTGAATCTAATGTAACACACACCCATACAATGCGCACCACCCCGTGATGTTTTTCTCACTGCTACTAGTGAATCTAATGTAACACACACCCATACAATGCGCACCACCCCGTGATGTTTTTCTCACTCCCACTAGTGAATCTAATGTAACACACACCCATACAATGCGCACCACCCCGTGATGTTTTTCTCACTCCCTCTAGTGAATCTAATGTAACACACATCCATACACTGCGCACCACCCAGTGATGTTTTTCTCACTCCCACTAGTGAATCTAATGTAACACACACCCATACAATGCGCACCACCCCTTGATGTTTTTCTCACTCCCACTAGTGAATCTAATGTAACACACACCCATACAATGCGCACCACCCCGTGATGTTTTCTCACTGCTACTAGTGAATGTAATGTAACACACACCCATACAATGCGCACCACCCCGTGATGTTTTTCTCACTGCTACTAGTGAATCTAATGTAACACACACCCATACAATGCGCACCACCCCGTGATGTTTTTCTCACTCCTACTAGTGAATCTAATGTAACACACACCCATACAATTCGCACCACCCCATGATGTTTTTCTCACTGCTACTAGTGAATGTAATGTAACACACACCCATACAATGCGCACCACCCCGTGATGTTTTTCTCACTGCTACTGGTGAATGTAATGTAACACACACCCATACAATGCGCACCACCCCGTGATGTTTTTCTCACTGCTACTGGTGAATGTAATGAAACACACACCCATACAATGCGCACCACCCCGTGATGTTTTTCTCACTCCTACTAGTGTATGTAATGTAACACACACCCATACAATGCGCACCACCCCGTGATGTTTTTCTCACTCCTACTAGTGAATCTAATGTAACACACACCCATACAATGCGCACCACCCCGTGATGGTTTTCTCACTCCTAATAGTGAATGTAATGTAACACACACCCATACAAGGCGCACCACCCCGTGATGTTTTTTTCACTCCTACTAGTGAATGTAATGTAACACACACCCATACAATGCACACCACCCCGTGATGTTTTTCTCACTCCCACTAGTGAATCTAATGTAACACACACCCATACAATGCGCACCACCCCGTGATGTTTTTCTCACTCCCACTAGTGAATCTAATGTAACACACACCCATACAATGCGCACCACCCCGTGATGTTTTTCTCACTCCCACTAGTGAATCTAATGTAACACACACCCATACAATGCGCACCACCCCGTGATGTTTTTCTCACTCCCACTAGTGAATCTAATGTAACACACACCCATACAATGCGCACCACCCCGTGATGTTTTTCTCACTCCCACTAGTGAATCTAATGTAACACACACCCATACAATGCGCACCACCCCGTGATGTTTTTCTCACTCCCACTAGTGAATCTAATGTAACACACACCCATACAATGCGCACCACCCCGTGATGTTTTTCTCACTCCCACTAGTGAATCTAATGTAACACACACCCATACACTGCGCACCACCCAGTGATGTTTTTCTCACTCCCACTAGTGAATCTAATGTAACACACACCCATACAATGCGCACCACCCCGTGAGGTTTTTCTCACTCCCACTAGTGAATCTAATGTAACACACATCCATACAATGCGCACCACCCCGTGATGTTTTTCTCACTGCTACTAGTGAATGTAATGTAACACACACCCATACAATGCGCACCACCCCGTGATGTTTTTCTCACTGCTACTAGTGAATCTAATGTAACACACACCCATACAATGCGCACCACCCCGTGATGTTTTTCTCACTCCTACTTGTGAATGTAATGTAACACACACCCATACAATGCGCACCACCCCGTGATGTTTTTCTCACTGTTACTAATGAATCTAATGTAACACACACCCATACAATGCACACCACCCCGTGATGTTTTTCTCACTGCTACTAGTGAATCTAATGTAACACACACCCATACAATGCGCACCACCCCGTGATGTTTTTCTCACTGCTACTAGTGAATCTAATGTAACACACACCCATACAATGCGCACCACCCCGTGATGTTTTTCTCACTGCTACTAGTGAATCTAATGTAACACACACCCATACAATGCGCACCACCCCGTGTTGTTTTTCTCACTGCTACTAGTGAATCTAATGTAACACACACCCATACAATGCGCACCACCCCGTGATGTTTTTCTCACTGCTACTAGTGAATCTAATGTAACACACACACATACAATGCGCACCACCCCGTGATGTTTTTCTCACTGCTACTAGTGAATCTAATGTAACACACACCCATACAATGTGCACCACCCCGTGATGTTTTTCTCACTCCTACTAGTTAATGTAATGTAACACACACCCATACAATGCGCACCACACCGTGATGTTTTTCTCAGGGGTACTAGTGAATCTAATGTAACACACACCCATACAATGCGCACCACCCCGTGATGTTTTTCTCACTGCTACTAGTGAATCTAATGTAACACACACCCATACAATGCGCACCACCCCGTGATGTTTTTCTCACTCCCACTAGTGAATCTAATGTAACACACACCCATACAATGCGCACCACCCCGTGATGTTTTTCTCACTCCCTCTAGTGAATCTAATGTAACACACATCCATACACTGCGCACCACCCCGTGATGTTTTTCTCACTCCCACTAGTGAATATAATGTAACACACACCCATACAATGCGCACCACCCCGTGATGTTTTTCTCACTCCCACTAGTGAATCTAATGTAACACACACCCATACAATGCGCACCACCCCGTGATGTTTTTCTCACTGCTACTAGTGAATGTAATGTAACACACACCCATAAAATGCGCACCACCCCGTGATGTTTTTCTCACTGCTACTAGTGAATCTAATGTAACACACACCCATACAATGCGCACCACCCCGTGATGTTTTTCTCACTCCTACTTGTGAAAGTAATGTAACACACACCCATACAATGCGCACCACCCCGTGATGTTTTTCTCACTTCTACTAGTGAATCTAATGTAACACACACCCATACAATGCGCACCGCCCCGTGATGTTTTTCTCACTGCTACTAGTGAATCTAATGTAACACACACCCATACAATGCGCACCACCCCGTGATGTTTTTCTCACAGCTACTAGTGAATCTAATGTAACACACACCCATACAATGCGCACCACCCCGTGATGTTTTTCTCACTGCTACTAGTGAATCTAATGTAACACACACCCATACAATGCGCACCACCCCGTGTTGTTTTTCTCACTGCTACTAGTGAATCTAATGTAACACACACCCATACAATGCGCACCACCCCGTGATGTTTTTCTCACTGCTACTAGTGAATCTAATGTAACACCCACCCATACAATGCGCACCACCCCGTGATGTTTTTCTCACTGCTACTAGTGAATCTAATGTAACACACACACATACAATGCGCACCACCCCGTGATGTTTTTCTCACTGCTACTAGTGAATCTAATGTAACACACACCCATACAATGCGCACCACCCCGTGATGTTTTTCTCACTGCTACTAGTGAATGTAATGTAACACACACCCATACAATGCGCACCAACCCGTTATGTTTTTCTCACTGCTACTAGTGAATCTAATGTAACACACACCCATACAATGCGCACCACCCCGTGATGTTTTTCTCACTCCTACTAGTGAATCTAATGTAACACACACCCATACAATTCGCACCACCCCGTGATGTTTTTCTCACTGCTACTAGTGAATGTAATGTAACACACACCCATACAATGCGCACCACCCCGTGATGTTTTTCTCACTGCTACTGGTGAATGTAATGTAACACACACCCATACAATGCGCACCACCCCGTGATGTTTTTCTCACTGCTACTGGTGAATGTAATGAAACACACACCCATACAATGCGCACCACCCCGTGATGTTTTTCTCACTCCTACTAGTGAATGTAATGTAACACACACCCATACAATGCGCACCACTCCGTGATGTTTTTCTCACTGCTACTAGTGAATCTAATGTAACACACACCCATACAATGCGCACCACCCCGTGATGGTTTTCTCACTCCTACTAGTGAATGTAATGTAACACACACCCATACAAGGCGCACCACCCCGTGATGTTTTTTTCACTCCTACTAGTGTATGTAATGTAACACACACCCAAACAATGCACACCACCCCGTGATGTTTTTCTCACTCCCACTAGTGAATCTAATGTAACACACACCCATACAATGCGCACCACCCCGTGATGTTTTTCTCACTCCCACTAGTGAATGTAATGTAACACACACCCATACAATGCGCACCACCCCGTGATGTTTTTCTCACTCCCACTAGTGAATCTAATGTAACACACACCCATACAATGCGCACCACCCCGTGATGTTTTTCTCACTGCTACTAGTGAATCTAATGTAACACACACCCATACAATGCGCACCTCCCCGTGATGTTTTTCTCACTCCTACTTGTGAATGTAATGTAACACACACCCATACAATGCGCACCACCCCGTGATGTTTTTCTCACTGCTACTAGTGAATCTAATGTAACACACACCCATACAATGCGCACCACCCCGTGATGTTTTTCTCACTGCTACTAGTGAATCTAATGTAACACACACCCATACAATGCGCACCACCCCGTGATGTTTATCTCACTCCTACTAGTGAATCTAATGTAACACACACCCATACAATGCGCACCACCCCGTGTTGTTTTTCTCACTGCTACTAGTGAATCTAATGTAACACACACCCATACAATGCGCACCACCCCGTGATGTTTTTCTCACTGCTACTAGTGAATCTAATGTACCACACACACATACAATGCGCACCACCCCGTGATGTTTTTCTCACTGCTACTAGTGAATCTAATGTAACACACACACATACAATGCGCACCACCCCGTGATGTTTTTCTCACTGCTACTAGTGAATGTAATGTAACACACACCCATATAATGCGCACCACCCCGTGATGTTTATCTCACTCCTACTAGTGAATGTAATGTAACACACACCCATACAATGCGCACCACCCCGTGATGTTTTTCTCACTCCTACTAGTTAATGTAATGTAACACACACCCATACAATGCGCACCACCCCGTGATGTTTTTCTCACTGCTACTAGTGAATCTAATGTAACACACACCCATACAATGCGCACCACCCCGTGATGTTTTTCTCACTGCTACTAGTGAATCTAATGTAACACCCACCCATACAATGCGCACCACCCCGTGATGTTTTTCTCACTCCTACTAGTGAATCTAATGTAACACACACCCATACAATGCGCACCACCGCGTGATGTTTTTCTCACTGCTACTAGTGAATGTAATGTAACACACACCCATACAATGCCCACCACCCCGTGATGTTTTTCTCACTGCTACTGGTGAATGTAATGTAACACACACCCATACAATGCGCACCACCCCGTGATGTTTTTCTCACTGCTACTGGTGAATGTAATGAAACACACACCCATACAATGCGCACCACCCCGTGATGTTTTTCTCACTCCTACTAGTGAATCTAATGTAACACACACCCATACAATGCGCACCACCCCGTGATGGTTTTCTCACTCCTACTAGTGAATGTAATGTAACACACACCCATACAAGGCGCACCAACCCGTGATGTTTTTTTCACTCCTACTAGTGAATGTAATGTAACACACACCCATACAATGCGCACCACCCCGTGATGTTTTTCTCACTCCCACTAGTGAATCTAATGTAACACACACCCATACAATGCGCACCACGCCGTGATGTTTTTCTCACTCCCACTAGTGCATCTAATGTAACACACACCCATACAATGCGCACCACCCCGTGATGTTTTTCTCACTCCCACTAGTGAATCTAATGTAACACACACCCATACAATGCGCACCACCCCGTGATGTTTTTCTCACTCCCACTAGTGAATCTAATGTAACACACACCCATACAATGCGCACCACCCCGTGATGTTTTTCTCGCTGCTACTAGTGAATGTAATGTAACACACACCCATACAATGCGCACCACCCCGTGACGTATTTCTCACTCCTACTTGTGAATCTAATGTAACACACACCCATACAATGCGCACCACCACGTGATGTTTTTCTCACTGCTACTAGTTAATCTAATGTAACACACACCCATACAATGCGCACCACCCCGTGATGTTTTTCTCACTGCTACTAGTGAATCTAATGTAACACACACCCATACAATGCGCACCACCCCGTGATGTTTTTCTCACTGCTACTAGTGAATCTAATGTAACACACACCCATACAATGCGCACCACCCCGTGATGTTTTTCTCACTGCTACTAGTGAATCTAATGTAACACACACACATACAATGCGCACCACCCCGTGATGTTTTTCTCACTGCTACTAGTGAATCTAATGTAACACACACACATACAATGCGCACCACCCCGTGATGTTTTTCTCACTGCTACTAGTGAATGTAATGTAACACACACCCATACAATGCGCACCACCCCGTGATGTTTTTCTCACTGCTACTGGTGAATGTAATGTAACACACACCCATACAATGCGCACCACCCCGTGATGTTTTTCTCACTGCTACTGGTGAATGTAATGAAACACACACCCATACAATGCGCACCACCCCGTGATGTTTTTCTCACTCCTACTAGTGAATGTAATGTAACACACACCCATACAATGCGCACCACCCCGTGATGTTTTTCTCACTCCTACTAGTGAATCTAATGTAACACACACCCATACAATGCGCACCACCCCGGGATGGTTTTCTCACTCCTACTAGTGAATGTAATGTAACACACACCCATACAAGGCTCACCACCCCGTGATGTTTTTTTTCACTCCTACTAGTGAATGTAATGTAACACACACCCATACAATGCGCACCACCCCGTGATGTTTTTCTCACTCCCTCTAGTGAATCTAATGTAACACACACCCATACAATGCGCACCACCCCGTGATGTTTTTCTCACTCCCACTAGTGAATCTAATGTAACACACACCCATACAATGCGCACCACCCCGTGATGTTTTTCTCACTCCCACTAGTGAATCTAATGTAACACACACCCATACAATGCGCACCACACCGTGATGTTTTTCTCACTCCCACTAGTGAATCTAATGTAACACACACCCATACACTGCGCACCACCCAGTGATGTTTTTCTCACTCCCACTAGTGAATCTAATGTAACACACACCCATACAATGCGCACCACCCCGTGATGTTTTTCTCACTCCCACTAGTGAATCTAATGTAACACACACCCATACAATGCGCATCACCCCGTGATGTTTTTCTCACTGCTACTAGTGAATGTAATGTAACACACACCCATACAATGCGCACCACCCCGTGATGTTTTTCTCACTGCTACTAGTGAATCTAATGTAACACACACCCATACAATGCGCACCACCCCGTGATGTTTTTCTCACTGCTACTAGTGAATGTAATGTAACACACACCCATACAATGCGCACCACCCCGTGATGTTTTTCTCACTCCCACTAGTGAATCTAATGTAACACACACCCATACACTGCGCACCACCCAGTGATGTTTTTCTCACTCCCACTAGTGAATCTAATGTAACACACACCCATACAATGCGCACCACCCCGTGATGTTTTTCTCACTCCCACTAGTGAATGTAATGTAACACACACCCATACAATGCGCACCACCCCGTGATGTTTTTCTCACTGCTACTAGTGAATGTAATGTAACACACACCCATACAATGCGCACCACCCCGTGATGTTTTTCTCACTGCTACTAGTGAATCTAATGTAACACACACCCATACAATGCGCACCTCCCCGTGATGTTTTTCTCACTCCTACTTGTGAATGTAATGTAACACACACCCATACAATGCGCACCACCCCGTGATGTTTTTCTCACTGCTACTAGTGAATCTAATGTAACACACACCCATACAATGCGCACCACCCCGTGATGTTTTTCTCACTGCTACTAGTGAATCTAATGTAACACACACCCATACAATGCGCACCACCCCGTGATGTTTATCTCACTCCTACTAGTGAATCTAATGTAACACACACCCATACAATGCGCACCACCCCGTGTTGTTTTTCTCACTGCTACTAGTGAATCTAATGTAACACACACCCATACAATGCGCACCACCCCGTGATGTTTTTCTCACTGCTACTAGTGAATCTAATGTACCACACACACATACAATGCGCACCACCCCGTGATGTTTTTCTCACTGCTACTAGTGAATCTAATGTAACACACACACATACAATGCGCACCACCCCGTGATGTTTTTCTCACTGCTACTAGTGAATGTAATGTAACACACACCCATATAATGCGCACCACCCCGTGATGTTTATCTCACTCCTACTAGTGAATGTAATGTAACACACACCCATACAATGCGCACCACCCCGTGATGTTTTTCTCACTCCTACTAGTTAATGTAATGTAACACACACCCATACAATGCGCACCACCCCGTGATGTTTTTCTCACTGCTACTAGTGAATCTAATGTAACACACACCCATACAATGCGCACCACCCCGTGATGTTTTTCTCACTGCTACTAGTGAATCTAATGTAACACCCACCCATACAATGCGCACCACCCCGTGATGTTTTTCTCACTGCTACCAGTGAATCTAATGTAACCCACACCCATACAATGCGCACCACCCCGTGATGTTTTTCTCACTGCTACCAGTGAATCTAATGTAACACACACCCATACAATGCGCACCACACCCTGATGTGTTTCTCACTGCTACTAGTGAATGTAATGTAACACACACCCATACAATGCGCACCACCCCGTGATGTTTTTCTCACTGCTACTAGTGAATCTAATGTAACACACACCCATACAATGCGCACCACCCCGTGATGTTTTTCTCACTCCTACTAGTGAATCTAATGTAACACACACCCATACAATGCGCACCACCGCGTGATGTTTTTCTCACTGCTACTAGTGAATGTAATGTAACACACACCCATACAATGCCCACCACCCCGTGATGTTTTTCTCACTGCTACTGGTGAATGTAATGTAACACACACCCATACAATGCGCACCACCCCGTGATGTTTTTCTCACTGCTACTGGTGAATGTAATGAAACACACACCCATACAATGCGCACCACCCCGTGATGTTTTTCTCACTCCTACTAGTGAATCTAATGTAACACAAACCCATACAATGCGCACCACCCCGTGATGGTTTTCTCACTCCTACTAGTGAATGTAATGTAACACACACCCATACAAGGCGCACCACCCCGTGATGTTTTTTTCACTCCTACTAGTGAATGTAATGTAACACACACCCATACAATGCGCACCACCCCGTGATGTTTTTCTCACTCCCACTAGTGAATCTAATGTAACACACACCCATACAATGCGCACCACCCCGTGATGTTTTTCTCACTCCCACTAGTGAATCTAATGTAACACACACCCATACAATGCGCACCACCCCGTGATGTTTTTCTCACTCCCACTAGTGAATCTAATGTAACACACACCCATACAATGCGCACCACCCCGTGATGTTTTTCTCACTCCCACTAGTTAATCTAATGTAACACACACCCATACAATGCGCACCACCCCGTGATGTTTTTCTCACTGCTACTAGTGAATCTAATGTAACACACACACATACAATGCGCACCACCCCGTGATGTTTTTCTCACTGCTACTAGTGAATGTAATGTAACACACACCCATATAATGCGCACCACCCCGTGATGTTTATCTCACTCCTACTAGTGAATGTAATGTAACACACACCCATACAATGCGCACCACCCCGTGATGTTTTTCTCACTCCTACTAGTTAATGTAATGTAACACACACCCATACAATGCGCACCACCCCGTGATGTTTTTCTCACTGCTACTAGTGAATCTAATGTAACACACACCCATACAATGCGCACCACCCCGTGATGTTTTTCTCACTGCTACTAGTGAATCTAATGTAACACCCACCCATACAATGCGCACCACCCCGTGATGTTTTTCTCACTGCTACCAGTGAATCTAATGTAACACACACCCATACAATGCGCACCACCCCGTGATGTTTTTCTCACTGCTACCAGTGAATCTAATGTAACACACACCCATACAATGCGCACCACCCCGTGATGGTTTTCTCACTCCTACTAGTGAATGTAATGTAACACACACCCATACAATGCGCACCACCCCGTGATGTTTTTCTCACTCCCACTAGTGAATCTAATGTAACACACACCCATACAATGCGCACCACGCCGTGATGTTTTTCTCACTCCCACTAGTGCATCTAATGTAACACACACCCATACAATGCGCACCACACCGTGATGTTTTTCTCACTCCCACTAGTGAATCTAATGTAACACACACCCATACAATGCGCACCACCCCGTGATGTTTTTCTCACTCCCACTAGTGAATCTAATGTAACACACACCCATACAATGCGCACCACCCCGTGACGTATTTCTCACTCCTACTTGTGAATCTAATGTAACACACACCCATACAATGCGCACCACCACGTGATGTTTTTCTCACTGCTACTAGTTAATCTAATGTAACACACACCCATACAATGCGCACCACCCCGTGATGTTTTTCTCACTGCTACTAGTGAATCTAATGTAACACACACCCATACAATGCGCACCACCCCGTGATGTTTTTCTCACTGCTACTAGTGAATCTAATGTAACACACACACATACAATGCGCACCACCCCGTGATGTTTTTCTCACTGCTACTAGTGAATCTAATGTAACACACACACATACAATGCGCACCACCCCGTGATGTTTTTCTCACTGCTACTAGTGAATGTAATGTAACACACACCCATACAATGCGCACCACCCCGTGATGTTTTTCTCACTGCTACTGGTGAATGTAATGTAACACACACCCATACAATGCGCACCACCCCGTGATGTTTTTCTCACTGCTACTGGTGAATGTAATGAAACACACACCCATACAATGCGCACCACCCCGTGATGTTTTTCTCACTCCTACTAGTGAATGTAATGTAACACACACCCATACAATGCGCACCACCCCGTGATGTTTTTCTCACTCCTACTAGTGAATCTAATGTAACACACACCCATACAATGCGCACCACCCCGGGATGGTTTTCTCACTCCTACTAGTGAATGTAATGTAACACACACCCATACAAGGCTCACCACCCCGTGATGTTTTTTTTCACTCCTACTAGTGAATGTAATGTAACACACACCCATACAATGCGCACCACCCCGTGATGTTTTTCTCACTCCCTCTAGTGAATCTAATGTAACACACACCCATACAATGCGCACCACCCCGTGATGTTTTTCTCACTCCCACTAGTGAATCTAATGTAACACACACCCATACAATGCGCACCACCCCGTGATGTTTTTCTCACTCCCACTAGTGAATCTAATGTAACACACACCCATACAATGCGCACCACACCGTGATGTTTTTCTCACTCCCACTAGTGAATCTAATGTAACACACACCCATACACTGCGCACCACCCAGTGATGTTTTTCTCACTCCCACTAGTGAATCTAATGTAACACACACCCATACAATGAGCACCACCCCGTGATGTTTTTCTCACTCCCACTAGTGAATCTAATGTAACACACACCCATACAATGCGCATCACCCCGTGATGTTTTTCTCACTGCTACTAGTGAATGTAATGTAACACACACCCATACAATGCGCACCACCCCGTGATGTTTTTCTCACTGCTACTAGTGAATCTAATGTAACACACACCCATACAATGCGCACCACCCCGTGATGTTTTTCTCACTGCTACTAGTGAATCTAATGTAACACACACACATACAATGCGCACCACCCCGTGATGTTTTTCTCACTGCTACTAGTGAATCTAATATAACACACACCCATACAATGCGCACCACCCCGTGATGTTTTTCTCACTGCTACTGGTGAATGTAATGAAACACACACCCATACAATGCGCACCACCCCGTGATGTTTTTCTCACTCCTACTAGTGAATGTAATGTAACACACACCCATACGATGCGCACCACCCCGTGATGTTTTTCTCACTCCTACTAGTGAATCTAATGTAACACACACCCATACAATGCGCACCACCCCGTGATGGTTTTCTCACTCCTACTAGTGAATGTAATGTAACACACACCCATACAAGGCACACCACCCCGTGATGTTTTTTTTCACTCCTACTAGTGAATGTAATGTAACACACACCCATACAATGCGCACCACCCCGTGATGTTTTTCTCACTCCCACTAGTGAATCTAATGTAACACACACCCATACAATGCGCACCACCCCGTGATGTTTTTCTCACTCCCACTAGTGAATCTAATGTAACACACACCCATACAATGCGCACCACCCCGTGATGTTTTTCTCACTCCCACTAGTAAATCTAATGTAACACACACCCATACAATGCGCACCACCCCGTGATGTTTTTCTCACTCCCACTAGTGAATCTAATGTAACACACACCCATACAATGCGCACCACCCCGTGATGTTTTTCTCACTCCCACTAGTGAATCTAATGTAACACACACCCATACACTGCGCACCACCCAGTGATGTTTTTCTCACTCCCACTAGTGAATCTAATGTAACACACACCCATACAATGCGCACCACCCCGTGATGTTTTTCTCACTCCCACTAGTGAATGTAATGTAACACACACCCATACAATGCGCACCACCCCGTGATGTTTTTCTCACTGCTACTAGTGAATGTAATGTAACACACACCCATACAATGCGCACCACCCCGTGATGTTTTTCTCACTGCTACTAGTGAATCTAATGTAACACACACCCATACAATGCGCACCTCCCCGTGATGTTTTTCTCACTCCTACTTGTGAATGTAATGTAACACACACCCATACAATGCGCACCACCTCGTGATGTTTTTCTCACTGCTACTAGTGAATCTAATGTAACACACACCCATACAATGCGCACCACCCCGTGATGTTTTTCTCACTGCTACTAGTGAATCTAATGTAACACACACCCATACAATGCGCACCACCCCGTGATGTTTATCTCACTCCTACTAGTGAATCTAATGTAACACACACCCATACAATGCGCACCACCCCGTGTTGTTTTTCTCACTGCTACTAGTGAATCTAATGTAACACACACCCATACAATGCGCACCACCCCGTGATGTTTTTCTCACTGCTACTAGTGAATCTAATGTACCACACACACATACAATGCGCACCACCCCGTGATGTTTTTCTCACTGCTACTAGTGAATCTAATGTAACACACACACATACAATGCGCACCACCCCGTGATGTTTTTCTCACTGCTACTAGTGAATGTAATGTAACACACACCCATATAATGCGCACCACCCCGTGATGTTTATCTCACTCCTACTAGTGAATGTAATGTAACACACACCCATACAATGCGCACCACCCCGTGATGTTTTTCTCACTCCTACTAGTTAATGTAATGTAACACACACCCATACAATGCGCACCACCCCGTGATGTTTTTCTCACTGCTACTAGTGAATCTAATGTAACACACACCCATACAATGCGCACCACCCCGTGATGTTTTTCTCACTGCTACTAGTGAATCTAATGTAACACCCACCCATACAATGCGCACCACCCCGTGATGTTTTTCTCACTGCTACCAGTGAATCTAATGTAACACACACCCATACAATGCGCACCACCCCGTGATGTTTTTCTCACTGCTACCAGTGAATCTAATGTAACACACACCCATACAATGCGCACCACCCCCTGATGTGTTTCTCACTGCTACTAGTGAATGTAATGTAACACACACCCATACAATGCGCACCACCCCGTGATGTTTTTCTCACTGCTACTAGTGAATCTAATGTAACACACACCCATACAATGCGCACCACCCCGTGATGTTTTTCTCACTCCTACTAGTGAATCTAATGTAACACACACCCATACAATGCGCACCACCGCGTGATGTTTTTCTCACTGCTACTAGTGAATGTAATGTAACACACACCCATACAATGCCCACCACCCCGTGATGTTTTTCTCACTGCTACTGGTGAATGTAATGTAACACACACCCATACAATGCGCACCACCCCGTGATGTTTTTCTCACTGCTACTGGTGAATGTAATGAAACACACACCCATACAATGCGCACCACCCCGTGATGTTTTTCTCACTCCTACTAGTGAATCTAATGTAACACAAACCCATACAATGCGCACCACCCCGTGATGGTTTTCTCACTCCTACTAGTGAATGTAATGTAACACACACCCATACAAGGCGCACCACCCCGTGATGTTTTTTTCACTCCTACTAGTGAATGTAATGTAACACACACCCATACAATGCGCACCACCCCGTGATGTTTTTCTCACTCCCACTAGTGAATCTAATGTAACACACACCCATACAATGCGCACCACCCCGTGATGTTTTTCTCACTCCCACTAGTGAATCTAATGTAACACACACCCATACAATGCGCACCACCCCGTGATGTTTTTCTCACTCCCACTAGTGAATCTAATGTAACACACACCCATACAATGCGCACCACCCCGTGATGTTTTTCTCACTCCCACTAGTTAATCTAATGTAACACACACCCATACAATGCGCACCACCCCGTGATGTTTTTCTCACTGCTACTAGTGAATCTAATGTAACACACACACATATAATGCGCACCACCCCGTGATGTTTATCTCACTCCTACTAGTGAATGTAATGTAACACACACCCATACAATGCGCACCACCCCGTGATGTTTTTCTCACTCCTACTAGTTAATGTAATGTAACACACACCCATACAATGCGCACCACCCCGTGATGTTTTTCTCACTGCTACTAGTGAATCTAATGTAACACACACCCATACAATGCGCACCACCCCGTGATGTTTTTCTCACTGCTACTAGTGAATCTAATGTAACACCCACCCATACAATGCGCACCACCCCGTGATGTTTTTCTCACTGCTACCAGTGAATCTAATGTAACACACACCCATACAATGCGCACCACCCCGTGATGTTTTTCTCACTGCTACCAGTGAATCTAATGTAACACACACCCATACAATGCGCACCACCCCCTGATGTGTTTCTCACTGCTACTAGTGAATGTAATGTAACACACACCCATACAATGCGCACCACCCCGTGATGTTTTTCTCACTGCTACTAGTGAATCTAATGTAACACACACCCATACAATGCGCACCACCCCGTGATGTTTTTCTCACTCCTACTAGTGAATCTAATGTAACACACACCCATACAATGCGCACCACCGCGTGATGTTTTTCTCACTGCTACTAGTGAATGTAATGTAACACACACCCATACAATGCCCACCACCCCGTGATGTTTTTCTCACTGCTACTGGTGAATGTAATGTAACACACACCCATACAATGCGCACCACCCCGTGATGTTTTTCTCACTGCTACTGGTGAATGTAATGAAACACACACCCATACAATGCGCACCACCCCGTGATGTTTTTCTCACTCCTACTAGTGAATCTAATGTAACACACACCCATACAATGCGCACCACCCCGTGATGGTTTTCTCACTCCTACTACTGAATGTAATGTAACACACACCCATACAAGGCGCACCACCCCGTGATGTTTTTTTCACTCCTACTAGTGAATGTAATGTAACACACACCCATACAATGCGCACCACCCCGTGATGTTTTTCTCACTCCCACTAGTGAATCTAATGTAACACACACCCATACAATGCGCACCACCCCGTGATGTTTTTCTCACTCCCACTAGTGAATCTAATGTAACACACACCCATACAATGCGCACCACCCCGTGATGTTTTTCTCACTCCCACTAGTGAATCTAATGTAACACACACCCATACAATGCGCACCACCCCGTGATGTTTTTCTCACTCCCACTAGTTAATCTAATGTAACACACACCCATACAATGCGCACCACCCCGTGATGTTTTTCTCACTGCTACTAGTGAATCTAATGTAACACACACCCATACAATGCGCACCACCCCGTGATGTTTTTCTCACTGCTACTAGTGAATCTAATGTAACACACACCCATACAATGCGCATCACCCCGTGATGTTTTTCTCACTGCTACTAGTGAATCTAATGTAACACACACCCATGCAATGCGCACCACCCCGTGATGTTTTTCTCACTGCTAGTAGTGAATCTAATGTAACACACACCCATACAATGCGCACCACCCCGTGATGTTTTTCTCACTGCTACTAGTGAATCTAATGTAACACACACACATACAATGCCCACCACCCCATGATGTTTTTCTCACTGCTACTAGTGAATCTAATGTAACACACACAGATACAATGCGCACCACCCCGTGATGTTTTTCTCACTGCTACTAGTGAATCTAATGTAACACACACCCATACAATGCCCACCACCCCGTGATGGTTTTCTCACTGCTACTAGTGAATGTAATGTAACACACACCCATACAATGCGCACCACCCCGTGATGTTTTTCTCACTGCTACTAGTGAATCTAATGTAACACACACCCATACAATGCGCATCACCCCGTGATGTTTTTCTCACTGCTACTAGTGAATCTAATATAACACACACCCATACAATGCGCACCACCCCGTGATGTTTTTCTCACTGCTACTAGTGAATCTAATGTAACACACACCCATACAATGCGCACCACCCCGTGATGTTTTTCTCACTGCTACTAGTGAATCTAATGTAACACACACACATACAATGCGCACCACCCCGTGATGTTTTTCTCACTGCTACTAGTGAATCTAATGTAACACACACACATACAATGCGCACCACCCCGTGATGTTTTTCTCACTGCTACTAGTGAATGTAATGTAACACACACCCATACAATGCGCACCACCCCGTGATGTTTTTCTCACTGCTACTGGTGAATGTAATGTAACACACACCCATACAATGCGCACCACCCCGTGATATTTTTCTCACTGCTACTGGTGAATGTAATGAAACACACACCCATACAATGCGCACCACCCCGTGATGTTTTTCTCACTCCTACTAGTGAATGTAATGTAACACACACCCATACAATGCGCACCACCCCGTGATGTTTTTCTCACTCCTACTAGTGAATCTAATGTAACACACACCCATACAATGCGCACCACCCCGTGATGGTTTTCTCACTCCTACTAGTGAATGTAATGTAACACACACCCATACAAGGCGCACCACCCCGTGATGTTTTTTTCACTCCTACTAGTGAATGTAATGTAACACACACCCATATAATGTGCACCACCCCGTGATGTTTTTCTCACTCCCACTAGTGAATCTAATGTAACACACACCCATACAATGCGCACCACCCCGTGATGTTTTTCTCACTCCCACTAGTTAATGTAATGTAACACACACCCATACAATGCGCACCACCCCGTGATGTTTTTCTCACTGCTACTAGTGAATCTAATGTAACACACACCCATACAATGCGCACCACCCCGTGATGTTTTTCTCACTGCTACTAGTGAATCTAATGTAACACCCACCCATACAATGCGCACCACCCCGTGATGTTTTTCTCACTGCTACCAGTGAATCTAATGTAACACACACCCATACAATGCGCACCACCCCGTGATGTTTTTCTCACTGCTACCAGTGAATCTAATGTAACACACACCCATACAATGCGCACCACCCCCTGATGTGTTTCTCACTGCTACTAGTGAATGTAATGTAACACACACCCATACAATGCGCACCACCCCGTGATGTTTTTCTCACTGCTACTAGTGAATCTAATGTAACACACACCCATACAATGCGCACCACCCCGTGATGTTTTTCTCACTCCTACTAGTGAATCTAATGTAACACACACCCATACAATGCGCACCACCGCGTGATGTTTTTCTCACTGCTACTAGTGAATGTAATGTAACACACACCCATACAATGCCCACCACCCCGTGATGTTTTTCTCACTGCTACTGGTGAATGTAATGTAACACACACCCATACAATGCGCACCACCCCGTGATGTTTTTCTCACTGCTACTGGTGAATGTAATGAAACACACACCCATACAATGCGCACCACCCCGTGATGTTTTTCTCACTCCTACTAGTGAATCTAATGTAACACAAACCCATACAATGCGCACCACCCCGTGATGGTTTTCTCACTCCTACTAGTGAATGTAATGTAACACACACCCATACAAGGCGCACCACCCCGTGATGTTTTTTTCACTCCTACTAGTGAATGTAATGTAACACACACCCATACAATGCGCACCACCCCGTGATGTTTTTCTCACTCCCACTAGTGAATCTAATGTAACACACACCCATACAATGCGCACCACCCCGTGATGTTTTTCTCACTCCCACTAGTGAATCTAATGTAACACACACCCATACAATGCGCACCACCCCGTGATGTTTTTCTCACTCCCACTAGTGAATCTAATGTAACACACACCCATACAATGCGCACCACCCCGTGATGTTTTTCTCACTCCCACTATTTAATCTAATGTAACACACACCCATACAATGCGCACCACCCCGTGATGTTTTTCTCACTGCTACTAGTGAATCTAATGTAACACACACACATATAATGCGCACCACCCCGTGATGTTTATCTCACTCCTACTAGTGAATGTAATGTAACACACACCCATACAATGCGCACCACCCCGTGATGTTTTTCTCACTCCTACTAGTTAATGTAATGTAACACACACCCATACAATGCGCACCACCCCGTGATGTTTTTCTCACTGCTACTAGTGAATCTAATGTAACACACACCCATACAATGCGCACCACCCCGTGATGTTTTTCTCACTGCTACTAGTGAATCTAATGTAACACCCACCCATACAATGCGCACCACCCCGTGATGTTTTTCTCACTGCTACCAGTGAATCTAATGTAACACACACCCATACAATGCGCACCACCCCGTGATGTTTTTCTCACTGCTACCAGTGAATCTAATGTAACACACACCCATACAATGCGCACCACCCCCTGATGTGTTTCTCACTGCTACTAGTGAATGTAATGTAACACACACCCATACAATGCGCACCACCCCGTGATGTTTTTCTCACTGCTACTAGTGAATCTAATGTAACACACACCCATACAATGCGCACCACCCCGTGATGTTTTTCTCACTCCTACTAGTGAATCTAATGTAACACACACCCATACAATGCGCACCACCGCGTGATGTTTTTCTCACTGCTACTAGTGAATGTAATGTAACACACACCCATACAATGCCCACCACCCCGTGATGTTTTTCTCACTGCTACTGGTGAATGTAATGTAACACACACCCATACAATGCGCACCACCCCGTGATGTTTTTCTCACTGCTACTGGTGAATGTAATGAAACACACACCCATACAATGCGCACCACCCCGTGATGTTTTTCTCACTCCTACTAGTGAATCTAATGTAACACACACCCATACAATGCGCACCACCCCGTGATGGTTTTCTCACTCCTACTACTGAATGTAATGTAACACACACCCATACAAGGCGCACCACCCCGTGATGTTTTTTTCACTCCTACTAGTGAATGTAATGTAACACACACCCATACAATGCGCACCACCCCGTGATGTTTTTCTCACTCCCACTAGTGAATCTAATGTAACACACACCCATACAATGCGCACCACCCCGTGATGTTTTTCTCACTCCCACTAGTGAATCTAATGTAACACACACCCATACAATGCGCACCACCCCGTGATGTTTTTCTCACTCCCACTAGTGAATCTAATGTAACACACACCCATACAATGCGCACCACCCCGTGATGTTTTTCTCACTCCCACTAGTTAATCTAATGTAACACACACCCATACAATGCGCACCACCCCGTGATGTTTTTCTCACTGCTACTAGTGAATCTAATGTAACACACACCCATACAATGCGCACCACCCCGTGATGTTTTTCTCACTGCTACTAGTGAATCTAATGTAACACACACCCATACAATGCGCATCACCCCGTGATGTTTTTCTCACTGCTACTAGTGAATCTAATGTAACACACACCCATGCAATGCGCACCACCCCGTGATGTTTTTCTCACTGCTAGTAGTGAATCTAATGTAACACACACCCATACAATGCGCACCACCCCGTGATGTTTTTCTCACTGCTACTAGTGAATCTAATGTAACACACACACATACAATGCCCACCACCCCATGATGTTTTTCTCACTGCTACTAGTGAATCTAATGTAACACACACACATACAATGCGCACCACCCCGTGATGTTTTTCTCACTGCTACTAGTGAATCTAATGTAACACACACCCATACAATGCCCACCACCCCGTGATGGTTTTCTCACTGCTACTAGTGAATGTAATGTAACACACACCCATACAATGCGCACCACCCCGTGATGTTTTTCTCACTGCTACTAGTGAATCTAATGTAACACACACCCATACAATGCGCATCACCCCGTGATGTTTTTCTCACTGCTACTAGTGAATCTAATATAACACACACCCATACAATGCGCACCACCCCGTGATGTTTTTCTCACTGCTACTAGTGAATCTAATGTAACACACACCCATACAATGCGCACCACCCCGTGATGTTTTTCTCACTGCTACTAGTGAATCTAATGTAACACACACACATACAATGCGCACCACCCCGTGATGTTTTTCTCACTGCTACTAGTGAATCTAATGTAACACACACACATACAATGCGCACCACCCCGTGATGTTTTTCTCACTGCTACTAGTGAATGTAATGTAACACACACCCATACAATGCGCACCACCCCGTGATGTTTTTCTCACTGCTACTGGTGAATGTAATGTAACACACACCCATACAATGCGCACCACCCCGTGATATTTTTCTCACTGCTACTGGTGAATGTAATGAAACACACACCCATACAATGCGCACCACCCCGTGATGTTTTTCTCACTCCTACTAGTGAATGTAATGTAACACACACCCATACAATGCGCACCACCCCGTGATGTTTTTCTCACTCCTACTAGTGAATCTAATGTAACACACACCCATACAATGCGCACCACCCCGTGATGGTTTTCTCACTCCTACTAGTGAATGTAATGTAACACACACCCATACAAGGCGCACCACCCCGTGATGTTTTTTTCACTCCTACTAGTGAATGTAATGTAACACACACCCATATAATGTGCACCACCCCGTGATGTTTTTCTCACTCCCACTAGTGAATCTAATGTAACACACACCCATACAATGCGCACCACCCCGTGATGTTTTTCTCACTCCCACTAGTGAATCTAATGTAACACACACCCATACAATGCGCACCACCCCGTGATGTTTTTCTCACTCCCACTAGTGAATCTAATGTAACACACACCCATACAATGCGCACCACCCCGTGATGTTTTTCTCACTCCCACTAGTGAATATAATGTAACACACACCCATACACTGCGCACCACCCAGTGATGTTTTTCTCACTCCCACTAGTGAATCTAATGTAACACACACCCATACAATGCGCACCACCCCGTGATGTTTTTCTCACTCCCACTAGTGAATCTAATGTAACACACACCCATACAATGCGCACCACCCCGTGATGTTTTTCTCACTGCTACTAGTGAATGTAATGTAACACACACCCATACAATGCGCACCACCCCGTGTTGTTTTTCTCACTGCTACTAGTGAATCTAATGTAACACACACCCATACAATGCGCACCACCCCGTGATGTTTTTCTCACTGCTACTAGTGAATCTAATGTAACACACACACATACAATGCGCACAACCCCGTGATGTTTTTCTCACTGCTACTAGTGAATCTAATGTAACACACACACATACAATGCGCACCACCCCTTGATGTTTTTCTCACTGCTACTAGTGAATGTAATGTAACACACACCCATACAATGGGCACCACCCCGTGATGTTTATCTCACTCCTACTAGTGAATGTAATGTAACACACACCCATACAATGTGCACCACCCCGTGATGTTTTTCTCACTCCTACTAGTTAATGTAATGTAACACACACCCATACAATGCGCACCACACCGTGATGTTTTTCTCAGTGGTACTAGTGAATCTAATGTAACACACACCCATACAATGCGCACCACCCCGTGATGTTTTTCTCACTGCTACTAGTGAATCTAATGTAACACACACCCATACAATGCGCACCACCCCGTGATGTTTTTCTCACTCCCACTAGTGAATCTAATGTAACACACACCCATACAATGCGCACCACCCCGTGATGTTTTTCTCACTCCCTCTAGTGAATCTAATGTAACACACATCCATACACTGCGCACCACCCAGTGATGTTTTTCTCACTCCCACTAGTGAATCTAATGTAACACACACCCATACAATGCGCACCACCCCTTGATGTTTTTCTCACTCCCACTAGTGAATCTAATGTAACACACACCCATACAATGCGCACCACCCCGTGATGTTTTCTCACTGCTACTAGTGAATGTAATGTAACACACACCCATACAATGCGCACCACCCCGTGATGTTTTTCTCACTGCTACTAGCGAATCTAATGTAACACACACCCATACAATGCGCACCACCCCGTGATGTTTTTCTCACTCCTACTAGTGAATCTAATGTAACACACACCCATACAATTCGCACCACCCCATGATGTTTTTCTCACTGCTACTAGTGAATGTAATGTAACACACACCCATACAATGCGCACCACCCCGTGATGTTTTTCTCACTGCTACTGGTGAATGTAATGTAACACACACCCATACAATGCGCACCACCCCGTGATGTTTTTCTCACTGCTACTGGTGAATGTAATGAAACACACACCCATACAATGCGCACCACCCCGTGATGTTTTTCTCACTCCTACTAGTGAATGTAATGTAACACACACCCATACAATGCGCACCACCCCGTGATGTTTTTCTCACTCCTACTAGTGAATCTAATGTAACACACACCCATACAATGCGCACCACCCCGTGATGGTTTTCTCACTCCTACTAGTGAATGTAATGTAACACACACCCATACAAGGCGCACCACCCCGTGATGTTTTTTTCACTCCCACTAGTGAATGTAATGTAACACACACCCATACAATGCACACCACCCCGTGATGTTTTTCTCACTCCCACTAGTGAATCTAATGTAACACACACCCATACAATGCGCACCACCCCGTGATGTTTTTCTCACTCCCACTAGTGAATCTAATGTAACACACACCCATACAATGCGCACCACCCCGTGATGTTTTTCTCACTCCCACTAGTGAATCTAATGTAACACACACCCATACAATGCGCACCACCCCGTGATGTTTTTCTCACTCCCACTAGTGAATCTAATGTAACACACACCCATACAATGCGCACCACCCCGTGATGTTTTTCTCACTCCCACTAGTGAATCTAATGTAACACACACCCATACAATGCGCACCACCCCGTGATGTTTTTCTCACTCCCACTAGTGAATCTAATGTAACACACACCCATACAATGCGCACCACCCCGTGATGTTTTTCTCACTCCCACTAGTGAATCTAATGTAACACACACCCATACACTGCGCACCACCCAGTGATGTTTTTCTCACTCCCACTAGTGAATCTAATGTAACACACACCCATACAATGCGCACCACCCCGTGAGGTTTTTCTCACTCCCACTAGTGAATCTAATGTAACACACATCCATACAATGCGCACCACCCCGTGATGTTTTTCTCACTGCTACTAGTGAATGTAATGTAACACACACCCATACAATGCGCACCACCCCGTGATGTTTTTCTCACTGCTACTAGTGAATCTAATGTAACACACACCCATACAATGCGCACCACCCCGTGATGTTTTTCTCACTCCTACTTGTGAATGTAATGTAACACACACCCATACAATGCGCACCACCCCGTGATGTTTTTCTCACTGTTACTAATGAATCTAATGTAACACACACCCATACAATGCACACCACCCCGTGATGTTTTTCTCACTGCTACTAGTGAATCTAATGTAACACACACCCATACAATGCGCACCACCCCGTGATGTTTTTCTCACTGCTACTAGTGAATCTAATGTAACACACACCCATACAATGCGCACCACCCCGTGATGTTTTTCTCACTGCTACTAGTGAATCTAATGTAACACACACCCATACAATGTGCACCACCCCGTGTTGTTTTTCTCACTGCTACTAGTGAATCTAATGTAACACACACCCATACAATGCGCACCACCCCGTGATGTTTTTCTCACTGCTACTAGTGAATCTAATGTAACACACACACATACAATGCGCACCACCCCGTGATGTTTTTCTCACTGCTACTAGTGAATCTAATGTAACACACACCCATACAATGTGCACCACCCCGTGATGTTTTTCTCACTCCTACTAGTTAATGTAATGTAACACACACCCATACAATGCGCACCACACCGTGATGTTTTTCTCAGGGGTACTAGTGAATCTAATGTAACACACACCCATACAATGCGCACCACCCCGTGATGTTTTTCTCACTGCTACTAGTGAATCTAATGTAACACACACCCATACAATGCGCACCACCCCGTGATGTTTTTCTCACTCCCACTAGTGAATCTAATGTAACACACACCCATACAATGCGCACCACCCCGTGATGTTTTTCTCACTCCCTCTAGTGAATCTAATGTAACACACATCCATACACTGCGCACCACCCCGTGATGTTTTTCTCACTCCCACTAGTGAATATAATGTAACACACACCCATACAATGCGCACCACCCCGTGATGTTTTTCTCACTCCCACTAGTGAATCTAATGTAACACACACCCATACAATGCGCACCACCCCGTGATGTTTTTCTCACTGCTACTAGTGAATGTAATGTAACACACACCCATAAAATGCGCACCACCCCGTGATGTTTTTCTCACTGCTACTAGTGAATCTAATGTAACACACACCCATACAATGCGCACCACCCCGTGATGTTTTTCTCACTCCTACTTGTGAAAGTAATGTAACACACACCCATACAATGCGCACCACCCCGTGATGTTTTTCTCACTTCTACTAGTGAATCTAATGTAACACACACCCATACAATGCGCACCGCCCCGTGATGTTTTTCTCACTGCTACTAGTGAATCTAATGTAACACACACCCATACAATGCGCACCACCCCGTGATGTTTTTCTCACAGCTACTAGTGAATCTAATGTAACACACACCCATACAATGCGCACCACCCCGTGATGTTTTTCTCACTGCTACTAGTGAATCTAATGTAACACACACCCATACAATGCGCACCACCCCGTGTTGTTTTTCTCACTGCTACTAGTGAATCTAATGTAACACACACCCATACAATGCGCACCACCCCGTGATGTTTTTCTCACTGCTACTAGTGAATCTAATGTAACACACACACATACAATGCGCACCACCCCGTGATGTTTTTCTCACTGCTACTAGTGAATCTAATGTAACACACACACATACAATGCGCACCACCCCGTGATGTTTTTCTCACTGCTACTAGTAAATGTAATGTAACACACACCCATACAATGCGCACCACCCCGTGATGTTTATCTCACTCCTACTAGTGAATGTAATGTAACACACACCCATACAATGCGCACCACCCTGTGATGTTTTTCTCACTCCTACCAGTTAATGTAATGTAACACACACCCATACAATGCGCACCACCCCGTGATGTTTTTCTCACTGCTACTAGTGAATCTAATGTAACACACACCCATACAATGCGCACCACCCCGTGATGTTTTTCTCACTGCTACTAGTGAATCTAATGTAACACCCACCCATACAATGCGCACCACCCCGTGATGTTTTTCTCACTGCTACTAGTGAATCTAATGTAACACACACACATACAATGCGCACCACCCCGTGATGTTTTTCTCACTGCTACTAGTGAATCTAATGTAACACACACCCATACAATGCGCACCACCCCGTGATGTTTTTCTCACTGCTACTAGTGAATGTAATGTAACACACACCCATACAATGCGCACCAACCCGTGATGTTTTTCTCACTGCTACTAGTGAATCTAATGTAACACACACCCATACAATGCGCACCACCCCGTGATGTTTTTCTCACTCCTACTAGTGAATCTAATGTAACACACACCCATACAATTCGCACCACCCCGTGATGTTTTTCTCACTGCTACTAGTGAATGTAATGTAACACACACCCATACAATGCGCACCACCCCGTGATGTTTTTCTCACTGCTACTGGTGAATGTAATGTAACACACACCCATACAATGCGCACCACCCCGTGATGTTTTTCTCACTGCTACTGGTGAATGTAATGAAACACACACCCATACAATGCGCACCACCCCGTGATGTTTTTCTCACTCCTACTAGTGAATGTAATGTAACACACACCCATACAATGCGCACCACTCCGTGATGTTTTTCTCACTGCTACTAGTGAATCTAATGTAACACACACCCATACAATGCGCACCACCCCGTGATGGTTTTCTCACTCCTACTAGTGAATGTAATGTAACACACACCCATACAAGGCGCACCACCCCGTGATGTTTTTTTCACTCCTACTAGTGAATGTAATGTAACACACACCCAAACAATGCACACCACCCCGTGATGTTTTTCTCACTCCCACTAGTGAATCTAATGTAACACACACCCATACAATGCGCACCACCCCGTGATGTTTTTCTCACTCCCACTAGTGAATGTAATGTAACACACACCCATACAATGCGCACCACCCCGTGATGTTTTTCTCACTCCCACTAGTGAATCTAATGTAACACACACCCATACAATGCGCACCACCCCGTGATGTTTTTCTCACTGCTACTAGTGAATGTAATGTAACACACACCCATACAATGCGCACCACCCCGTGATGTTTTTCTCACTGCTACTAGTGAATCTAATGTAACATACACCCATACAATGCGCACCACCCCGTGATGTTTTTCTCACTGCTACTAGTGAATCTAATGTAACACACACCCATACAATGCGCATCACCCCGTGATGTTTTTCTCACTGCTACTAGTGAATCTAATGTAACACACACCCATACAATGCGCACCACCCCGTGATGATTTTCTCACTGCTACTAGTGAATCTAATGTACCACACACCCATACAATGCGCACCACCCCGTGATGTTTTTCTCACTGCTACTAGTGAATCTAATGTAACACACACCCATACAATGCGCACCACCCCGTGATGTTTTTCTCACTGCTACTAGTGAATGTAATGTAACACACACCTATACAATGCGCACCACCCCGTGATGTTTTTCTCGCTGCTACTAGTGAATCTAATGTAACACCCACCCATACAATGCGCACCACCCCGTGATGTTTTTCTCACTGCTACTAGTGAATCTAATGTAACACACACCCATACAATGCGCACCACCCCGTGATGTTTTTCTCACTGCTACTAGTGAATCTAATGTAACACACACCCATACAATGCGCACCACCCCGTGATGTTTTTCTCACTGCTACTAGTGAATCTAATGTAACACACACCCATACAATGCGCACCACCCCGTGATGTTTTTCTCACTGCTACTAGTGAATCTAATGTAACACACACCCATACAATGCGCATCACCCCGTGATGTTTTTCTCACTGCTACTAGTGAATCTAATGTAACACACATCCATACAATGCGCACCACCCCGTGATGTTTTTCTCACTGCTACTAGTGAATCTAATGTAACACACACCCATACAATGCGCACCACCCCGTGATGTTTTTCTCACTGCTACTAGTGAATCTAATGTAACACACACACATACAATGCCCACCACCCCATGATGTTTTTCTCACTGCTACTAGTGAATCTAATGTAACACACACACATACAATGCGCACCACCCCGTGATCTTTTTCTCACTGCTACTAGTGAATCTAATGTAACACACACCCATACAATGCGCACCACCACGTGATGGTTTTCTCACTGCTACTAGTGAATGTAATGTAACACACACCCATACAAGGCGCACCACCCCGTGATGTTTTTTTCACTCCTACTAGTGAATGTAATGTAACACACACCCATACAATGCGCACCACCCCGTGATGTTTTTCTCACTGCTACTAGTGAATGTAATGTAACACACACCCATACAATGCGCACCACCCCGTGATGTTTTTCTCACTGCTACTAGTGAATCTAATGTAACACACACCCATACAATGCGCACCACCCCGTGATGTATTTCTCACTCCTACTTGTGAATGTAATGTAACACACACCCATACAATGCGCACCACCACGTGATGTTTTTCTCACTGCTACTAGTGAATCTAATGTAACACACACCCATACAATGCGCACCACCCCGTGATGTTTTTCTCACTGCTACTAGTGAATCTAATGTAACACACACCCATACAATGCGCACCACCCCGTGATGTTTTTCTCACTGCTACTAGTGAATCTAATGTAACACACACCCATACAATGCGCATCACCCCGTGATGTTTTTCTCACTGCTACTAGTGAATCTAATGTAACACAAACCCATACAATGCGCACCACCCCGTGATGTTTTTCTCACTGCTACTAGTGAATCTAATGTAACACACACCCATACAATGCGCACCACCCCGTGATGTTTTTCTCACTGCTACTAGTGAATCTAATGTAACACACACACATACAATGCGCACCACCCCGTGATGTTTTTCTCACTGCTACTAGTGAATCTAATGTAACACACACACATACAATGCGCACCACCCCGTGATGTTTTTCTCACTGCTACTAGTGACTGTAAAGTAACACACACCCATACAATGCGCACCACCCCGTGATGTTTTTCTCACTGCTACTGGTGAATGTAATGTAACACACACCCATACAATGCGCACCACCCCGTGATGTTTTTCTCACTGCTACTGGTGAATGTAATGAAACACACACCCATACAATGCGCACCACCCCGTGATGTTTTTCTCACTCCCACTAGTGAATCTAATGTAACACACACCCATACAATGCGCACCACCCCGTGATGTTTTTCTCACTCCCACTAGTGAATCTAATGTAACACACACCCATACACTGCGCACCACCCAGTGATGTTTTTCTCACTCCCACTAGTGAATCTAATGTAACACACACCCATACAATGCGCACCACCCCGTGAGGTTTTTCTCACTCCCACTAGTGAATCTAATGTAACACACATCCATACAATGCGCACCACCCCGTGATGTTTTTCTCACTGCTACTAGTGAATGTAATGTAACACACACCCATACAATGCGCACCACCCCGTGATGTTTTTCTCACTGCTACTAGTGAATCTAATGTAACACACACCCATACAATGCGCACCACCCCGTGATGTTTTTCTCACTCCTACTTGTGAATGTAATGTAACACACACCCATACAATGCGCACCACCCCGTGATGTTTTTCTCACTGTTACTAATGAATCTAATGTAACACACACCCATACAATGCACACCACCCCGTGATGTTTTTCTCACTGCTACTAGTGAATCTAATGTAACACACACCCATACAATGCGCACCACCCCGTGATGTTTTTCTCACTGCTACTAGTGAATCTAATGTAACACACACCCATACAATGCGCACCACCCCGTGATGTTTTTCTCACTGCTACTAGTGAATCTAATGTAACACACACCCATACAATGTGCACCACCCCGTGTTGTTTTTCTCACTGCTACTAGTGAATCTAATGTAACACACACCCATACAATGCGCACCACCCCGTGATGTTTTTCTCACTGCTACTAGTGAATCTAATGTAACACACACACATACAATGCGCACCACCCCGTGATGTTTTTCTCACTGCTACTAGTGAATCTAATGTAACACACACCCATACAATGTGCACCACCCCGTGATGTTTTTCTCACTCCTACTAGTTAATGTAATGTAACACACACCCATACAATGCGCACCACACCGTGATGTTTTTCTCAGGGGTACTAGTGAATCTAATGTAACACACACCCATACAATGCGCACCACCCCGTGATGTTTTTCTCACTGCTACTAGTGAATCTAATGTAACACACACCCATACAATGCGCACCACCCCGTGATGTTTTTCTCACTCCCACTAGTGAATCTAATGTAACACACACCCATACAATGCGCACCACCCCGTGATGTTTTTCTCACTCCCTCTAGTGAATCTAATGTAACACACATCCATACACTGCGCACCACCCCGTGATGTTTTTCTCACTCCCACTAGTGAATATAATGTAACACACACCCATACAATGCGCACCACCCCGTGATGTTTTTCTCACTCCCACTAGTGAATCTAATGTAACACACACCCATACAATGCGCACCACCCCGTGATGTTTTTCTCACTGCTACTAGTGAATGTAATGTAACACACACCCATAAAATGCGCACCACCCCGTGATGTTTTTCTCACTGCTACTAGTGAATCTAATGTAACACACACCCATACAATGCGCACCACCCCGTGATGTTTTTCTCACTCCTACTTGTGAAAGTAATGTAACACACACCCATACAATGCGCACCACCCCGTGATGTTTTTCTCACTTCTACTAGTGAATCTAATGTAACACACACCCATACAATGCGCACCGCCCCGTGATGTTTTTCTCACTGCTACTAGTGAATCTAATGTAACACACACCCATACAATGCGCACCACCCCGTGATGTTTTTCTCACAGCTACTAGTGAATCTAATGTAACACACACCCATACAATGCGCACCACCCCGTGATGTTTTTCTCACTGCTACTAGTGAATCTAATGTAACACACACCCATACAATGCGCACCACCCCGTGTTGTTTTTCTCACTGCTACTAGTGAATCTAATGTAACACACACCCATACAATGCGCACCACCCCGTGATGTTTTTCTCACTGCTACTAGTGAATCTAATGTAACACACACACATACAATGCGCACCACCCCGTGATGTTTTTCTCACTGCTACTAGTGAATCTAATGTAACACACACACATACAATGCGCACCACCCCGTGATGTTTTTCTCACTGCTACTAGTAAATGTAATGTAACACACACCCATACAATGCGCACCACCCCGTGATGTTTATCTCACTCCTACTAGTGAATGTAATGTAACACACACCCATACAATGCGCACCACCCTGTGATGTTTTTCTCACTCCTACCAGTTAATGTAATGTAACACACACCCATACAATGCGCACCACCCCGTGATGTTTTTCTCACTGCTACTAGTGAATCTAATGTAACACACACCCATACAATGCGCACCACCCCGTGATGTTTTTCTCACTGCTACTAGTGAATCTAATGTAACACCCACCCATACAATGCGCACCACCCCGTGATGTTTTTCTCACTGCTACTAGTGAATCTAATGTAACACACACACATACAATGCGCACCACCCCGTGATGTTTTTCTCACTGCTACTAGTGAATCTAATGTAACACACACCCATACAATGCGCACCACCCCGTGATGTTTTTCTCACTGCTACTAGTGAATGTAATGTAACACACACCCATACAATGCGCACCAACCCGTGATGTTTTTCTCACTGCTACTAGTGAATCTAATGTAACACACACCCATACAATGCGCACCACCCCGTGATGTTTTTCTCACTCCTACTAGTGAATCTAATGTAACACACACCCATACAATTCGCACCACCCCGTGATGTTTTTCTCACTGCTACTAGTGAATGTAATGTAACACACACCCATACAATGCGCACCACCCCGTGATGTTTTTCTCACTGCTACTGGTGAATGTAATGTAACACACACCCATACAATGCGCACCACCCCGTGATGTTTTTCTCACTGCTACTGGTGAATGTAATGAAACACACACCCATACAATGCGCACCACCCCGTGATGTTTTTCTCACTCCTACTAGTGAATGTAATGTAACACACACCCATACAATGCGCACCACTCCGTGATGTTTTTCTCACTGCTACTAGTGAATCTAATGTAACACACACCCATACAATGCGCACCACCCCGTGATGGTTTTCTCACTCCTACTAGTGAATGTAATGTAACACACACCCATACAAGGCGCACCACCCCGTGATGTTTTTTTCACTCCTACTAGTGAATGTAATGTAACACACACCCAAACAATGCACACCACCCCGTGATGTTTTTCTCACTCCCACTAGTGAATCTAATGTAACACACACCCATACAATGCGCACCACCCCGTGATGTTTTTCTCACTCCCACTAGTGAATGTAATGTAACACACACCCATACAATGCGCACCACCCCGTGATGTTTTTCTCACTCCCACTAGTGAATCTAATGTAACACACACCCATACAATGCGCACCACCCCGTGATGTTTTTCTCACTGCTACTAGTGAATGTAATGTAACACACACCCATACAATGCGCACCACCCCGTGATGTTTTTCTCACTGCTACTAGTGAATCTAATGTAACATACACCCATACAATGCGCACCACCCCGTGATGTTTTTCTCACTGCTACTAGTGAATCTAATGTAACACACACCCATACAATGCGCATCACCCCGTGATGTTTTTCTCACTGCTACTAGTGAATCTAATGTAACACACACCCATACAATGCGCACCACCCCGTGATGATTTTCTCACTGCTACTAGTGAATCTAATGTACCACACACCCATACAATGCGCACCACCCCGTGATGTTTTTCTCACTGCTACTAGTGAATCTAATGTAACACACACCCATACAATGCGCACCACCCCGTGATGTTTTTCTCACTGCTACTAGTGAATGTAATGTAACACACACCTATACAATGCGCACCACCCCGTGATGTTTTTCTCGCTGCTACTAGTGAATCTAATGTAACACCCACCCATACAATGCGCACCACCCCGTGATGTTTTTCTCACTGCTACTAGTGAATCTAATGTAACACACACCCATACAATGCGCACCACCCCGTGATGTTTTTCTCACTGCTACTAGTGAATCTAATGTAACACACACCCATACAATGCGCACCACCCCGTGATGTTTTTCTCACTGCTACTAGTGAATCTAATGTAACACACACCCATACAATGCGCACCACCCCGTGATGTTTTTCTCACTGCTACTAGTGAATCTAATGTAACACACACCCATACAATGCGCATCACCCCGTGATGTTTTTCTCACTGCTACTAGTGAATCTAATGTAACACACATCCATACAATGCGCACCACCCCGTGATGTTTTTCTCACTGCTACTAGTGAATCTAATGTAACACACACCCATACAATGCGCACCACCCCGTGATGTTTTTCTCACTGCTACTAGTGAATCTAATGTAACACACACACATACAATGCCCACCACCCCATGATGTTTTTCTCACTGCTACTAGTGAATCTAATGTAACACACACACATACAATGCGCACCACCCCGTGATCTTTTTCTCACTGCTACTAGTGAATCTAATGTAACACACACCCATACAATGCGCACCACCACGTGATGGTTTTCTCACTGCTACTAGTGAATGTAATGTAACACACACCCATACAAGGCGCACCACCCCGTGATGTTTTTTTCACTCCTACTAGTGAATGTAATGTAACACACACCCATACAATGCGCACCACCCCGTGATGTTTTTCTCACTGCTACTAGTGAATGTAATGTAACACACACCCATACAATGCGCACCACCCCGTGATGTTTTTCTCACTGCTACTAGTGAATCTAATGTAACACACACCCATACAATGCGCACCACCCCGTGATGTATTTCTCACTCCTACTTGTGAATGTAATGTAACACACACCCATACAATGCGCACCACCACGTGATGTTTTTCTCACTGCTACTAGTGAATCTAATGTAACACACACCCATACAATGCGCACCACCCCGTGATGTTTTTCTCACTGCTACTAGTGAATCTAATGTAACACACACCCATACAATGCGCACCACCCCGTGATGTTTTTCTCACTGCTACTAGTGAATCTAATGTAACACACACCCATACAATGCGCATCACCCCGTGATGTTTTTCTCACTGCTACTAGTGAATCTAATGTAACACAAACCCATACAATGCGCACCACCCCGTGATGTTTTTCTCACTGCTACTAGTGAATCTAATGTAACACACACCCATACAATGCGCACCACCCCGTGATGTTTTTCTCACTGCTACTAGTGAATCTAATGTAACACACACACATACAATGCGCACCACCCCGTGATGTTTTTCTCACTGCTACTAGTGAATCTAATGTAACACACACACATACAATGCGCACCACCCCGTGATGTTTTTCTCACTGCTACTAGTGACTGTAAAGTAACACACACCCATACAATGCGCACCACCCCGTGATGTTTTTCTCACTGCTACTGGTGAATGTAATGTAACACACACCCATACAATGCGCACCACCCCGTGATGTTTTTCTCACTGCTACTGGTGAATGTAATGAAACACACACCCATACAATGCGCACCACCCCGTGATGTTTTTCTCACTCCTACTAGTGAATGTAATGTAACACACACCCATACAATGCGCACCACCCCGTGATGTTTTTCTCACTGCTACTAGTGAATCTAATGTAACACACACCCATACAATGCGCACCACCCCGTGATGTTTTTCTCACTGCTACTAGTGAATCTAATGTAACACACACCCATACAATGCGCATCACCCCGTGATGTTTTTCTCACTGCTACTAGTGAATCTAATGTAACACACATCCATACAATGCGCACCACCCCGTGATGTTTTTCTCACTGCTACTAGTGAATCTAATGTAACACACACCCATACAATGCGCACCACCCCGTGATGTTTTTCTCACTGCTACTAGTGAATCTAATGTAACACACACACATACAATGCCCACCACCCCATGATGTTTTTCTCACTGCTACTAGTGAATCTAATGTAACACACACACATACAATGCGCACCACCCCGTGATGTTTTTCTCACTGCTACTAGTGAATCTAATGTAACACACACCCATACAATGCGCACCACCACGTGATGGTTTTCTCACTGCTACTAGTGAATGTAATGAAACACACACCCATACAATGCGCACCACCCCGTGATGTTTTTCTCACTGCTACTAGTGAATCTAATGTAACACACACCCATACAATGCGCACCACCCCGTGATGTTTTTCTCACTGCTACTAGTGAATCTAATGTAACACACACCCATACAATGCGCATCACCCCGTGATGTTTTTCTCACTGCTACTAGTGAATCTAATGTAACACACATCCATACAATGCGCACCACCCCGTGATGTTTTTCTCACTGCTACTAGTGAATCTAATGTAACACACACCCATACAATGCGCACCACCCCGTGATGTTTTTCTCACTGCTACTAGTGAATCTAATGTAACACACACACATACAATGCCCACCACCCCATGATGTTTTTCTCACTGCTACTAGTGAATCTAATGTAACACACACACATACAATGCGCACCACCCCGTGATGTTTTTCTCACTGCTACTAGTGAATCTAATGTAACACACACCCATACAATGCGCACCACCACGTGTTGGTTTTCTCACTGCTACTAGTGAATGTAATGTAACACACACCCATACAAGGCGCACCACCCCGTGATGTTTTTTTCACTCCTACTAGTGAATGTAATGTAACACACACCCATACAATGCGCACCACCCCGTGATGTTTTTCTCACTGCTACTAGTGAATGTAATGTAACACACACCCATACAATGCGCACCACCCCGTGATGTTTTTCTCACTGCTACTAGTGAATCTAATGTAACACACACCCATACAATGCGCACCACCCCGTGATGTATTTCTCACTCCTACTTGTGAATGTAATGTAACACACACCCATACAATGCGCACCACCACGTGATGTTTTTCTCACTGCTACTAGTGAATCTAATGTAACACACACCCATACAATGCGCACCACCCCGTGATGTTTTTCTCACTGCTACTAGTGAATCTAATGTAACACACACCCATACAATGCGCACCACCCCGTGATGTTTTTCTCACTGCTACTAGTGAATCTAATGTAACACACACCCATACAATGCGCATCACCCCGTGATGTTTTTCTCACTGCTACTAGTGAATCTAATGTAACACAAACCCATACAATGCGCACCACCCCGTGATGTTTTTCTCACTGCTACTAGTGAATCTAATGTAACACACACCCATACAATGCGCACCACCCCGTGATGATTTTCTCACTGCTACTAGTGAATCTAATGTAACACACACACATACAATGCGCACCACCCCGTGATGTTTTTCTCACTGCTACTAGTGAATCTAATGTAACACACACACATACAATGCGCACCACCCCGTGATGTTTTTCTCACTGCTACTAGTGAATGTAAAGTAACACACACCCATACAATGCGCACCACCCCGTGATGTTTTTCTCACTGCTACTGGTGAATGTAATGTAACACACACCCATACAATGCGCACCACCCCGTGATGTTTTTCTCACTGCTACTGGTGAATGTAATGAAACACACACCCATACAATGCGCACCACCCCGTGATGTTTTTCTCACTCCTACTAGTGAATGTAATGTAACACACACCCATACAATGCGCACCACCCCTTGATGTTTTTCTCACTCCTACTAGTGAATCTAATGTAACACACACCCATACAATGCGCACCACCCCGTGATGGTTTTCTCACTCCTACTAGTGAATGTAATGTAACACACACCCATACAAGGCGCACCACCCCGTGATGTTTTTTTCACTCCTACTAGTGAATGTAATGTAACACACACCCATACAATGCGCACCACCCCGTGATGTTTTTCTCAGTGGTACTAGTGAATCTAATGTAACACACACCCATACAATGCGCACCACCCCGTGATGTTTTTCTCACTGCTACTAGTGAATCTAATGTAACACCCACCCATACAATGCGCACCACCCCGTGATGTTTTTCTCACTCCCACTAGTGAATCTAATGTAACACACACCCATACAATGCGCACCACCCCGTGATGTTTTTCTCACTCCCACTAGTGAATCTAATGTAACACACACCCATACAATGCGCACCACCCTGTGATGTTTTTCTCACTGCTACTAGTGAATGTAATGTAACACACACCCATACAATGCGCACCACCCTGTGATGTTTTTCTCACTGCTACTAGTGAATCTAATGTAACACACACCCATACAATGCGCACCACCTCGTGATGTATTTCTCACTCCTACTAGTGAATGTAATGTAACACACACCCATACAATGCGCACCACCACGTGATGTTTTTCTCACTGCTACTAGTGAATCTAATGTAACACACACCCATACAATGCACACCACCCCGTGATGTTTTTCTCACTGCTACTAGTGAATCTAATGAAACACACACCCATACAATGGGCACCACCCCGTGATGTTTTTCTCACTGCTACTAGTGAATCTAATGTAACACACACACATACAATGCGCACCACCCCGTGATGTTTTTCTCACTGCTACTAGTGAATCTAATGTAACACACACACATACAATGCGCACCACCCCGTGATGTTTTTCTCACTGCTACTAGTGAATGTAATGTAACACACACCCATACAATGCACACCACCCCGTGATGTTTATCTCACTCCTACTAGTGAATGTAATGTAACACACACCCATACAATGCGCAACACCCCGTGATGTTTTTCTCACTCCTACTAGTTATTGTAATGTAACACACACCCATACAATGCGCACCACCCCGTGATGTTTTTCTCAGTGGTACTAGTGAATCTAATGTACCACACACCCATACAATGCGCACCACCCCGTGATGTTTTTCTCGCTGCTACTAGTGAATCTAATGTAACACCCACCCATACAATGCGCACCACCCCGTGATGTTTTTCTCACTGCTACTAGTGAATCTAATGTAACACACACCCATACAATGCGCACCACCCCGTGATGTTTTTCTCACTGCTACTAGTGAATGTAATGTAACACACACCCATACAATGCGCACCACCCCGTGATGTTTTTCTCACTGCTACTAGTGAATCTAATGTAACACACACCCATACAATGCGCACCACCCCGTGATGTTTTTCTCACTGCTACTAGTGAATCTAATGTAACACACACCCATACAATGCGCATCACCCCGTGATGTTTTTCTCACTGCTACTGGTGAATCTAATGTAACACACATACATAGAATGCGCACCACACCGTGATGTTTTTCTCACTGCTACTAGTGAATCTAATGTAACACACACCCATACAATGCGCACCACCCCGTGATGTTTTTCTCACTGCTACTAGTGAATCTAATGTAACACACACACATACAATGCCCACCACCCCATGATATTTTTCTCACTGCTACTAGTGAATCTAATGTAACACACACACATACAATGCGCACCACCCCGTGATGTTTTTCTCACTGCTACTAGTGAATCTAATGTAACACACACCCATACAATGCGCATCACCTCGTGATGTTTTTCTCACTGCTACTAGTGAATCTAATGTAACACACACACATACAATGCCCACCACCCCGTGATGTTTTTCTCACTGCTACCAGTGAATCTAATGTAACACACACACATACAATGCGCACCACCCCGTGATGTTTTTCTCACTGCTACTAGTGAATCTAATGTAACACACACCCATACAATGCGCACCACCACGTGATGGTTTTCTCACTGCTACTAGTGAATGTAATGTAACACACACCCATACAAGGCGCACCACCCCGTGATGTTTTTTTCACTCCTACTAGTGAATGTAATGTAACACACACCCATACAATGCGCACCACCCCGTGATGTTTTTCTCACTGCTACTAGTGAATGTAATGTAACACACACCCATACAATGCGCACCACCCCGTGATGTTTTTCTCACTGCTACTAGTGAATCTAATGTAACACACACCCATACAATGCGCACCACCCCGTGATGTATTTCTCACTCCTACTTGTGAATGTAATGTAACACACACCCATACAATGCGCACCACCACGTGATGTTTTTCTCACTGCTACTAGTGAATCTAATGTAACACACACCCATACAATGCGCACCACCCCGTGATGTTTTTCTCACTGCTACTAGTGAATCTAATGTAACACACACCCATACAATGCGCACCACCCCGTGATGTTTTTCTCACTGCTACTAGTGAATCTAATGTAACACACACCCATACAATGCGCATCACCCCGTGATCTTTTTCTCACTGCTACTAGTGAATCTAATGTAACACAAACCCATACAATGCGCACCACCCCGTGATGTTTTTCTCACTGCTACTAGTGAATCTAATGTAACACACACCCATACAATGCGCACCACCCCGTGATGATTTTCTCACTGCTACTAGTGAATCTAATGTAACACACACACATACAATGCGCACCACCCCGTGATGTTTTTCTCACTGCTACTAGTGAATCTAATGTAACACACACACATACAATGCGCACCACCCCGTGATGTTTTTCTCACTGCTACTAGTGAATGTAAAGTAACACACACCCATACAATGCGCACCACCCCGTGATGTTTTTCTCACTGCTACTGGTGAATGTAATGTAACACACACCCATACAATGCGCACCACCCCGTGATGTTTTTCTCACTGCTACTGGTGAATGTAATGAAACACACACCCATACAATGCGCACCACCCCGTGATGTTTTTCTCACTCCTACTAGTGAATGTAATGTAACACACACCCATACAATGCGCACCACCCCTTGATGTTTTTCTCACTCCTACTAGTGAATCTAATGTAACACACACCCATACAATGCGCACCACCCCGTGATGGTTTTCTCACTCCTACTAGTGAATGTAATGTAACACACACCCATACAAGGCGCACCACCCCGTGATGTTTTTTTCACTCCTACTAGTGAATGTAATGTAACACACACCCATACAATGCGCACCACCCCGTGATGTTTTTCTCAGTGGTACTAGTGAATCTAATGTAACACACACCCATACAATGCGCACCACCCCGTGATGTTTTTCTCACTGCTACTAGTGAATCTAATGTAACACCCACCCATACAATGCGCACCACCCCGTGATGTTTTTCTCACTCCCACTAGTGAATCTAATGTAACACACACCCATACAATGCGCACCACCCCGTGATGTTTTTCTCACTCCCACTAGTGAATCTAATGTAACACACACCCATACAATGCGCACCACCCTGTGATGTTTTTCTCACTGCTACTAGTGAATGTAATGTAACACACACCCATACAATGCGCACCACCCTGTGATGTTTTTCTCACTGCTACTAGTGAATCTAATGTAACACACACCCATACAATGCGCACCACCCCGTGATGTATTTCTCACTCCTACTAGTGAATGTAATGTAACACACACCCATACAATGCGCACCACCACGTGATGTTTTTCTCACTGCTACTAGTGAATCTAATGTAACACACACCCATACAATGCACACCACCCCGTGATGTTTTTCTCACTGCTACTAGTGAATCTAATGAAACACACACCCATACAATGGGCACCACCCCGTGATGTTTTTCTCACTGCTACTAGTGAATCTAATGTAACACACACACATACAATGCGCACCACCCCGTGATGTTTTTCTCACTGCTACTAGTGAATCTAATGTAACACACACACATACAATGCGCACCACCCCGTGATGTTTTTCTCACTGCTACTAGTGAATGTAATGTAACACACACCCATACAATGCACACCACCCCGTGATGTTTATCTCACTCCTACTAGTGAATGTAATGTAACACACACCCATACAATGCGCAACACCCCGTGATGTTTTTCTCACTCCTACTAGTTATTGTAATGTAACACACACCCATACAATGCGCACCACCCCGTGATGTTTTTCTCAGTGGTACTAGTGAATCTAATGTACCACACACCCATACAATGCGCACCACCCCGTGATGTTTTTCTCGCTGCTACTAGTGAATCTAATGTAACACCCACCCATACAATGCGCACCACCCCGTGATGTTTTTCTCACTGCTACTAGTGAATCTAATGTAACACACACCCATACAATGCGCACCACCCCGTGATGTTTTTCTCACTGCTACTAGTGAATGTAATGTAACACACACCCATACAATGCGCACCACCCCGTGATGTTTTTCTCACTGCTACTAGTGAATCTAATGTAACACACACCCATACAATGCGCACCACCCCGTGATGTTTTTCTCACTGCTACTAGTGAATCTAATGTAACACACACCCATACAATGCGCATCACCCCGTGATGTTTTTCTCACTGCTACTGGTGAATCTAATGTAACACACATACATAGAATGCGCACCACACCGTGATGTTTTTCTCACTGCTACTAGTGAATCTAATGTAACACACACCCATACAATGCGCACCACCCCGTGATGTTTTTCTCACTGCTACTAGTGAATCTAATGTAACACACACACATACAATGCCCACCACCCCATGATATTTTTCTCACTGCTACTAGTGAATCTAATGTAACACACACACATACAATGCGCACCACCCCGTGATGTTTTTCTCACTGCTACTAGTGAATCTAATGTAACACACACCCATACAATGCGCATCACCTCGTGATGTTTTTCTCACTGCTACTAGTGAATCTAATGTAACACACACACATACAATGCCCACCACCCCGTGATGTTTTTCTCACTGCTACCAGTGAATCTAATGTAACACACACACATACAATGCGCACCACCCCGTGATGTTTTTCTCACTGCTACTAGTGAATCTAATGTAACACACACCCATACAATGCGCACCACCACGTGATGGTTTTCTCACTGCTACTAGTGAATGTAATGTAACACACACCCATACAAGGCGCACCACCCCGTGATGTTTTTTTCACTCCTACTAGTGAATGTAATGTAACACACACCCATACAATGCGCACCACCCCGTGATGTTTTTCTCACTGCTACTAGTGAATGTAATGTAACACACACCCATACAATGCGCACCACCCCGTGATGTTTTTCTCACTGCTACTAGTGAATCTAATGTAACACACACCCATACAATGCGCACCACCCCGTGATGTTTTTCTCACTGCTACTAGTGAATCTAATGTAACACACACACATACAATGCGCACCACCCCGTGATGTTTTTCTCACTGCTACTAGTGAATCTAATGTAACACACACACATACAATGCGCACCACCCCGTGATGTTTTTCTCACTGCTACTAGTGAATGTAATGTAACACACACCCATACAATGCGCACCACCCCGTGATGTTTTTCTCACTGGTACTGGTGAATGTAATGTAACACACACCCATACAATGCGCACCACCCCGTGATGTTTTTCTCACTCCTACAAGTGAATCTAATGTAACACACACCCATACAATGCGCACCACCCCGTGATGTATTTCTCACTCCTACTTGTGAATGTAATGTAACACACACCCATACAATGCGCACCACCACGTGATGTTTTTCTCACTCCTACTAGTGAATCTAATGTAACACACACCCATACAATGCGCACCACCCCGTGATGTTTTTCTCACTGCTACTAGTGAATCTAATGTAACACACACACATACAATGCGCACCACCCCGTGATGTTTTTCTCACTGCTACTAGTGAATCTAATGTAACACACACACATACAATGCGCACCACCCCGTGATGTTTTTCTCACTGCTACTAGTGAATGTAATGTAACACACACCCATACAATGCGCACCACCCCGTGATGTTTTTCTCACTGGTACTGGTGAATGTAATGTAACACACACCCATACAATGCGCACCACCCCGTGATGTTTTTCTCACTGCTACTGGTGAATGTAATGAAACACACACCGATACAATGCGCACCACCCCGTGATGTTTTTCACACTCCTACTAGTGAATGTAATGTAACACACACCCATACAATGCGCACCACCCCTTGATGTTTTTCTCACTCCTACTAGTGAATCTAATGTAACACACACCCATACAATGCGCACCACCCCGTGATGGTTTTCTCACTCCTACTAGTGAATGTAATGTAACACACACCCATACAAGGCGCACCACCCCGTGATGTTTTTTTCACTCCTACTAGTGAATGTAATGTAACACACACCCATACTATGCGCACCACCCCGTGATGTTTTTCTCAGTGGTACTAGTGAATGTAATGTAACACACACCCATACAATGCGCACCACCCCGTGATGTTTTTCTCACTGCTACTAGTGAATCTAATGTAACACCCACCCATACAATGCGCACCACCCCGTGATGTTTTTCTCACTCCCACTAGTGAATCTAATGTAACACACACCCATACAATGCGCACCACCCCGTGATGTTTTTCTCACTCCCACTAGTGAATCTAATGTAACACACACCCATACAATGCGCACCACCCCGTGATGTTTTTCTCACTCCCACTAGTGAATCTAATGTAACACACACCCATACAATGCGCACCACCCCGTGATGTTTTTCTCACTCCCACTAGTGAATCTAATGTAACACACACCCATACAATGCGCACCACCCCGTGATGTTTTTCTCACTGCTACTAGTGAATGTAATGTAACACACCCCCATACAATGCGCACCACCCCGTGATGTTTTTCTCACTGCTACTAGTGAATCTAATGTAACACACACCCATACAATGCGCACCACCCCGTGATGTATTTCTCACTCCTACTTGTGAATGTAATGTAACACACACCCATACAATGCGCACCACCACGTGATGTTTTTCTCACTGCTACTAGTGAATCTAATGTAACACACACCCATACAATGCGCACCACCCCGTGATGTTTTTCTCACTGCTAGTAGTGAATCTAATGAAACACACACCCATACAATGCGCACCACCCCGTGATGTTTTTCTCACTGCTACTAGTGAATCTAATGTAACACACACACATACAATGCGCACCACCCCGTGATGTTTTTCTCACTACTACTAGTGAATCTAATGTAACACACACACATACAATGCGCACCACCCCGTGATGTTTTTCTCACTGCTACTAGTGAATGTAATGTAACACACACCCATACAATGCACACCACCCCGTGATGTTTATCTCACTCCTACTTGTGAATGTAATGTAACACACACCCATACAATGCGCACCACCCCGTGATGTTTTTCTCACTCCTACTAGTTATTGTAATGTAACACACACCCATACAATGCGCACCACCCCGTGATGTTTTTCTCAGTGGTACTAGTGAATCTAATGTAACACACACCCATACAATGCGCACCACCCCGTGATGTTTTTCTCGCTGCTACTAGTGAATCTAATGTAACACCCACCCATACAATGCGCACCACCCCGTGATGTTTTTCTCACTGCTACTAGTGAATCTAATGTAACACACACCCATACAATGCGCACCACCCCGTGATGTTTTTCTCACTGCTACTAGTGAATCTAATGTAACACCCACCCATACAATGCGCACCACCCCGTGATGTTTTTCTCACTGCTACTAGTGAATCTAATGTAACACACACCCATACAATGCGCACCACCCCGTGATGTTTTTCTCACTGCTACTAGTGAATCTAATGTAACACACACCCATACAATGCGCATCACCCCGTGATGTTTTTCTCACTGCTACTAGTGAATCTAATGTAACACACATCCATACAATGCGCACCACCCCGTGATGTTTTTCTCACTGCTACTAGTGAATCTAATGTAACACACACCCATACAATGCGCACCACCCCGTGATGTTTTTCTCACTGCAACTAGTGAATCTAATGTAACACACACACATACAATGCCCACCACCCCGTGATGTTTTTCTCACTGCTACTAGTGAATCTAATGTAACACACACACATACAATGCGCACCACCCCGTGATGTTTTTCTCACTGCTACTAGTGAATCTAATGTAACACACACCCATACAAGGCGCACCACCCCGTGATGTTTTTCTCACTGCAACTAGTGAATCTAATGTAACACACACACATACAATGCCCACCACCCCGTGATGTTTTTCTCACTGCTACTAGTGAATCTAATGTAACACACACACATACAATGCGCACCACCCCGTGATGTTTTTCTCACTGCTACTAGTGAATCTAATGTAACACACACCCATACAAGGCGCACCACCCCGTGATGTTTTTTTCACTCCTACTAGTGAATGTAATGTAACACACACCCATACAAGGCGCACCACCCCGTGATGTTTTTCTCACTGCTACTAGTGAATCTAATGTAACACACACACATACAATGCGCACCACCCCGTGATGGTTTTCTCACTGCTACTAGTGAATGTAATGTAACACACACCCATACAAGGCGCACCACCCCGTGATGTTTTTTTCACTCCTACTAGTGAATGTAATGTAACACACACCCATACAATGCGCACCACCCCGTGATGTTTTTCTCACTGCTACTAGTGAATGTAATGTAACACACACCCATACAATGCGCACCACCCCGTGATGTTTTTCTCACTGCTACTAGTGAATCTAATGTAACACACACCCATACAATGCGCACCACCCCGTGATGTATTTCTCACTCCTACTTGTGAATGTAATGTAACACACACCCATACAATGCGCACCACCACGTGATGTTTTTCTCACTGCTACTAGTGAATCTAATGTAACACACACCCATACAATGCGCACCACCCCGTGATGTTTTTCTCACTGCTACTAGTGAATCTAATGTAACACACACCCATACAATGCGCACCACCCCGTGATGTTTTTCTCACTGCTACTAGTGAATCTAATGTAACACACACCCATACAATGCGCATCACCCCGTGATGTTTTTCTCACTGCTACTAGTGAATCTAATGTAACACACAACCATACAATGCGCACCACCCCGGGATGTTTTTCTCACTGCTACTAGTGAATCTAATGTAACACACACCCATACAATGCGCACCACCCCGTGATGTTTTTCTCACTGCTACTAGTGAATCTAATGTAACACACACACATACAATGCGCACCACCCCGTGATGTTTTTCTCACTGCTACTAGTGAATCTAATGTAACACACACACATACAATGCGCACCACCCCGTGATGTTTTTCTCACTGCTACTGGTGAATGTAATGTAACACACACCCATACAATGCGCACCACCCCGTGATATTTTTCTCACTGCTACTGGTGAATGTAATGTAACACACACCCATAAAATGCGCACCACCCCGTGATGTTTTTCTCACTGCTACTGGTGAATGTAATGAAACACAAACCCATACAATGCGCACCACCCCGTGATGTTTTTCTCACTCCTACTAGTGAATGTAATGTAACACACACCCATACAATGCGCACCACCCCTTGATGTTTTTCTCACTCCTACTAGTGAATCTAATGTAACACACACCCATACAATGCGCACCACCCCGTGATGGTTTTCTCACTCCTACTAGTGAATGTAATGTAACACACACCCATACAAGGCGCACCACCCCGTGATGTTTTTTTCACTCCTACTAGTGAATGTAATGTAACACACACCCATACTATGCGCACCACCCCGTGATGTTTTTCTCAGTGGTACTAGTGAATCTAATGTAACACACACCCATACAATGCGCACCACCCCGTGATGTTTTTCTCACTGCTACTAGTGAATCTAATGTAACACCCACCCATACAATGCGCACCACCCCGTGATGTTTTTCTCACTCCCACTAGTGAATCTAATGTAACACACACCCATACAATGCGCACCACCCCGTGTTGTTTTTCTCACTCCCACTAGTGAATCTAATGTAACACACACCCATACAATGCGCACCACCCCGTGATGTTTTTCTCACTCCCACTAGTGAATCTAATGTAACACACACCCATACAATGCGCACCACCCCGTGATGTTTTTCTCACTCCCACTAGTGAATCTAATGTAACACACACCCATACAATGCGCACCACCCCGTGATGTTTTTCTCACTGCTACTAGTGAATGTAATGTAACACACACCCATACAATGCGCACCACCCCGTGATGTTTTTCTCACTGCTACTAGTGAATCTAATGTAACACACACCCATACAATGCGCACCACCCCGTGATGTATTTCTCACTCCTACTTGTGAATGTAATGTAACACACACCCATACAATGCGCACCACCACGTGATGTTTTTCTCACTGCTACTAGTGAATCTAATGTAACACACACCCATACAATGCGCACCACCCCGTGATGTTTTTCTCACTGCTAGTAGTGAATCTAATGAAACACACACCCATACAATGCGCACCACCCCGTGATGTTTTTCTCACTGCTACTAGTGAATCTAATGTAACACACACACATACAATGCGCACCACCCCGTGATGTTTTTCTCACTGCTACTAGTGAATCTAATGTAACACACACATACAATGCGCACCACCCCGTGATGTTTTTCTCACTGCTACTAGTGAATGTAATGTAACACACACCCATACAATGCACACCACCCCGTGATGTTTATCTCACTCCTACTTGTGAATGTAATGTAACACACACCCATACAATGCGCACCACCCCGTGATGTTTTTCTCACTCCTACTAGTTATTGTAATGTAACACACACCCATACAATGCGCACCACCCCGTGATGTTTTTCTCAGTGGTACTAGTGAATCTAATGTAACACACACCCATACAATGCGCACCACCCCGTGATGTTTTTCTCGCTGCTACTAGTGAATCTAATGTAACACCCACCCATACAATGCGCACCACCCCGTGATGTTTTTCTCACTGCTACTAGTGAATCTAATGTAACACACACCCATACAATGCGCACCACCCCGTGATGTTTTTCTCACTGCTACTAGTGAATCTAATGTAACACCCACCCATACAATGCGCACCACCCCGTGATGTTTTTCTCACTGCTACTAGTGAATCTAATGTAACACACACCCATACAATGCGCACCACCCCGTGATGTTTTTCTCACTGCTACTAGTGAATCTAATGTAACACACACCCATACAATGCGCATCACCCCGTGATGTTTTTCTCACTGCTACTAGTGAATCTAATGTAACACACATCCATACAATGCGCACCACCCCGTGATGTTTTTCTCACTGCTACTAGTGAATCTAATGTAACACACACCCATACAATGCGCACCACCCCGTGATGTTTTTCTCACTGCAACTAGTGAATCTAATGTAACACACACACATACAATGCCCACCACCCCGTGATGTTTTTCTCACTGCTACTAGTGAATCTAATGTAACACACACACATACAATGCGCACCACCCCGTGATGTTTTTCTCACTGCTACTAGTGAATCTAATGTAACACACACCCATACAAGGCGCACCACCCCGTGATGTTTTTCTCACTGCAACTAGTGAATCTAATGTAACACACACACATACAATGCCCACCACCCCGTGATGTTTTTCTCACTGCTACTAGTGAATCTAATGTAACACACACACATACAATGCGCACCACCCCGTGATGTTTTTCTCACTGCTACTAGTGAATCTAATGTAACACACACCCATACAAGGCGCACCACCCCGTGATGTTTTTTTCACTCCTACTAGTGAATGTAATGTAACACACACCCATACAAGGCGCACCACCCCGTGATGTTTTTCTCACTGCTACTAGTGAATCTAATGTAACACACACACATACAATGCGCACCACCCCGTGATGGTTTTCTCACTGCTACTAGTGAATGTAATGTAACACACACCCATACAAGGCGCACCACCCCGTGATGTTTTTTTCACTCCTACTAGTGAATGTAATGTAACACACACCCATAATATGCGCACCACCCCGTGATGTTTTTCTCACTGCTACTAGTGAATGTAATGTAACACACACCCATACAATGCGCACCACCCCGTGATGTTTTTCTCACTGCTACTAGTGAATCTAATGTAACACACACCCATACAATGCGCACCACCCCGTGATGTATTTCTCACTCCTACTTGTGAATGTAATGTAACACACACCCATACAATGCGCACCACCACGTGATGTTTTTCTCACTGCTACTAGTGAATCTAATGTAACACACACCCATACAATGCGCACCACCCCGTGATGTTTTTCTCACTGCTACTAGTGAATCTAATGTAACACACACCCATACAATGCGCACCACCCCGTGATGTTTTTCTCACTGCTACTAGTGAATCTAATGTAACACACACCCATACAATGCGCATCACCCCGTGATGTTTTTCTCACTGCTACTAGTGAATCTAATGTAACACACAACCATACAATGCGCACCACCCCGGGATGTTTTTCTCACTGCTACTAGTGAATCTAATGTAACACACACCCATACAATGCGCACCACCCCGTGATGTTTTTCTCACTGCTACTAGTGAATCTAATGTAACACACACACATACAATGCGCACCACCCCGTGATGTTTTTCTCACTGCTACTAGTGAATCTAATGTAACACACACACATACAATGCGCACCACCCCGTGATGTTTTTCTCACTGCTACTGGTGAATGTAATGTAACACACACCCATACTATGCGCACCACCCCGTGATGTTTTTCTCACTGCTACTGGTGAATGTAATGTAACACACACCCATACAATGCGCACCACACCGTGATGTTTTTCTCACTGCTACTGGTGAATGTAATGAAACACACACCCATACAATGCGCACCACCCCGTGATGTTTTTCTCACTCCTACTAGTGAATGTAATGTAACACACACCCATACAATGCGCACCACCCCTTGATGTTTTTCTCACTCCTACTAGTGAATCTAATGTAACACACACCCATACAATGCGCACCACCCCGTGATGGTTTTCTCACTCCTACTAGTGAATGTAATGTAACACACACCCATACAAGGCGCACCACCCCGTGATGTTTTTTTCACTCCTACTAGTGAATGTAATGTAACACACACCCATACAATGCGCACCACCCCGTGATGTTTTTCTCAGTGGTACTAGTGAATCTAATGTAACACACACCCATACAATGCGCACCACCCCGTGATGTTTTTCTCACTGCTACTAGTGAATCTAATGTAACACCCACCCATACAATGCGCACCACCCCGTGATGTTTTTCTCACTCCCACTAGTGAATCTAATGTAACACACACCCATACAATGCGCACCACCCCGTGATGTTTTTCTCACTCCCACTAGTGAATCTAATGTAACACACACCCATACACCGCGCACCACCCAGTGATGTTTTTCTCACTGCTACTGGTGAATGTAATGTAACACACACCCATACAATGCGCACCACCCCGTGATGTTTTTCTCGCTGCTACTGGTGAATGTAATGTAACACACACCCATACAATGCGCACCACCCCGTGATGTTTTTCTCACTGCTACTAGTGAATCTAATGTAACACACACCCATACAATGCGCACCACCCCGTGATGTTTTTCTCACTGCTACTAGTGAATCTAATGTAACACCCACCCATACAATGCGCACCACCCCGTGATGTTTTTCTCACTGCTACTAGTGAATCTAATGTAACACACACCCATACAATGCGCACCACCCCGTGATGTTTTTCTCACTGCTACTAGTGAATCTAATGTAACACACACCCATACAATGCGCATCACCCCGTGATGTTTTTCTCACTGCTACTAGTGAATCTAATGTAACACACATCCATACAATGCGCACCACCCCGTGATGTTTTTCTCACTGCTACTAGTGAATCTAATGTAACACACACCCATACAATGCGCACCACCCCGTGATGTTTTTCTCACTGCAACTAGTGAATCTAATGTAACACACACACATACAATGCCCACCACCCCGTGATGTTTTTCTCACTGCTACTAGTGAATCTAATGTAACACACACACATACAATGCGCACCACCCCGTGATGTTTTTCTCACTGCTACTAGTGAATCTAATGTAACACACACCCATACAATGCGCACCACCCCGTGATGTTTTTCTCACTGCAACTAGTGAATCTAATGTAACACACACACATACAATGCCCACCACCCCGTGATGTTTTTCTCACTGCTACTAGTGAATCTAATGTAACACACACACATACAATGCGCACCACCCCGTGATGTTTTTCTCACTGCTACTAGTGAATCTAATGTAACACACACCCATACAAGGCGCACCACCCCGTGATGTTTTTTTCACTCCTACTAGTGAATGTAATGTAACACACACCCATACAAGGCGCACCACCCCGTGATGTTTTTCTCACTGCTACTAGTGAATCTAATGTAACACACACACATACAATGCGCACCACCCCGTGATGGTTTTCTCACTGCTACTAGTGAATGTAATGTAACACACACCCATACAAGGCGCACCACCCCGTGATGTTTTTTTCACTCCTACTAGTGAATGTAATGTAACACACACCCATACAATGCGCACCACCCCGTGATGTTTTTCTCACTGCTACTAGTGAATGTAATGTAACACACACCCATACAATGCGCACCACCCCGTGATGTTTTTCTCACTGCTACTAGTGAATCTAATGTAACACACACCCATACAATGCGCACCACCCCGTGATGTATTTCTCACTCCTACTTGTGAATGTAATGTAACACACACCCATACAATGCGCACCACCACGTGATGTTTTTCTCACTGCTACTAGTGAATCTAATGTAACACACACCCATACAATGCGCACCACCCCGTGATGTTTTTCTCACTGCTACTAGTGAATCTAATGTAACACACACCCATACAATGCGCACCACCCCGTGATGTTTTTCTCACTGCTACTAGTGAATCTAATGTAACACACACCCATACAATGCGCATCACCCCGTGATGTTTTTCTCACTGCTACTAGTGAATCTAATGTAACACACAACCATACAATGCGCACCACCCCGGGATGTTTTTCTCACTGCTACTAGTGAATCTAATGTAACACACACCCATACAATGCGCACCACCCCGTGATGTTTTTCTCACTGCTACTAGTGAATCTAATGTAACACACACCCATACAATGCGCACCACCCCGGGATGTTTTTCTCACTGCTACTAGTGAATCTAATGTAACACACACACATACAATGCGCACCACCCCGTGATGTTTTTCTCACTGCTACTGGTGAATGTAATGTAACACACACCCATACAATGCGCACCACCCCGTGATGTTTTTCTCACTGCTACTGGTGAATGTAATGTAACACACACCCATACAATGCGCACCACCCCGTTATGTTTTTCTCACTGCTACTGGTGAATGTAATGAAACACACACCCATACAATGCGCACCACCCCGTGATGTTTTTCTCACTCCTACTAGTGAATGTAATGTAACACACACCCATACAATGCGCACCACCCCTTGATGTTTTTCTCACTCCTACTAGTGAATCTAATGTAACACACACCCATACAATGCGCACCACCCCGTGATGGTTTTCTCACTCCTACTAGTGAATGTAATGTAACACACACCCATACAAGGCGCACCACCCCGTGATGTTTTTTTCACTCCTACTAGTGAATGTAATGTAACACACACCCATACAATGCGCACCACCCCGTGATGTTTTTCTCAGTGGTACTAGTGAATCTAATGTAACACACACCCATACAATGCGCACCACCCCGTGATGTTTTTCTCACTGCTACTAGTGAATCTAATGTAACACCCACCCATACAATGCGCACCACCCCGTGATGTTTTTCTCACTCCCACTAGTGAATCTAATGTAACACACACCCATACAATGCGCACCACCCCGTGATGTTTTTCTCACTCCCACTAGTGAATCTAATGTAACACACACCCATACACCGCGCACCACCCAGTGATGTTTTTCTCACTCCCACTAGTGAATCTAATGTAACACACACCCATACAATGCGCACCACCCCGTGATGTTTTTCTCACTCCCACTAGTGAATCTAATGTAACACACACCCATACAATGCGCACCACCCCGTGATGTTTTTCTCACTGCTACTAGTGAATGTAATGTAACACACACCCATACAATGCGCACCACCCCGTGATGTTTTTCTCACTGCTACTAGTGAATCTAATGTAACACACACCCATACAATGCGCACCACCCCGTGATGTTTTTCTCACTCCTACTTGTGAATGTAATGTAACACACACCCATACAATGCGCACCACCCCGTGATGTTTTTCTCACTGCTACTAGTGAATCTAATGTAACACACACCCATACAATGCGCACCACCCCGTGATGTTTTTCTCACTCCTACTTGTGAATGTAATGTAACACACACCCATACAATGCGCACCACCCCGTGATGTTTTTCTCACTGCTACTAGTGAATCTAATGTAACACACACCCATACAATGCGCACCACCCCGTGTTGTTTTTCTCACTGCTACTAGTGAATCTAAAGTAACACACACCCATACAATGCGCACCACCCCGTGATGTTTTTCTCACTGCTACTAGTGAATCTAATGTAACACACACACATACAATGCGCACCACCCCGTGATGTTTTTCTCACTGCTACTAGTGAATCTAATGTAACACACACACATACAATGCGCACCACCCCGTGATGTTTTTCTCACTGCTACTGGTGAATGTAATGTAACACACACCCATACAATGCGCACCACCCCGTGATGTTTTTCTCACTGCTACTGGTGAATGTAATGTAACACACACCCATACAATGCGCACCACCCCGTGATGTTTTTCTCACTGCTACTGGTGAATGTAATGAAACACACACCCATACAATGCGCACCACCCCGTGATGTTTTTCTCACTCCTACTAGTGAATGTAATGTAACACACACCCATACAATGCGCACCACCCCTTGATGTTTTTCTCACTCCTACTAGTGAATCTAATGTAACACACACCCATACAATGCGCACCACCCCGTGATGGTTTTCTCACTCCTACTAGTGAATGTAATGTAACACACACCCATACAAGGCGCACCACCCCGTGATGTTTTTTTCACTCCTACTAGTGAATGTAATGTAACACACACCCATACAATGCGCACCACCCCGTGATGTTTTTCTCAGTGGTACTAGTGAATCTAATGTAACACACACCCATACAATGCGCACCACCCCGTGATGTTTTTCTCACTGCTACTAGTGAATCTAATGTAACACCCACCCATACAATGCGCACCACCCCGTGATGTTTTTCTCACTCCCACTAGTGAATCTAATGTAACACACACCCATACAATGCGCACCACCCCGTGATGTTTTTCTCACTCCCACTAGTGAATCTAATGTAACACACACCCATACACCGCGCACCACCCAGTGATGTTTTTCTCACTCCCACTAGTGAATCTAATGTAACACACACCCACACAATGCGCACCACCCCGTGATGTTTTTCTCACTCCCACTAGTGAATCTAATGTAACACACACCCATACAATGCGCACCACCCCGTGATGTTTTTCTCACTGCTACTAGTGAATGTAATGTAACACACACCCATACAATGCGCACCACCCCGTGATGTTTTTCTCACTGCTACTAGTGAATCTAATGTAACACACACCCATACAATGCGCACCACCCCGTGATGTTTTTCTCACTCCTACTAGTGAATGTAATGTAACACACACCCATACAATGCGCACCACCCCGTGATGTTTTTCTCACTGCTACTAGTGAATCTAATGTAACACACACCCATACAATGCGCACCACCCCGTGATGTTTTTCTCACTGCTACTACTGAATCTAATGTAACACACACCCATACAATGCGCACCACCCCGTGATGTTTTTCTCACTGCTACTAGTTAATCTAATGTAACACACACCCATACAATGCACACCACCCCGTGATGTTTTTCTCACTGCTACTAGTGAATCTAATGTAACACATACCCATACAATGCGCACCACCCCGTGTTGTTTTTCTCACTGCTACTAGTGAATCTAAAGTAACACACACCCATACAATGCGCACCACCCCGTGATGATTTTCTCACTGCTACTAGTGAATCTAATGTAACACACACACATACAATGCGCACCACCCCGTGATGTTTTTCTCACTGCTACTAGTGAATCTAATGTAACACACACACATACAATGCGCACCACCCCGTGATGTTTTTCTCACTGCTACTAGTGAATGTAATGTAACACACACCCATACAATGCGCACCACCCCGTGATGTTTATCTCACTCCTACTAGTGAATGTAATGTAACACACACCCATACAATGTGCACCACCCCGTGATGTTTTTCTCACTCCTCCTAGTTAATGTAATGTAACACACACCCATACAATGCGCACCACACCGTGATGTTTTTCTCAGTGGTACTAGTGAATCTAATGTAACACACACCCATACAATGCGCACCACCCCGTGATGTTTTTCTCACTGCTACTAGTGAATCTAATGTAACACACACCCATACAATGCGCACCACCCCGTGATGTTTTTCTCACTCCACTAGTGAATCTAATGTAACACACACCCATACAATGCGCACCACCCCGTGATGTTTTTCTCCCTCCCTCTAGTGAATCTAATGTAACACACATCCATACACTGCGCACCACCCAGTGATGTTTTTCTCCCTCCCACTAGTGAATCTAATGTAACACACACCCATACAATGCGCACCACCCCGTGATGTTTTTCTCACTCCCACTAGTGAATCTAATGTAACACACAACCATACAATGCGCACCACCCCGTGATGTTTTTCTCACTGCTACTAGTGAATGTAATGTAACACACACCCATACAATGCGCACCACCCCGTGATGTTTTTCTCACTGCTACTAGTGAATCTAATGTAACACACACCCATACAATGCGCACCACCCCGTGATGTTTTTCTCACTCCTACTTGTGAATCTAATGTAACACACACCCATACAATGCGCACCACCCCGTGATGTTTTTCTCACTGCTACTAGTGAATCTAATGTAACACACACCCATACAATGCGCACCACCCCGTGATGTTTTTCTCACTGCTACTAGTGAATCTAATGTAACACACACCCATACAATGCGCACCACCCCGTGATGTTTTTCTCACAGCTACTAGTGAATCTAATGTAACACACACCCATACAATGCGCACCACCCCGTGATGTTTTTCTCACTGCTACTAGTGAATCTAATGTAACACACACCCATACAATGCGCACCACCCCGTGTTGTTTTTCTCACTGCTACTAGTGAATCTAATGTAACACACACCCATACAATGCGCACCACCCCGTGATGTTTTTCTCACTGCTACTAGTGAATCTAATGTAACACACACACATACAATGCGCACCACCCCGTGATGTTTTTCTCACTGCTACTAGTGAATGTAATGTAACACATACCCATACAATGCGCACCACCCCGTGATGTTTTTCTCACTGCTACTAGTGAATCTAATGTAACACACACCCATACAATGCGCACCACCCCGTGATGTTTTTCTCACTCCTACTAGTGAATGTAATGTAACACACACCCATACAATGCGCACCACCCCGTGATGTTTTTCTCACTGCTACTAGTGAATCTAATGTAACACACACCCATACAATGCGCACCACCCCGTGATGTTTTTCTCACTGCTACTACTGAATCTAATGTAACACACACCCATACAATGCGCACCACCCCGTGATGTTTTTCTCACTGCTACTAGTTAATCTAATGTAACACACACCCATACAATGCACACCACCCCGTGATGTTTTTCTCACTGCTACTAGTGAATCTAATGTAACACATACCCATACAATGCGCACCACCCCGTGTTGTTTTTCTCACTGCTACTAGTGAATCTAAAGTAACACACACCCATACAATGCGCACCACCCCGTGATGTTTTTCTCACTGCTACTAGTGAATCTAATGTAACACACACACATACAATGCGCACCACCCCGTGATGTTTTTCTCACTGCTACTAGTGAATCTAATGTAACACACACACATACAATGCGCACCACCCCGTGATGTTTTTCTCACTGCTACTAGTGAATGTAATGTAACACACACCCATACAATGCGCACCACCCCGTGATGTTTATCTCACTCCTACTAGTGAATGTAATGTAACACACACCCATACAATGTGCACCACCCCGTGATGTTTTTCTCACTCCTCCTAGTTAATGTAATGTAACACACACCCATACAATGCGCACCACACCGTGATGTTTTTCTCAGTGGTACTAGTGAATCTAATGTAACACACACCCATACAATGCGCACCACCCCGTGATGTTTTTCTCACTGCTACTAGTGAATCTAATGTAACACACACCCATACAATGCGCACCACCCCGTGATGTTTTTCTCACTCCACTAGTGAATCTAATGTAACACACACCCATACAATGCGCACCACCCCGTGATGTTTTTCTCCCTCCCTCTAGTGAATCTAATGTAACACACATCCATACACTGCGCACCACCCAGTGATGTTTTTCTCCCTCCCACTAGTGAATCTAATGTAACACACACCCATACAATGCGCACCACCCCGTGATGTTTTTCTCACTCCCACTAGTGAATCTAATGTAACACACACCCATACAATGCGCACCACCCCGTGATGTTTTTCTCACTGCTACTAGTGAATGTAATGTAACACACACCCATACAATGCGCACCACCCCGTGATGTTTTTCTCACTGCTACTAGTGAATCTAATGTAACACACACCCATACAATGCGCACCACCCCGTGATGTTTTTCTCACTCCTACTTGTGAATCTAATGTAACACACACCCATACAATGCGCACCACCCCGTGATGTTTTTCTCACTGCTACTAGTGAATCTAATGTAACACACACCCATACAATGCGCACCACCCCGTGATGTTTTTCTCACTGCTACTAGTGAATCTAATGTAACACACACCCATACAATGCGCACCACCCCGTGATGTTTTTCTCACAGCTACTAGTGAATCTAATGTAACACACACCCATACAATGCGCACCACCCCGTGATGTTTTTCTCACTGCTACTAGTGAATCTAATGTAACACACACCCATACAATGCGCACCACCCCGTGTTGTTTTTCTCACTGCTACTAGTGAATCTAATGTAACACACACCCATACAATGCGCACCACCCCGTGATGTTTTTCTCACTGCTACTAGTGAATCTAATGTAACACACACACATACAATGCGCACCACCCCGTGATGTTTTTCTCACTGCTACTAGTGAATCTAATGTAACACACACCCATACAATGCGCACCACCCCGTGATGTTTTTCTCACTGCTACTAGTGAATGTAATGTAACACACACCCACACAATGCGCACCACCCCGTGATGTTTATCTCACTCCTACTAGTTAATGTAATGTAACACACACCCACACAATGCGCACCACCCCGTGATGTTTTCCTCACTCCTACTAGTTAATCTAATATAACACACACCCATACAATGCGCACCACCCCGTGATGTTTTTCTCACTGCTACTAGTGAATCTAATGTAACACCCACCCATACAATGCGCACCACCCCGTGATGTTTTTCTCACTGCTACTAGTGAATCTAATGTAACACCCACCCATACAATGCGCACCACCCCGTGATGTTGTTCTCACTGCTACTAGTGAATCTAATGTAACACACACCCATACAATGCGCACCACCCCGTGATGTTTTTCTCACTGCTACTAGTGAATCTAATGTAACACACACCCATACAATGCGCACCACCCCGTGATGTTTTTCTCACTGCTACTAGTGAATCTAATGTAACACACACCCATACAATGCGCACCACCCCGTGATGTTTTTCTCACTCCTACTAGTGAATCTAATGTAACACACACCCATACAATTCGCACCACCCCGTGATGTTTTTCTCACTGCTACTAGTGAATGTAATGTAACACACACCCATACAATTCGCACCACCCCGTGATGTTTTTCTCACTGCTACTGGTGAATGTAATGTAACACACACCCATACAATGCGCACCACCCCGTGATGTTTTTCTCACTGCTACTGGTGAATGTAATGTAACACACACCCATACAATGCGCACCACCCCGTGATGTTTTTCTCACTGCTACTGGTGAATGTAATGTAACACACACCCATACAATGCGCACCACCCCGTGATGTTTTTCTCACTCCTACTGGTGAATCTAATGTAACACACACCCATACAATGCGCACCACCCCGTGATGGTTTTCTCATACCTACTAGTGAATGTAATGTAACACACACCCATACAAGGCGCACCACCCCGTGATGTTTTTTTCACTCCTACTAGTGAATATAATGTAACACACACCGATACAATGCACACCACCCCGTGATGTTTTTCTCACTCCCACTAGTGAATCTAATGTAACACACACCCATACAATGCGCACCACCCCGTGATGTTTTTCTCACTCCCACTAGTGAATCTAATGTAACACACACCCATACAATGCGCACCACCCCGTGATGTTTTTCTCACTCCCACTAGTGAATCTAATGTAACACACACCCATACAATGCGCACCACCCCGTGATGTTTTTCTCACTCCCACTAGTGAATCTAATGTAACACACACCCATACAATGCGCACCACCCCCTGATGTTTTTCTCACTGCTACTAGTGAATGTAATGTAAAACACACACATACAATGCGCACCACCCCGTGATGTATTTCTCACTCCTACTTGTGAATCTAATGTAACACACACCCATACAATGCGCACCACCACGTGATGTTTTTCTCACTGCTACTAGTGAATCTAATGTAACACACACCCATACAATGCGCACCACCCCGTGATGTTTTTCTCACTGCTAATAGTGAATCTAATGTAACACACACCCATACAATGCGCACCACCCCGTGATGTTTTTCTCACTGCTACTAGTGAATCTAATGTAACACACACCCATACAATGCCCACCACCCCGTGATGTTTTTCTCACTGCTACTAGTGAATCTAATGTAACACACACACATACAATGCGCACCACCCCGTGATGTTTTTTTCACTGCTACTAGTGAATGTAATGTAACACACACCCATACAATGCACACCACCCCGTGATGTTTATCTCACTCCTACTAGTGAATGTAATGTAACACACACCCATACAATGAGCACCACCCCGTGACGTTTTTCTCACTCCTACTAGTTAATGTAATGTAACACACACCCATACAATGCGCACCACCCCGTGATGTTTTTCTCAGTGGTACTAGTGAATCTAATGTAACACACACCCATACAATGCGCACCACCCCGTGATGTTTTTCTCACTGCTACTAGTGAATCTAATGTAACACCCACCCATACAATGCGCAACACCCCGTGATGTTTTTCTCACTGCTACTAGTGAATCTAATGTAACACACACCCATACAATGCGCACCACCCCGTGATGTTTTTCTCACTGCTACTAGTGAATCTAATGTAACACACACCCATACAATGCGCACCACCCCGTGATGTTTTTCTCACTCCTACTGGTGAATCTAATGTAACACACACCCATACAATGTGCACCACCCCGTGATGTTTTTCTCACTCCTACTAGTGAAGCTAATGTAACACACACCCATACAATGCGCACCACCCCGTGAAGTTTTTCTCACTCCTACTAGTGAATCTAATGTAACACACACCCATACAATGCGCACCACCCCTTGATGTTTTTCTCACTCCTACTAGTGAATCTAATGTAACACACACCCATACAATGCGCACCACCCCGTGATATTTTTCTCACTCCTACTAGTGAATCTAATGTACACACACCCATACAATGCGCCCCACCCCGTGATGTTTTTCTCACTCCTACTAGTGAATCTAATGTAACACACACCCATACAATGCGCACCACCCCGTGATGTTTTTCTCACTGCTACTAGTGAATCTAATGTAACACCCACCCATACAATGCTCACCACCCCGTCATGTTTTTCTCACTGCTGCTAGTGAATCTAATGTAACACACTCCCATACAATGCGCACCACCCCGTGATGTTTTTCTCACTGCTACTAGTGAATCTAATGTAACACACACCCATACAATGCGCACCACCCCGTGATGTTTTTCTCACTCCTACTAGTGAATGTAATGTAACACACACCCATACAATGCGCACCACACCGTGATGTTTTTCCCACTCCTACTAGTGAATGTAGTGTAACACACACCCATACAATGCGCACCACCCCGTGATGTTTTTCTCACTCCTACTAGTGAATCTAATGTAACACACACCCATACAATGCGCACCACCCCGTGATGTTTTTCTCACTCCCACTAGTGAATCTAATGTAACACACACCCATACAATGCGCACCACCCCGTGATGTTTTTCTCACTCCCACTAGTGAATCTAATGTAACACACACCCATACAATGCGCACCACCCCGTGATGTTTTTCTCACTCCCACTAGTGAATCTAATGTAACACACACCCATACAATGCGCACCACCCCGTGATGTTTTTCTCACTCCCACTAGTGAATCTAATGTAACACACACCCATACAATGCGCACCACCCCGTGATGTTTTTCTCACTGCTACTAGTGAATGTAATGTAACACACACCCATACAATGCGCACCACCCCGTGATGTTTTTCTCACTGCTACTAGTGAATGTAATGTAACACACACCCATACAATGCGCACCACCCCGTGATGTTTTTCTCACTCCCACTAGTGAATCTAATGTAACACAAACCCATACAATGCGCACCACCCCGTGATGTTTTTCTCACTGCTACTAGTGAATGTAATGTAACACACACCCATACAATGCGCACCACCCCGTGATGTTTTTCTCACTGCTACTAGTGAATCTAATGTAACACACACCCATACAATGCGCACCTCCCCGTGATGTTTTTCTCACTCCCACTAGTGAATCTAATGTAACACACACCCATACAATGCGCACCACCCCGTGATGTTTTTCTCACTGCTACTAGTGAATCTAATGTAACACACACCCATACAATGCGCACCACCCCGTGATGTTTTTCTCACTGCTACTAGTGAATCTAATGTAACACACACCCATACAATGCGCACCACCCCGTGATGTTTTTCTCACTCCTACTAGTGAATCTAATGTAACACACACCCATACAATGCGCACCACCCCGTGATGTTTTTCTCACTGCTACTAGTGAATGTAATGTAACACACACCCACACAATGCGCACCACCCCGTGATGTTTATCTCACTCCTACTAGTTAATGTAATGTAACACACACCCACACAATGCGCACCACCCCGTGATGTTTTCCTCACTCCTACTAGTTAATCTAATATAACACACACCCATACAATGCGCACCACCCCGTGATGTTTTTCTCACTGCTACTAGTGAATCTAATGTAACACCCACCCATACAATGCGCACCACCCCGTGATGTTTTTCTCACTGCTACTAGTGAATCTAATGTAACACCCACCCATACAATGCGCACCACCCCGTGATGTTGTTCTCACTGCTACTAGTGAATCTAATGTAACACACACCCATACAATGCGCACCACCCCGTGATGTTTTTCTCACTGCTACTAGTGAATCTAATGTAACACACACCCATACAATGCGCACCACCCCGTGATGTTTTTCTCACTGCTACTAGTGAATCTAATGTAACACACACCCATACAATGCGCACCACCCCGTGATGTTTTTCTCACTCCTACTAGTGAATCTAATGTAACACACACCCATACAATTCGCACCACCCCGTGATGTTTTTCTCACTGCTACTAGTGAATGTAATGTAACACACACCCATACAATTCGCACCACCCCGTGATGTTTTTCTCACTGCTACTGGTGAATGTAATGTAACACACACCCATACAATGCGCACCACCCCGTGATGTTTTTCTCACTGCTACTGGTGAATGTAATGTAACACACACCCATACAATGCGCACAACCCCGTGATGTTTTTCTCACTGCTACTGGTGAATGTAATGTAACACACACCCATACAATGCGCACCACCCCGTGATGTTTTTCTCACTCCTACTGGTGAATCTAATGTAACACACACCCATACAATGCGCACCACCCCGTGATGGTTTTCTCATACCTACTAGTGAATGTAATGTAACACACACCCATACAAGGCGCACCACCCCGTGATGTTTTTTTCACTCCTACTAGTGAATATAATGTAACACACACCGATACAATGCACACCACCCCGTGATGTTTTTCTCACTCCCACTAGTGAATCTAATGTAACACACACCCATACAATGCGCACCACCCCGTGATGTTTTTCTCACTCCCACTAGTGAATCTAATGTAACACACACCCATACAATGCGCACCACCCCGTGATGTTTTTCTCACTCCCACTAGTGAATCTAATGTAACACACACCCATACAATGCGCACCACTCCGTGATGTTTTTCTCACTCCCACTAGTGAATCTAATGTAACACACACCCATACAATGCGCACCACCCCCTGATGTTTTTCTCACTGCTACTAGTGAATGTAATGTAAAACACACACATACAATGCGCACCACCCCGTGATGTATTTCTCACTCCTACTTGTGAATCTAATGTAACACACACCCATACAATGCGCACCACCACGTGATGTTTTTCTCACTGCTACTAGTGAATCTAATGTAACACACACCCATACAATGCGCACCACCCCGTGATGTTTTTCTCACTGCTAATAGTGAATCTAATGTAACACACACCCATACAATGCGCACCACCCCGTGATGTTTTTCTCACTGCTACTAGTGAATCTAATGTAACACACACCCATACAATGCCCACCACCCCGTGATGTTTTTCTCACTGCTACTAGTGAATCTAATGTAACACACACACATACAATGCGCACCACCCCGTGATGTTTTTTTCACTGCTACTAGTGAATGTAATGTAACACACACCCATACAATGCACACCACCCCGTGATGTTTATCTCACTCCTACTAGTGAATGTAATGTAACACACACCCATACAATGAGCACCACCCCGTGACGTTTTTCTCACTCCTACTAGTTAATGTAATGTAACACACACCCATACAATGCGCACCACCCCGTGATGTTTTTCTCAGTGGTACTAGTGAATCTAATGTAACACACACCCATACAATGCGCACCACCCCGTGATGTTTTTCTCACTGCTACTAGTGAATCTAATGTAACACCCACCCATACAATGCGCAACACCCCGTGATGTTTTTCTCACTGCTACTAGTGAATCTAATGTAACACACACCCATACAATGCGCACCACCCCGTGATGTTTTTCTCACTGCTACTAGTGAATCTAATGTAACACACACCCATACAATGCGCACCACCCCGTGATGTTTTTCTCACTCCTACTGGTGAATCTAATGTAACACACACCCATACAATGTGCACCACCCCGTGATGTTTTTCTCACTCCTACTAGTGAAGCTAATGTAACACACACCCATACAATGCGCACCACCCCGTGAAGTTTTTCTCACTCCTACTAGTGAATCTAATGTAACACACACCCATACAATGCGCACCACCCCTTGATGTTTTTCTCACTCCTACTAGTGAATCTAATGTAACACACACCCATACAATGCGCACCACCCCGTGATATTTTTCTCACTCCTACTAGTGAATCTAATGTACACACACCCATACAATGCGCCCCACCCCGTGATGTTTTTCTCACTCCTACTAGTGAATCTAATGTAACACACACCCATACAATGCGCACCACCCCGTGATGTTTTTCTCACTGCTACTAGTGAATCTAATGTAACACCCACCCATACAATGCTCACCACCCCGTCATGTTTTTCTCACTGCTGCTAGTGAATCTAATGTAACACACTCCCATACAATGCGCACCACCCCGTGATGTTTTTCTCACTGCTACTAGTGAATCTAATGTAACACACACCCATACAATGCGCACCACCCCGTGATGTTTTTCTCACTCCTACTAGTGAATGTAATGTAACACACACCCATACAATGCGCACCACACCGTGATGTTTTTCCCACTCCTACTAGTGAATGTAGTGTAACACACACCCATACAATGCGCACCACCCCGTGATGTTTTTCTCACTCCTACTAGTGAATCTAATGTAACACACACCCATACAATGCGCACCACCCCGTGATGTTTTTCTCACTCCCACTAGTGAATCTAATGTAACACACACCCATACAATGCGCACCACCCCGTGATGTTTTTCTCACTCCCACTAGTGAATCTAATGTAACACACACCCATACAATGCGCACCACCCCGTGATGTTTTTCTCACTCCCACTAGTGAATCTAATGTAACACACACCCATACAATGCGCACCACCCCGTGATGTTTTTCTCACTCCCACTAGTGAATCTAATGTAACACACACCCATACAATGCGCACCACCCCGTGATGTTTTTCTCACTGCTACTAGTGAATGTAATGTAACACACACCCATACAATGCGCACCACCCCGTGATGTTTTTCTCACTGCTACTAGTGAATGTAATGTAACACACACCCATACAATGCGCACCACCCCGTGATGTTTTTCTCACTCCCACTAGTGAATCTAATGTAACACAAACCCATACAATGCGCACCACCCCGTGATGTTTTTCTCACTGCTACTAGTGAATGTAATGTAACACACACCCATACAATGCGCACCACCCCGTGATGTTTTTCTCACTGCTACTAGTGAATCTAATGTAACACACACCCATACAATGCGCACCTCCCCGTGATGTTTTTCTCACTCCCACTAGTGAATCTAATGTAACACACACCCATACAATGCGCACCACCCCGTGATGTTTTTCTCACTGCTACTAGTGAATCTAATGTAACACACACCCATACAATGCGCACCACCCCGTGATGTTTTTCTCACTGCTACTAGTGAATCTAATGTAACACACACCCATACAATGCGCACCACCCCGTGATGTTTTTCTCACTCCTACTAGTGAATCTAATGTAACACACACCCATACAATTCGCACCACCCCGTGATGTTTTTCTCACTGCTACTAGTGAATGTAATGTAACACACACCCATACAATGCGCACCACCCCGTGATGTTTTTCTCACTGCTACTGGTGAATGTAATGTAACACACACCCATACAATGCGCACCACCCCGTGATGTTTTTCTCACTGCTACTGGTGAATGTAATGTAACACACACCCATACAATGCGCACCACCCCGTGATGTTTTTCTCACTGCTACTGGTGAATGTAATGTAACACACACCCATACAATGCGCACCACCCCGTGATGTTTTTCTCACTCCTACTGGTGAATCTAATGTAACACACACCCATACAATGCGCACCACCCCGTGATGGTTTTCTCATACCTACTAGTGAATGTAATGTAACACACACCCATACAAGGCGCACCACCCCGTGATGTTTTTTCACTCCTACTAGTGAATATAATGTAACACACACCGATACAATGCACACCACCCCGTGATGTTTTTCTCACTCCCACTAGTGAATCTAATGTAACACACACCCATACAATGCGCACCACCCCGTGATGTTTTTCTCACTCCCACTAGTGAATCTAATGTAACACACACCCATACAATGCGCACCACCCCGTGATGTTTTTCTCACTCCCACTAGTGAATCTAATGTAACACACACCCATACAATGCGCACCACCCCGTGATGTTTTTCTCACTCCCACTAGTGAATCTAATGTAACACACACCCATACAATGCGCACCACCCCCTGATGTTTTTCTCACTGCTACTAGTGAATGTAATGTAAAACACACACATACAATGCGCACCACCCCGTGATGTATTTCTCACTCCTACTTGTGAATCTAATGTAACACACACCCATACAATGCGCACCACCACGTGATGTTTTTCTCACTGCTACTAGTGAATCTAATGTAACACACACCCATACAATGCGCACCACCCCGTGATGTTTTTCTCACTGCTAATAGTGAATCTAATGTAACACACACCCATACAATGCGCACCACCCCGTGATGTTTTTCTCACTGCTACTAGTGAATCTAATGTAACACACACCCATACAATGCCCACCACCCCGTGATGTTTTTCTCACTGCTACTAGTGAATCTAATGTAACACACACACATACAATGCGCACCACCCCGTGATGTTTTTTTCACTGCTACTAGTGAATGTAATGTAACACACACCCATACAATGCACACCACCCCGTGATGTTTATCTCACTCCTACTAGTGAATGTAATGTAACACACACCCATACAATGAGCACCACCCCGTGATGTTTTTCTCACTCCTACTAGTTAATGTAATGTAACACACACCCATACAATGCGCACCACCCCGTGATGTTTTTCTCAGTGGTACTAGTGAATCTAATGTAACACACACCCATACAATGCGCACCACCCCGTGATGTTTTTCTCACTGCTACTAGTGAATCTAATGTAACACACACCCATACAATGCGCAACACCCCGTGATGTTTTTCTCACTGCTACTAGTGAATCTAATGTAACACACACCCATACAATGCGCACCACCCCGTGATGTTTTTCTCACTGCTACTAGTGAATCTAATGTAACACACACCCATACAATGCGCACCACCCCGTGATGTTTTTCTCACTCCTACTGGTGAATCTAATGTAACACACACCCATACAATGTGCACCACCCCGTGATGTTTTTCTCACTCCTACTAGTGAAGCTAATGTAACACACACCCATACAATGCGCACCACCCCGTGAAGTTTTTCTCACTCCTACTAGTGAATCTAATGTAACACACACCCATACAATGCGCACCACCCCTTGATGTTTTTCTCACTCCTACTAGTGAATCTAATGTAACACACACCCATACAATGCGCACCACCCCGTGATGTTTTTCTCACTCCTACTAGTGAATCTAATGTACACACACCCATACAATGCGCCCCACCCCGTGATGTTTTTCTCACTCCTACTAGTGAATCTAATGTAACACACACCCATACAATGCGCACCACCCCGTGATGTTTTTCTCACTGCTACTAGTGAATCTAATGTAACACCCACCCATACAATGCTCACTACCCCGTCATGTTTTTCTCACTGCTGCTAGTGAATCTAATGTAACACACTCCCATACAATGCGCACCACCCCGTGATGTTTTTCTCACTGCTACTAGTGAATCTAATGTAACACACACCCATACAATGCGCACCACCCCGTGATGTTTTTCTCACTCCTACTAGTGAATGTAATGTAACACACACCCATACAATGCGCACCACACCGTGATGTTTTTCCCACTCCTACTAGTGAATGTAGTGTAACACACACCCATACAATGCGCACCACCCCGTGATGTCTTTCTCACTCCTACTAGTGAATCTAATGTAACACCCACCCATACAATGCGCACCACCCCGTGATGTTTTTCTCACTCCCACTAGTGAATCTAATGTAACACACACCCATACAATGCGCACCACCCCGTGATGTTTTTCTCACTCCCACTAGTGAATCTAATGTAACACACACCCATACAATGCGCACCACCCCGTGATGTTTTTCTCACTCCCACTAGTGAATCTAATGTAACACACACCCATACTATGCGCACCACCCCGTGATGTTTTTCTCACTCCCACTAGTGAATATAATGTAACACACACCCATACAATGCGCACCACCCCGTGATGTTTTTCTCACTGCTACTAGTGAATGTAATGTAACACACACCCATACAATGCGCACCACCCCGTGATGTTTTTCTCACTGCTACTAGTGAATGTAATGTAACACACACCCATACAATGCGCACCACCCCGTGATGTTTTTCTCACTCCCACTAGTGAATCTAATGTAACACATACCCATACAATGCGCACCACCCCGTGATGTTTTTCTCACTGCTACTAGTGAATGTAATGTAACACACACCCATACAATGCGCACCACCCCGTGATGTTTTTCTCACTGCTACTAGTGAATCTAATGTAACACACACCCATACAATGCGCACCACCCCGTGATGTTTTTCTCACTCCTACTTGTGAATGTAATGTAACACACACCCATACAATGCGCACCACCCCGTGATGTTTTTCTCACTGCTACTAGTGAATCTAATGTAACACACACCCATACAATGCGCACCACCCCGTGATGTTTTTCTCACTGCTACTAGTGAAGCTAATGTAACACACACCCATACAATGCGCACCACCCCGTGAAGTTTTTCTCACTCCTACTAGTGAATCTAATGTAACACACACCCATACAATGCGCACCACCCCTTGATGTTTTTCTCACTCCTACTAGTGAATCTAATGTAACACACACCCATACAATGCGCACCACCCCGTGATGTTTTTCTCACTCCTACTAGTGAATCTAATGTACACACACCCATACAATGCGCCCCGCCCCGTGATGTTTTTCTCACTCCTACTAGTGAATCTAATGTAACACACACCCATACAATGCGCACCACCCCGTGATGTTTTTCTCACTGCTACTAGTGAATCTAATGTAACACCCACCCATACAATGCTCACCACCCCGTGATGTTTTTCTCACTGCTACTAGTGAATCTAATGTAACACACTCCCATACAATGCGCACCACCCCGTGATGTTTTTCTCACTGCTACTAGTGAATCTAATGTAACACACACCCATACAATGCGCACCACCCCGTGATGTTTTTCTCACTCCTACTAGTGAATGTAATGTAACACACACCCATACAATGCGCACCACCCCGTGATGTTTTTCTCACTGCTACTGGTGAATGTAATGAAACACACACCCATACAATGCGCACCACCTCGTGATGTTTTTCTCACTCCTACTAGTGAATCTAATGTAACCCACACCCATACAATGCGCACCACCCCGTGATGTTTTTCTCACTGCTACTGGTGAATGTAATGTAACACACACCCATACAATGCGCACCACCCCGTGATGTTTTTCTCACTGCTACTGGTGAATGTAATGAAACACACACCCATACAATGCGCACCACCCCGTGATGTTTTTCTCACTCCTACTAGTGAATTTAATGTAACACACACCCATACAATGCGCACCACCCCGTGATGTTTTTCTCACTCCTACTAGTGAATCTAATGTAACACACACCCATACAATGCGCACCACCCCGTGATGGTTTTCTCACTCCTACTAGTGAATGTAATGTAACACACACCCATACAAGGCGCACCACCCCGTGATGTTTTTTTCACTCCTACTAGTGAATGTAATGTAACACACACCCATACAATGCACACCACCCCGTGATGTTTTTCTCACTCCCACTAGTGAATCTAATGTAACACACACCCATACAATGCGCACCTCCCCGTGATGTTTTTCTCACTCCCACTAGTGAATCTAATGTAACACACACCCATACAATGCGCACCAGCCCTTGATGTTTTTCTCACTCCCACTAGTGAATCTAATGTAACACACACCCATACAATGCGCACCACCCCGTGATGTTTTTCTCACTCCCACTAGTGAATCTAATGTAACACACACCCATACAATGCGCACCACCCCGTGATGTTTTTCTCACTGCTACTAGTGAATGTAATGTAACACACACCCATACAATGCGCACCACCCCGTGATGTATTTCTCACTCCTACTTGTGAATCTAATGTAACACACACCCATACAATGCGCACCACCACGTGATGTTTTTCTCACTGCTACTAGTGAATCTAATGTAACACACACCCATACAATGCGCACCACCCCGTGATGTTTTTCTCACTGCTACTAGTGAATCTAATGTAACACACAACCATACAATGCGCACCACCCCGTGATGTTTTTCTCACTGCTACTAGTGAATCTAATGTAACACACACCCATACAATGCGCATCACCCCGTGATGTTTTTCTCACTGCTACTAGTGAATCTAATGTAACACACACCCATACAATGCGCACCACCCCGTGATGTTTTTCTCACTGCTACTAGTGAATCTAATGTAACACACACCCATACAATGCGCACCACCCCGTGATGTTTTTCTCACTGCTACTAGTGAATCTAATGTAACACACACACATACAATTCCCACCACCCCGTGATGTTTTTCTCACTGCTACTAGTGAATCTAATGTAACACACACACATACAATGCGCACCACCCCGTGATGTTTTTTTCACTGCTACTAGTGAATGTAATGTAACACACACCCATACAATGCACACCACCCCGTGATGTTTATCTCACTCCTACTAGTGAATGTAATGTAACACACCCATACAATGTGCACCACCCCGTGATGTTTTTCTCACTCCTACTAGTTAATGTAATGTAACACACACCCATACAATGCGCACCACCCCGTGATGTTTTTCTCAGTGGTACTAGTGAATCTAATGTAACACACACCCATACAATGCGCACCACCCCGTGATGTTTTTCTCACTGCTACTAGTGAATCTAATGTAACACCCACCCATACAATGCGCAACACCCCGTGATGTTTTTCTCACTGCTACTAGTGAATCTAATGTAACACACACCCATACAATGCGCACCACCCCGTGATGTTTTTCTCACTGCTACTAGTGAATCTAATGTAACACACACCCATACAATGCGCACCACCCCGTGATGTTTTTCTCACTCCTACTGGTGAATCTAATGTAACACACACCCATACAATGTGCACCACCCCGTGATGTTTTTCTCACTCCTACTAGTGAAGCTAATGTAACACACACCCATACAATGCGCACCACCCCGGGAAGTTTTTCTCACTCCTACTAGTGAATCTAATGTAACACACACCCATACAATGCGCACCACCCCTTGATGTTTTTCTCACTCCTACTAGTGAATCTAATGTAACACACACCCATACAATGCGCACCACCCCGTGATGTTTATCTCACTCCTACTAGTGAATCTAATGTAACACACACCCACACAATGCGCCCCACCCCGTGATGTTTTTCTCACTCCTACTAGTGAATCTAATGTAACACACACCCATACAATGCGCACCACCCCGTGATGTTTTTCTCACTGCTACTAGTGAATCTAATGTAACACACACCCATACAATGCTCACCACCCCGTCATGTTTTTCTCACTGCTACTAGTGAATCTAATGTAACACACTCCCATACAATGCGCACCACCCCGTGATGTTTTTCTCACTGCTACTAGTGAATCTAATGTAACACACACCCATACAATGCGCACCACCCCGTGATGTTTTTCTCACTCCTACTAGTGAATGTAATGTAACACATACCCATACAATGCGCACCACACCGTGATGTTTTTCCCACTCCTACTAGTGAATGTAGTGTAACACACACCCAAACAATGCGCACCACCCCGTGATGTTTTTCTCACTCCTACTAGTGAATCTAATGTAACACACACCCATACAATGCGCACCACCCCGTGATGTTTTTCTCACTCCCACTAGTGAATCTAATGTAACACACACCCATACAATGCGCACCACCCCGTGATGTTTTTCTCACTCCCACTAGTGAATCTAATGTAACACACACCCATACAATGCGCACCACCCCGTGATGTTTTTCTCACTCCCACTAGTGAATCTAATGTAACACACACCCATACAATGCACACCACCCCGTGATGTTTTTCTCACTCCCACTAGTGAATCTAATGTAACACACACCCATACAATGCGCACCACCCCGTGATGTTTTTCTCACTGCTACTAGTGAATGTAATGTAACACACACCCATACAATGCGCACCACCCCGTGATGTTTTTCTCACTGCTACTAGTGAATCTAATGTAACACACACCCATACAATGCGCACCACCCCGTGATGTATTTCTCACTCCTACTTGTGAATGTAATGTAACACACACCCATACAATGCGCACCACCCCGTGATGTTTTTCTCACTGCTACTGGTGAATGTAATGAAACACACACCCATACAATGCGCACCACCCCGTGATGTTTTTCTCACTCCTACTAGTGAATCTAATGTAACCCACACCCATACAATGCGCACCACCCCGTGATGTTTTTCTCACTGCTACTGGTGAATGTAATGTAACACACACCCATACAATGCGCACCACCCCGTGATGTTTTTCTCACTCCTACTAGTGAATCTAATGTAACACACACCCATACAATGCGCACCACCCCGTGATGTTGTTCTCACTTCTACTAGTGAATCTAATGTAACACACACCCATACAATGCGCACCACCCCGTGATGTTTTTCTCACTGCTACTAGTGAATCTAATGTAACACACACCCATACAATGCGCACCACCCCGTGATGTTTTTCTCACTGCTACTAGTGAATGTAATGTAACACACACCCATACAATGCGCACCACCCCGTGATGTTTTTCTCACTGCTACTAGTGAATCTAATGTAACACACACCCATACAATGCGCACCACCCCGTGATGTTTTTCTCACTCCTACTAGTGAATCTAATGTTACCCACACCCATACAATTCGCACCACCCCGTGATGTTTTTCTCACTGCTACTAGTGAATGTAATGTAACACACACCCATACAATGCGCACCACCCCGTGATGTTTTTCTCACTGCTACTGGTGAATGTAATGAAACACACACCCATACAATGCGCACCACCCCGTGATGTTTTTCTCACTCCTACTAGTGAATCTAATGTAACCCACACCCATACAATGCGCACCACCCCGTGATGTTTTTCTCACTGCTACTGGTGAATGTAATGTAACACACACCCATACAATGCGCACCACCCCGTGATGTTTTTCTCACTGCTTCTGGTGAATGTAATGAAACACACGCCCATACAATGCGCACCACCCCGTGATGTTTTTCTCACTCCTACTAGTGAATGTAATGTAACACACACCCATACAATGTGCACCACCCCGTGATGTTTTTCTCACTGCTACTAGTGAATCTAATGTAACACACAACCATACAATGCGCACCACCCCGTGATGTTTTTCTCACTGCTACTAGTGAATCTAATGTAACACACACCCATACAATGCGCATCACCCCGTGATGTTTTTCTCACTGCTACTAGTGAATCTAATGTAACACACACCCATACAATGCGCACCACCCCGTGATGTTTTTCTCACTGCTACTAGTGAATCTAATGTAACACACACCCATACAATGCGCACCACCCCGTGATGTTTTTCTCACTGCTACTAGTGAATCTAATGTAACACACACCCATACAATGCGCACCACCCCGTGATGTTTTTTTCACTGCTACTAGTGAATGTAATGTAACACACACCCATACAATGCACACCACCCCGTGATGTTTATCTCACTCCTACTAGTGAATGTAATGTAACACACCCATACAATGTGCACCACCCCGTGATGTTTTTCTCACTCCTACTAGTTAATGTAATGTAACACACACCCATACAATGCGCACCACCCCGTGATGTTTTTCTCAGTGGTACTAGTGAATCTAATGTAACACACACCCATACAATGCGCACCACCCCGTGATGTTTTTCTCACTGCTACTAGTGAATCTAATGTAACACCCACCCATACAATGCGCAACACCCCGTGATGTTTTTCTCACTGCTACTAGTGAATCTAATGTAACACACACCCATACAATGCGCACCACCCCGTGATGTTTTTCTCACTCCTACTGGTGAATCTAATGTAACACACACCCATAAAATGTGCACCACCCCGTGAAGTTTTTCTCACTCCTACTAGTGAATCTAATGTAACACACACCCATACAATGCGCACCACCCCTTGATGTTTTTCTCACTCCTACTAGTGAATCTAATGTAACACACACCCATACAATGCGCACCACCCCGTGATGTTTATCTCACTCCTACTAGTGAATCTAATGTAACACACACCCACACAATGCGCCCCACCCCGTGATGTTTTTCTCACTCCTACTAGTGAATCTAATGTAACACACACCCATACAATGCGCACCACCCCGTGATGTTTTTCTCACTGCTACTAGTGAATCTAATGTAACACACACCCATACAATGCTCACCACCCCGTCATGTTTTTCTCACTGCTACTAGTGAATCTAATGTAACACACTCCCATACAATGCGCACCACCCCGTGATGTTTTTCTCACTGCTACTAGTGAATCTAATGTAACACACACCCATACAATGCGCACCACCCCGTGTTGTTTTTCTCACTCCTACTAGTGAATGTAATGTAACACACACCCATACAATGCGCACCACACCGTGATGTTTTTCCCACTCCTACTAGTGAATGTAGTGTAACACACACCCATACAATGCGCACCACCCCGTGATGTTTTTCTCACTCCCACTAGTGAATCTAATGTAACACACACCCATACAATGCGCACCACCCCGTGATGTTTTTCTCACTCCCACTAGTGAATCTAATGTAACACACACCCATACAATGCGCACCACCCCGTGATGTTTTTCTCACTCCCACTAGTGAATCTAATGTAACACACACCCATACAATGCACACCACCCCGTGATGTTTTTCTCACTCCCACTAGTGAATCTAATGTAACACACACCCATACAATGCGCACCACCCCGTGATGTTTTTCTCACTGCTACTAGTGAATGTAATGTAACACACACCCATACAATGCGCACCACCCCGTGATGTTTTTCTCACTGCTACTAGTGAATCTAATGTAACACACACCCATACAATGCGCACCACCCCGTGATGTATTTCTCACTCCTACTTGTGAATGTAATGTAACACACACCCATACAATGCGCACCACCCCGTGATGTTTTTCTCACTGCTACTGGTGAATGTAATGTAACACACACCCATACAATGCGCACCACCCCGTGATGTTTTTCTCACTGCTACTGGTGAATGTAATGAAACACACACCCATACAATGCGCACAACCCCGTGATGTTTTTCTCACTCCTACTAGTGAATGTAATGTAACACACACCCATACAATGCGCACCACCCCGTGATGTTTTTCTCACTCCTACTAGTGAATGTAATGTAACACACACCCATACAATGCGCACCACCCCGTGATGGTTTTCTCACTCCTACTAGTGAATGTAATGTAACACACACCCATACAAGGCGCACCACCCCGTGATGTTTTTTTCACTCCTACTAGTGAATGTAATGTAACACACACCCATACAATGCACACCACCCCGTGATGTTTTTCTCACTCCCACTAGTGAATCTAATGTAACACACACCCATACAATGCGCACCACCCCGTGATGTTTTTCTCACTCCCACTAGTGAATCTAATGTAACACACACCCATACAATGCGCACCAGCCCGTGATGTTTTTCTCACTCCCACTAGTGAATCTAATGTAACACACACCCATACAATGCGCACCTCCCCGTGATGTTTTTCTCACTCCCACTAGTGAATCTAATGTAACACACACCCATACAATGCGCACCACCCCGTGATGTTTTTCTCACTGCTACTAGTGAATGTAATGTAACACACACCCATACAATGCGCACCACCCCGTGATGTATTTCTCACTCCTACTTGTGAATCTAATGTAACACACACCCATACAATGCGCACCACCACGTGATGTTTTTCTCACTCCCACTAGTGAATCTAATGTAACACACACCCATACAATGCGCACCAGCCCGTGATGTTTTTCTCACTCCCACTAGTGAATCTAATGTAACACACACCCATACAATGCGCACCTCCCCGTGATGTTTTTCTCACTCCCACTAGTGAATCTAATGTAACACACACCCATACAATGCGCACCACCCCGTGATGTTTTTCTCACTGCTACTAGTGAATCTAATGTAACACACAACCATACAATGCGCACCACCCCGTGATGTTTTTCTCACTGCTACTAGTGAATCTAATGTAACACACACCCATACAATGCGCATCACCCCGTGATGTTTTTCTCACTGCTACTAGTGAATCTAATGTAACACACACCCATACAATGCGCACCACCCCGTGATGTTTTTCTCACTGCTACTAGTGAATCTAATGTAACACACACCCATACAATGCGCACCACCCCGTGATGTTTTTCTCACTGCTACTAGTGAATCTAATGTAACACACACACATACAATTCCCACCACCCCGTGATGTTTTTCTCACTGCTACTAGTGAATCTAATGTAACACACACACATACAATGCGCACCACCCCGTGATGTTTTTTTCACTGCTACTAGTGAATGTAATGTAACACACACCCATACAATGCACACCACCCCGTGATGTTTATCTCACTCCTACTAGTGAATGTAATGTAACACACACCCATACAATGCGCACCACCCCGTGATGTTTTTCTCACTCCTACTAGTTAATGTAATGTAACACACACCCATACAATGCGCACCACCCCGTGATGTTTTTCTCAGTGGTACTAGTGAATCTAATGTAAGACACACACATACAATGCGCACCACCCCGTGATGTTTTTCTCACTGCTACTAGTGAATCTAATGTAACACCCACCCATACAATGCGCAACACCCCGTGATGTTTTTCTCACTGCTACTAGTGAATCTAATGTAACACACACCCATACAATGCGCACCACCCCGTGATGTTTTTCTCACTGCTACTAGTGAATCTAATGTAACACACACCCATACAATGCGCACCACCCCGTGATGTTTTTCTCACTCCTACTGGTGAATCTAATGTAACACACACCCATACAATGTGCACCACCCCGTGATGTTTTTCTCACTCCTACTAGTGAAGCTAATGTAACACACACCCATACAATGCGCACCACCCCGTGAAGTTTTTCTCACTCCTACTAGTGAATCTAATGTAACACACACCCATACAATGCGCACCACCCCTTGATGTTTTTCTCACTCCTACTAGTGAATCTAATGTAACACACACCCATACAATGCGCACCACCCCGTGATGTTTATCTCACTCCTACTAGTGAATCTAATGTAACACACACCCACACAATGCGCCCCACCCCGTGATGTTTTTCTCACTCCTACTAGTGAATCTAATGTAACACACACCCATACAATGCGCACCACCCCGTGATGTTTTTCTCACTGCTACTAGTGAATCTAATGTAACACACACCCATACAATGCTCACCACCCCGTCATGTTTTTCTCACTGCTACTAGTGAATCTAATGTAACACACTCCCATACAATGCGCACCACCCCGTGATGTTTTTCTCACTGCTACTAGTGAATCTAATGTAACACACACCCATACAATGCGCACCACCCCGTGATGTTTTTCTCACTCCTACTAGTGAATGTAATGTAACACACACCCATACAATGCGCACCACACCGTGATGTTTTTCCCACTCCTACTAGTGAATGTAGTGTAACACACACCCATACAATGCGCACCACTCCGTGATGTTTTTCTCACTCCTACTAGTGAATCTAATGTAACACACACCCATACAATGCGCACCACCCCGTGATGTTTTTCTCACTCCCACTAGTGAATCTAATGTAACACACACCCATACAATGCGCACCACCCCGTGATGTTTTTCTCACTCCCACTAGTGAATCTAATGTAACACACACCCATACAATGCGCACCACCCCGTGATGTTTTTCTCACTCCCACTAGTGAATCTAATGTAACACACACCCATACAATGCGCACCACCCCGTGATGTTTTTCTCACTCCCACTAGTGAATCTAATGTAACACACACCCATACAATGCGCACCACCCCGTGATGTTTTTCTCACTGCTACTAGTGAATGTAATGTAACACACACCCATACAATGCGCACCACCCCGTGATGTTTTTCTCACTGCTACTGGTGAATCTAATGTAACACACACCCATACAATGCGCACCACCCCGTGATGTATTTCTCACTCCTACTTGTGAATGTAATGTAACACACACCCATACAATGCGCACCACCACGTGATGTTTTTCTCACTGCTACTAGTGAATCTAATGTAACACACACCCATACAATGCGCACCACCCCGTGATGTTTTTCTCACTGCTACTAGTGAATCTAATGTAACACACACCCATACAATGCGCACCACCCCGTGATGTTTTTCTCACTGCTACTAGTGAATCTAATGTAACACACACCCATACAATGCGCACCACCCCGTGATGTTTTTCTCACTGCTAGTAGTGAATCTAATGTAACACACACCCATACAATGCGCACCACCCCGTGATGTTTTTCTCACTGCTACTAGTGAATCTAATGTAACACACACACATACAATGCGCACCACCCCGTGATGTTTTTCTCACTCCTACTTGTGAATGTAATGTAACACACACCCATACAATGCGCACCACCCCGTGATGTTTCTCTCACTGCTACTAGTGAATCTAATGTAACACACACACATACAATGCGCACCACCCCGTGATGTTTTTCTCACTGCTACTAGTGAATGTAATGTAACACACACCCATACAATGCACACAACCCCGTGATGTTTATCTCACTCCTACTAGTGAATGTAATGTAACACACACCCATACAATGCGCACCACCCCGTGATGTTTTTCTCACTCCTACTAGTTAATGTAATGTAACACACACCCATACAATGCGCACCACCCCGTGATGTTTTTCTCAGTGGTACTACTGAATCTAATGTAACACACACCCATACAATGCGCACCACCCCGTGATGTTTTTCTCACTGCTACTATTGAATCTAATGTAACACCCACCCATACAATGCGCACCACCCCGTGATGTTTTTCTCACTGCTACAATGAATCTAATGTAACACACACCCATACAATGCGCACCACCCCGTGATGTTTTTCTCACTGCTACTAGTGAATCTAATGTAACACACACCCATACAATGCGCACCACCCCGTGATGTTTTTCTCACTCCTACTAGTGAATCTAATGTAACACACACCCATACAATGCGCACCACCCCGTGATGTTTTTCTCACTCCTACTAGTGAATCTAATGTAACACACACCCATACAATGCGCACCACCCCTTGATGTTTTTCTCACTCCTACTAGTGAATCTAATGTAACACACACCCATACAATGCGCACCACCCCGTGATGTTTTTCTCACTCCTACTAGTGAATCTAATGTAACACACACCCATACAATGCGCACCACCCCGTGATGTTTTTCTCACTCCTACTAGTGAATCTAATGTAACACACACCCATACAATGCGCACCACCCCGTGATGTTTTTCTCACTCCCACTAGTGAATCTAATGTAACACACACCCATACAATGCGCACCACCCCGTGATGTTTTTCTCACTCCCACTAGTGAATCTAATGTAACACACACCCATACAATGCGCACCACCCCGTGATGTTTTTCTCACTGCTGCTAGTGAATCTAATGTAACACACACACATACAATGCGCACCACCCCGTGATGTTTTTCTCACTGCTACTAGTGAATCTAATGTAACACACACCCATACAATGCGCACCACCACGTGATGGTTTCCTCACTGCTACTAGTGAATGTAATGTAACACACACCCATACAAGGCGCACCACCCCGTGATGTTTTTTTCACTCCTACTAGTGAATGTAATGTAACACACACCCATACAATGCGCACCACCCCGTGATGTTTTTCTCACTGCTACTAGTGAATCTAATGTAACACACACCCATACAATGCGCACCACCCCGTGATGTTTTTCTCACTGCTACTAGTGAATCTAATGTAACACACACCCATACAATGCGCACCACCCCGTGATGTATTTCTCACTCCTACTTGTGAATGTAATGTAACACACACCCATACAATGCGCACCACCACGTGGTGTTTTTCTCACTGCTACTAGTGAATCTAATGTAACACACACCCATACAATGCGCACCACCCCGTGATGTTTTTCTCACTGCTACTAGTGAATCTAATGTAACACACACCCATACAATGCGCACCACCCCGTGATGTTTTTCTCACTGCTACTAGTGAATCTAATGTAACACACACCCATACAATGCGCATCACCCCGTGATGTTTTTCTCACTGCTACTAGTGAATCTAATGTAACACACACCCATACAATGCGCACCACCCCGTGATGTTTTTCTCACTGCTACTAGTGAATCTAATGTAACACACACCCATACAATGCGCACCACCCCGTGATGTTTTTCTCACTGCTACTAGTGAATCTAATGTAACACACACCCATACAATGCGCACCACCCCGTGATGTTTTTCTCACTGCTACTAGTGAATCTAATGTAACACACACACATACAATGCGCACCACCCCGTGATGTTTTTCTCACTGCTACTAGTGAATGTAATGTAACACACACCCATACAATGCGCACCACCCCGTGATGTTTTTCTCACTCCCACTAGTGAATCTAATGTAACACACACCCATACAATGCGCACCACCCCGTGATGTTTTTCTCACTCCCACTAGTGAATGTAATATAACACACACCCATACAATGCGCACCACCCCGTGATGTTTTTCTCACTGCTACTAGTGAATGTAATGTAACACACACCCATACAATGCGCACCACCCCGTGATGTTTTTCTCACTGCTACTAGTGAATGTAATGTAACACACACCCATACAATGCGCACCACCCCGTGATGTTTTTCTCACTCCTACTTGTGAATGTAATGTAACACACACCCATACAATGCGCACCACCCCGTGATGTTTTTCTCACTGCTACTAGTGAATCTAATGTAACACACACCCATACAATGCGCACCACCCCGTGATGTTTTTCTCACTGCTACTAGTGAATGTAATGTAACACACACCCATACAATGCGCACCACCCCGTGATGTTTTTCTCACTGCTACTAGTGAATCTAATGTAACACACACCCATACAATGCGCACCACCCCGTGATGTTTTTCTCACTGCTACTAGTGAATCTAATGTAACACACACCCATACAATGCGCACCACCCCGTGATGTTTTTCTCACTGCTACTAGTGAATCAAATGTAACACACACACATACAATGCGCACCACCCCGTGATGTTTTTCTCACTGCTACTAGTGAATCTAATGTAACACACACCCATACAATGCGCACCTCCCCGTGATGTTTTTCTCACTCCTACTAGTTAATGTAATGTAACACACACCCATACAATGCGCACCACACCGTGATGTTTTTCTCAGTGGTACTAGTGAATCTAATGTAACACACACCCATACAATGCGCACCACCCCGTGATATTTTTCTCACCGCTACTAGTGAATCTAATGTAACACTCACCCATACAATGCGCACCACCCCGTGATGTTTTTCTCACTCCCACTAGTGAATCTAATGTAACACACACCCATACAATGCGCACCACCCCGTGATGTTTTTCTCACTCCCTCTAGTGAATCTAATGTAACACACATCCATACACTGCGCACCACCCAGTGATGTTTTTCTCACTCCCACTAGTGAATCTAATGTAACACACACCCATACAATGCGCACCACCCCGTGATGTTTTTCTCACTCCCACTAGTGAATCTAATGTAACACACACCCATACAATGCGCACCACCCCGTGATGTTTTTCTCACTGCTACTAGCGAATGTAATGTAACACTCACCCATACAATGTGCATCACCCCGTGATGTTTTTCTCACTGCTACTAGTGAATCTAATGTAACACACACCCATACAATGCGCACCACCCCGTGATGTTTTTCTCACTCCTACTTGTGAATGTAATGTAACACACACCCATACAATGCGCACCACCCCGTGATGTTTTTCTCACTGCTACTAGTGAATCTAATGTAACACACACCCATACAATGCGCACCACCCCGTGATGTTTTTCTCACTGCTACTAGTGAATCTAATGTAACACACACCCATACAATGCGCACCACCCTGTGATGTTTTTCTCACAGCTACTAGTGAATCTAATGTAACACACACCCATACAATGCGCACCACCCCGTGATTTTTTTCTCACTGCTACTAGTGAATCTAATGTAACACACACCCATACGATGCGCACCACCCCGTGTTGTTTTTCTCACTGCTACTAGTGAATCTAATGTAACACACACCCATACAATGCGCACCACCCCGTGATGTTTTTCTCACTGCTACTAGTGAATCTAATGTAACACACACACATACAATGCGCACCACCCCGTGATGTTTTTCTCACTGCTACTAGTGAATCTAATGTAACACACACACATACAATGCGCACCACCCCGTGATGTTTTTCTCACTGCTACTAGTGAATGTAATGTAACACACACCCATACAATGCGCACCACCCCGTGATGTTTATCTCACTCCTACTAGTGAATGTAATGTAACACACACCCATACAATGCGCACCACCCCGTGATGTTTTTCTCACTCCTACTAGTTACTGTAATGTAACACACACCCATAAAATGCGCACCACCCCGTGATGTTTTTCTCACTGCTACTAGTGAATCTAATGTAACACACACCCATACAATGCGCACCACCCCGTGATGTTTTTCTCACTGCTACTAGTGAATCTAATGTAACACCCACCCATACAATGCGCACCACCCCGTGATGTTGTTCTCACTGCTACTAGTGAATCTAATGTAACACACACCCATACAATGCGCACCACCCCGTGATGTTTTTCTCACTGCTACTAGTGAATCTAATGTAACACACACCCATACAATGCGCACCACCCCGTGATGTTTTTCTCACTGCTACTAGTGAATGTAATGTAACACACACCCATACAATGCGCACCACCCCGTGATGTTTTTCTCACTGCTACTAGTGAATCTAATGTAACACACACCCATACAATGCGCACCACCCCGTGATGTTTTTCTCACTCCTACTAGTGAATCTAATGTAACACACACCCATACAATTCGCACCACCCCGTGATGTTTTTCTCACTGCTACTAGTGAATGTAATGTAACACACACCCATACAATGCGCACCACCCCGTGATGTTTTTCTCACTGCTACTGGTGAATGTAATGTAACACACACCCATACAATGCGCACCACCCCGTGATGTTTTTCTCACTGCTACTGGTGAATGTAATGAAACACACACCCATACAATGTGCACCACCCCGTGATGTTTTTCTCACTCCTACTAGTGAATGTAATGTAACACACACCCATACAATGCACACCACCCCGTGATGTTTTTCTCACTCCTACTAGTGAATCTAATGTAACACACACCCATACAATGCGCACCACCCCGTGATGTTTTTCTCACTGCTACTAGTGAATGTAATGTAACACACACCCATACAATGCGCACCACCCCGTGATGTTTTTCTCACTGCTACTAGTGAATCTAATGTAACACACACCCATACAATGCGCACCACCCCGTGATGTTTTTCTCACTGCTACTAGTGAATCTAATGTAACACACACCCATACAATGCGCACCACCCCGTGATGTTTTTCTCACTCCTACTAGTTAATGTAATGTAACACACACCCATACAATGCGCACCACCCCGTGATGTTTTTCTCAGTGGTACTAGTGAATCTAATGTAACACACACCCATACAATGCGCACCACCCCGTGATGTTTTTCTCACTGCTACTAGTGAATCTAATGTAACACCCACCCATACAATGCGCAACACCCCGTGATGTTTTTCTCACTGCTACTAGTGAATCTAATGTAACACACACCCATACAATGCGCACCACCCCGTGATGTTTTTCTCACTGCTACTAGTGAATCTAATGTAACACACACCCATACAATGCGCACCACCCCGTGATGTGTTTCTCACTCCTACTGGTGAATCTAATGTAACACACACCCATACAATGTGCACCACCCCGTGATGTTTTTCTCACTCCTACTAGTGAAGCTAATGTAACACACACCCATACAATGCGCACCACCCCGTGAAGTTTTTCTCACTCCTACTAGTGAATCTAATGTAACACACACCCATACAATGCGCACCACCCCTTGATGTTTTTCTCACTCCTACTAGTCAATCTAATGTAACACACACCCATACAATGCGCACCACCCCGTGATGTTTTTCTCACTACTACTAGTGAATCTAATGTAACACACACCCATAAAATGTGCCCCACCCCGTGATGTTTTTCTCACTCCTACTAGTGAATCTAATGTAACACACACCCATACAATGCGCACCACCCCGTGATGTTTTTCTCACTGCTACTAGTGAATCTAATGTAACACCCACCCATACAATGCTCACCACCCCGTCACGTTTTTCTCACTGCTACTAGTGAATCTAATGTAACACACTCCCATACAATGCGCACCACCCCGTGATGTTTTTCTCACTGCTACTAGTGAATCTAATGTAACACACACCCATACAATGCGCACCACCCCGTGATGTTTTTCTCACTCCTACTAGTGAATGTAATGTAACACACACCCATACAATGCGCACCACACCGTGATGTTTTTCCCACTCCTACTAGTGAATGTAGTGTAACACACACCCATACAATGCGCACCACCCCGTGATGTTTTTCTCACTCCTACTAGTGAATCTAATGTAACACACACCCATACAATGCGCACCACCCCGTGATGTTTTTCTCACTCCCACTAGTGAATCTAATGTAACACACACCCATACAATGCGCACCACCCCGTGATGTTTTTCTCACTCCCACTAGTGAATCTAATGTAACACACACCCATACAATGCGCACCACCCCGTGATGTTTTTCTCACTCCCACTAGTGAATCTAATGTAACACACACCCATACAATGCGCACCACCCCGTGATGTTTTTCTCACTCCCACTAGTGAATCTAATGTAACACACACCCATACAATGCGCACCACCCCGTGATGTTTTTCTCACTGCTACTAGTGAATGTAATGTAACACACACCCATACAATGCGCACCACCCCGTGATGTTTTTCTCACTGCTACTAGTGAATCTAATGTAACACACACCCATACAATGCGCATCACCCCGTGATGTTTTTCTCACTGCTACTAGTGAATCTAATGTAACACACACCCATACAATGCGCACCACCCCGTGATGTTTTTCTCACTGCCACTAGTGAATCTAATGTAACACACACCCATACAATGCGCACCACCCCGTGATGTTTTTCTCACTGCTACTAGTGAATCTAATGTAACACACACACATACAATGCCCACCACCCCGTGATGTTTTTCTCACTGCTACTAGTGAATCTAATGTAACACACACCCATACAATGCGCACCACACCGTGATGTTTTTCCCACTCCTACTACTGAATGTAGTGTAACACACACCCATACAATGCGCACCACCCCGTGATGTTTTTCTCACTCCTACTAGTGAATCTAATGTAACACACACCCATACAATGCGCACCACCCCGTGATGTTTTTCTCACTCCCACTAGTGAATCTAATGTAACACACACCCATACAATGCGCACCACACCGTGATGTTTTTCTCACTCCCACTAGTGAATCTAATGTAACACACACCCATACAATGCGCACCACCCCGTGATGTTTTTCTCACTGCTACTAGTGAATCTAATGTAACACCCACCCATACAATGCGCAACACCCCGTGATGTTTTTCTCACTGCTACTAGTGAATCTAATGTAACACACACCCATACAATGCGCACCACCCCGTGATGTTTTTCTCAATGCTACTAGTGAATCTAATGTAACACACACCCATACAATGCGCACCACCCCGTGATGTTTTTCTCACTCCTACTGGTGAATCTAATGTAACACACACGCATACAATGTGCACCACCCCGTGATGTTTTTCTCACTCCTACTAGTGAAGCTAATGTAACACACACCCATACAATGCGCACCACCCCGTGAAGTTTTTCTCACTCCTACTAGTGAATCTAATGTAACACACACCCATACAATGCGCACCACCCCTTGATGTTTTTCTCACTCCTACTAGTCAATCTAATGTAACACACACCCATACAATGCGCACCACCCCGTGATGTTTTTCTCACTACTACTAGTGAATCTAATGTAACACACACCCATACAATGTGCCCCACCCCGTGATGTTTTTCTCACTCCTACTAGTGAATCTAATGTAACACACACCCATACAATGCGCACCACCCCGTGATGTTTTTCTCACTGCTACTAGTGAATCTAATGTAACACCCACCCATACAATGCTCACCACCCCGTCACGTTTTTCTCACTGCTACTAGTGAATCTAATGTAACACACTCCCATACAATGCGCACCACCCCGTGATGTTTTTCTCACTGCTACTAGTGAATCTAATGTAACACACACCCATACAATGCGCACCACCCCGTGATGTTTTTCTCACTCCTACTAGTGAATGTAATGTAACACACACCCATACAATGCGCACCACACCGTGATGTTTTTCCCACTCCTACTACTGAATGTAGTGTAACACACACCCATACAATGCGCACCACCCCGTGATGTTTTTCTCACTCCTACTAGTGAATCTAATGTAACACACACCCATACAATGCGCACCACCCCGTGATGTTTTTCTCACTCCCACTAGTGAATCTAATGTAACACACACCCATACAATGCGCACCACACCGTGATGTTTTTCTCACTCCCACTAGTGAATCTAATGTAACACACACCCATACAATGCGCACCACCCCGTGATGTTTTTCTCACTCCCACTAGTGAATCTAATGTAACACACACCCATACAATGCGCACCACCCCGTGATGTTTTTCTCACTGCTACTAGTGAATGTAATGTAACACACACCCATACAATGCGCACCTCCCCGTGATGTATTTCTCACTCCTACTTGTGAATCTAATGTAACACACACCCATACAATGCGCACCACCCCGTGATGTTTTTCTCACTGCTACTAGTGAATCTAATGTAACACACACCCATACAATGCGCACCACCCCGTGATGTATTTCTCACTCCTACTTGTGAATGTAATGTAACACACACCCATACAATGCGCACCACCACGTGATGTTTTTCTCACTGCTACTAGTGAATCTAATGTAACACACACCCATACAATGCGCACCACCCCGTGATGTTTTTCTCACTGCTACTAGTGAATCTAATGTAACACACACCCATACAATGCGCACCACCCCGTGATGTTTTTCTCACTCCTACTAGTGAATCTAATGTAACACACACCCATACAATGCGCACCACCCCGTGATGTTTTTCTCACTCCCACTAGTGAATCTAATGTAACACACACCCATACAATGCGCACCACCCCGTGATGTTTTTCTCACTCCCACTAGTGAATCTAATGTAACACACACCCATACAATGCGCACCACCCCGTGATGTTTTTCTCACTGCTGCTAGTGAATCTAATGTAACACACACACATACAATGCGCACCACCCCGTGATGTTTTTCTCACTGCTACTAGTGAATCTAATGTAACACACACCCATACAATGCGCACCACCACGTGATGGTTTTCTCACTGCTACTAGTGAATGTAATGTAACACACACCCATACAAGGCGCACCACCCCGTGATGCTTTTTTCACTCCTACTAGTGAATGTAATGTAACACACACCCATACAATGCGCACCACCCCGTGATGTTTTTCTCACTGCTACTAGTGAATGTAATGTAACACACACCCATACAATGCGCACCACCCCGTGATGTTTTTCTCACTGCTACTAGTGAATGTAATGTAACACACACCCATACAATGCGCACCACCCCGTGATGTTTTTCTCACTGCTACTAGTGAATCTAATGTAACACACACCCATACAATGCGCACCACCCCGTGATGTTTTTCTCACTGCTACTAGTGAATCTAATGTAACACACACCCATACAATGCGCAGCACCCCATGATGTTTTTCTCACTGCTACTAGTGAATCTAATGTAACACACACCCATACAATGCGCACCACCCCGTGATGTTTTTCTCACTGCTACTAGTGAATCTAATGTAACACACACCCATACAATGCGCACCACCCCGTGATGTTTTTCTCACTGCTACTAGTGAATCTAATGTAACACACACCCATACAATGCGCACCACCCCGTGATGTTTTTCTCACTGCTACTAGTGAATCTAATGTAACACACACACATACAATGCGCACCACCCCGTGATGTTTTTCTCACTGCTACTAGTGAATGTAATGTAACACACACCCATACAATGCGCACCACCCCGTGATGTTTTTCTCACTGCTACTGGTGAATGTAATGTAACACACACCCATACAATGCGCACCACCCCGTGATGTTTTTCTCACTGCTACTGGTGAATGTAATGAAACACACACCCATACAATGCGCACCACCCCGTGATGTTTTTCTCACTGCTACTAGTGAATGTAATGTAACACACACCCATACAATGCGCACCACCCCGTGATGTTTTTCTCACTGCTACTAGTGAATCTAATGTAACACACACCCATACAATGCGCACCACCCCGTGATGTTTTTCTCACTGCTACTAGTGAATCTAATGTAACACACACCCATACAATGCGCAGCACCCCATGATGTTTTTCTCACTGCTACTAGTGAATCTAATGTAACACACACCCATACAATGCGCACCACCCCGTGATGTTTTTCTCACTGCTACTAGTGAATCTAATGTAACACACACCCATACAATGCGCACCACCCCGTGATGTTTTTCTCACTGCTACTGGTGAATGTAATGTAACACACACCCATACAATGCGCACCACCCCGTGATGTTTTTCTCACTGCTACTGGTGAATGTAATGAAACACACACCCATACAATGCGCACCACCCCGTGATGTTTTTCTCACTCCTACTAGTGAATGTAATGTAACACACACCCATACAATGCGCACCACCCCGTGATGTTTTTCTCACTCCTACTAGTGAATCTAATGTAACACACACCCATACAATGCGGACCACCCCGTGATGGTTTTCTCACTCCTACTAGTGAATGTAATGTAACACACACCCATACAAGGCGCACCACCCCGTGATGTTTTTTTCACTCCTACTAGTGAATGTAATGTAACACACACCCATACAATGCGCACCACCCCGTGATGTTTTTCTCACTCCCACTAGTGAATCTAATGTAACACACACCCATACAATGCGCACCACCCCGTGATGTTTTTCTCACTCCCACTAGTGAATCTAATGTAACACACACCCATACAATGCGCACCACCCCGTGATGTTTTTCTCACTCCCACTAGTGAATCTAATGTAACACACACCCATACAATGCGCACCACCCCGTGATGTTTTTCTCACTCCCACTAGTGAATCTAATGTAACACACACCCATACACTGCGCACCACCCAGTGATGTTTTTCTCACTCCCACTAGTGAATCTAATGTAACACACACCCATACAATGCGCACCACCCCGTGATGTTTTTCTCACTCCCACTAGTGAATGTAATATAACACACACCCATACAATGCGCACCACCCCGTGATGTTTTTCTCACTGCTACTAGTGAATGTAATGTAACACACACCCATACAATGCGCACCACCCCGTGATGTTTTTCTCACTGCTACTAGTGAATGTAATGTAACACACACCCATACAATGCGCACCACCCCGTGATGTTTTTCTCACTCCTACTTGTGAATGTAATGTAACACACACCCATACAATGCGCACCACCCCGTGATGTTTTTCTCACTGCTACTAGTGAATCTAATGTAACACACACCCATACAATGCGCACCACCCCGTGATGTTTTTCTCACTGCTACTAGTGAATGTAATGTAACACACACCCATACAATGCGCACCACCCCGTGATGTTTTTCTCACTGCTACTAGTGAATGTAATGTAACACACACCCATACAATGCGCACCACCCCGTGATGTTTTTCTCACTGCTACTAGTGAATCTAATGTAACACACACCCATACAATGCGCACCACCCCGTGATGTTTTTCTCACTGCTACTAGTGAATCTAATGTAACACACACCCATACAATGCGCACCACCCCGTGATGTTTTTCTCACTGCTACTAGTGAATCTAATGTAACACACACCCATACAATGCGCACCACCCCGTGATGTTTTTCTCACTCCTACTAGTTAATGTAATGTAACACACACCCATACAATGCGCACCACACCGTGATGTTTTTCTCAGTGGTACTAGTGAATCTAATGTAACACACACCCATACAATGCGCACCACCCCGTGATATTTTTCTCACTGCTACTAGTGAATCTAATGTAACACTCACCCATACAATGCGCACCACCCCGTGATGTTTTTCTCACTCCCACTAGTGAATCTAATGTAAAACACACCCATACAATGCGCACCACCCCGTGATGTTTTTCTCACTCCCTCTAGTGAATCTAATGTAACACACATCCATACACTGCGCACCACCCAGTGATGTTTTTCTCACTCCCACTAGTGAATCTAATGTAACACACACCCATACAATGCGCACCACCCCGTGATGTTTTTCTCACTCCCACTAGTGAATCTAATGTAACACACACCCATACAATGCGCACCACCCCGTGATGTTTTTCTCACTGCTACTAGCGAATGTAATGTAACACACACCCATACAATGTGCACCACCCCGTGATGTTTTTCTCACTGCTACTAGTGAATCTAATGTAACACACACCCATACAATGCGCACCACCCCGTGATGTTTTTCTCACTCCTACTTGTGAATGTAATGTAACACACACCCATACAATGCGCACCACCCCGTGATGTTTTTCTCACTGCTACTAGTGAATCTAATGTAACACACACCCATACAATGCGCACCACCCCGTGATGTTTTTCTCACTGCTACTAGTGAATCTAATGTAACACACACCCATACAATGCGCACCACCCCGTGATGTTTTTCTCACAGCTACTAGTGAATCTAATGTAACACACACCCATACAATGCGCACCACCCCGTGATGTTTTTCTCACTGCTACTAGTGAATCTAATGTAACACACACCCATACAATGCGCACCACCCCGTGTTGTTTTTCTCACTGCTACTAGTGAATCTAATGTAACACACACCCATACAATGCGCACCACCCCGTGATGTTTTTCTCACTGCTACTAGTGAATCTAATGTAACACACACACATACAATGCGCACCACCCCGTGATGTTTTTCTCACTGCTACTAGTGAATCTAATGTAACACACACACATACAATGCGGACCACCCCGTGATGTTTTTCTCACTGCTACTAGTGAATCTAATGTAACACACACCCATACAATGCGCACCACCCCGTGATGTTTATCTCACTCCTACTAGTGAATGTAATGTAACACACACCCATACAATGCGCACCACCCCGTGATGTTTTTCTCACTCCTACTAGTTACTGTAATGTAACACACACCCATAAAATGCGCACCACCCCGTGATGTTTTTCTCACTGCTACTAGTGAATCTAATGTAACACACACCCATACAATGCGCACCACCCCGTGATGTTTTTCTCACTGCTACTAGTGAATCTAATGTAACACCCACCCATACAATGCGCACCACCCCGTGATGTTGTTCTCACTGCTACTAGTGAATCTAATGTAACACACACCCATACAATGCGCACCACCCCGTGATGTTTTTCTCACTGCTACTAGTGAATCTAATGTAACACACACCCATACAATGCGCACCACCCCGTGATGTTTTTCTCACTGCTACTAGTGAATGTAATGTAACACACACCCATACAATGCGCACCACCCCGTGATGTTTTTCTCACTGCTACTAGTGAATCTAATGTAACACACACCCATACAATGCGCACCACCCCGTGATGTTTTTCTCACTCCTACTAGTGAATCTAATGTAACACACACCCATACAATTCGCACCACCCCGTGATGTTTTTCTCACTGCTACTAGTGAATGTAATGTAACACACACCCATACAATGCGCACCACCCCGTGATGTTTTTCTCACTGCTACTGGTGAATGTAATGTAACACACACCCATACAATGCGCACCACCCCGTGATGTTTTTGTCACTGCTACTGGTGAATGTAATGAAACACACACCCATACAATGCGCACCACCCCGTGATGTTTTTCTCACTCCTACTAGTGAATGTAATGTAACACACACCCATACAATGCGCACCACCCCGTGATGTTTTTCTCACTCCTACTAGTGAATCTAATGTAACACACACCCATACAATGCGCACCACCCCGTGATGGTTTTCTCACTCCTACTAGTGAATCTAATGTAACAAACACCATACAATGCGCACCACCCCGTGATGTTTTTCTCACTCCTACTAGTGAATGTAATGTAACACACACCCATACAATGCGCACCACCCCGTGATGTTTTTCTCACTGCCACTAGTGAATCTAATGTAACACACACCCATACAATGCGCACCACCCCGTGATGTTTTTCTCACTGCTACTAGTGAATCTAATGTAACACACACACATACAAGGCCCACCACCCCGTGATGTTTTTCTCACTGCTACTAGTGAATCTAATGTAACACACACACATACAATGCGCACCACCCCGTGATGTTTTTCTCACTGCTACTAGTGAATGTAATGTAACACACACCCATACAATGCACACCACCCCGTGATGTTTATCTCACTCCTACTAGTGAATGTAATGTAACACACACCCATACAATGCGCACCACCCCGTGATGTTTTTCTCACTCCTACTAGTTAATGTAATGTAACACACACCCATACAATGCGCACCACCCCGTGATGTTTTTCTCAGTGGTACTAGTGAATCTAATGTAACACACACCCATACAATGCGCACCACCCCGTGATGTTTTTCTCACTGCTACTAGTGAATCTAATGTAACACCCACCCATACAATGCGCAACACCCCGTGATGTTTTTCTCACTGCTACTAGTGAATCTAATGTAACACACACCCATACAATGCGCACCACCCCGTGATGTTTTTCTCACTGCTACTAGTGAATCTAATGTAACACACACCCATACAATGCGCACCACCCCGTGATGTTTTTCTCACTCCTACTGGTGAATCTAATGTAACACACACCCATACAATGTGCACCACCCCGTGATGTTTTTCTCACTCCTACTAGTGAAGCTAATGTAACACACACCCATACAATGCGCACCACCCCGTGAAGTTTTTCTCACTGCTACTAGTGAATCTAATGTAACACCCACCCATACAATGCTCACCACCCCGTCACGTTTTTCTCACTGCTACTAGTGAATCTAATGTAACACACTCCCATACAATGCGCACCACCCCGTGATGTTTTTCTCACTGCTACTAGTGAATCTAATGTAACACACACCCATACAATGCGCACCACCCCATGATGTTTTTCTCACTCCTACTAGTGAATGTAATGTAACACACACCCATACAATGCGCACCACACCGTGATGTTTTTCCCACTCCTACTAGTGAATGTAGTGTAACACACACCCATACAATGCGCACCACCCCGTGATGTTTTTCTCACTGCTACTAGTGAATCTAATGTAACACACACCCATACAATGCGCATCACCCCGTGATGTTTTTCTCACTGCTACTAGTGAATCTAATGTAACACACACCCATACAATGCGCACCACCCCGTGATGTTTTTCTCACTGCCACTAGTGAATCTAATGTAACACACACCCATACAATGCGCACCACCCCGTGATGTTTTTCTCACTGCTACTAGTGAATCTAATGTAACACACACACATACAATGCCCACCACCCCGTGATGTTTTTCTCACTGCTACTAGTGAATCTAATGTAACACACACCCATAGAATGCGCACCACCCCGTGATGTTTTTCTCACTGCTACTAGTGAATGTAATGTAACACACACCCATACAATGCACACCACCCCGTGATGTTTATCTCACTCCTACTAGTGAATGTAATGTAACACACACCCATACAATGCGCACCACCCCGTGATGTTTTTCTCACTCCTACTAGTTAATGTAATGTAACACACACCCATACAATGCGCACCACCCCGTGATGTTTTTCTCAGTGGTACTAGTGAATCTAATGTAACACACACCCATACAATGCGCACCACCCCGTGATGTTTTTCTCACTGCTACTAGTGAATCTAATGTAACACACACACATACAATGCACACCACCCCGTGATGTTTTTCTCACTGCTACTAGTGAATCTAATGTAACACACACCCATACAATGCGCACCACCCCGTGATGTTTTTCTCACAGCTACTAGTGAATCTAATGTAACACACACCCATACAATGCGCACCACCCCGTGATGTTTTTCTCACTGCTACTAGTGAATCTAATGTAACACACACCCATACAATGCGCACCACCCCGTGTTGTTTTTCTCACTGCTACTAGTGAATCTAATGTAACACACACCCATACAATGCGCACCACCCCGTGATGTTTTTCTCACTGCTACTAGTGAATCTAATGTAACACACACACATACAATGCGCACCAACCCGTGATGTTTTTCTCACTGCTACTAGTGAATCTAATGTAACACACACACATACAATGCGCACCACCCCGTGATGTTTTTCTCACTGCTACTAGTGAATGTAATGTAACACACACCCATACAATGCGCACCACCCCGTGATGTTTATCTCACTCCTACTAGTGAATGTAATGTAACACACACCCATACAATGCGCACCACCCCGTGATGTTTTTCTCACTCCTACTAGTTACTGTAATGTAACACACACCCATAAAATGCGCACCACCCCGTGATGTTTTTCTCACTGCTACTAGTGAATCTAATGTAACACACACCCATACAATGCGCACCACGCCGTGATGTTTTTCTCACTGCTACTAGTGAATCTAATGTAACACCCACCCATACAATGCGCACCACCCCGTGATGTTGTTCTCACTGCTACTAGTGAATCTAATGTAACACACACCCATACAATGCGCACCACCCCGTGATGTTTTTCTCACTGCTACTAGTGAATCTAATGTAACACACACCCATACAATGCGCACCACCCCGTGATGTTTTTCTCACTGCTACTAGTGAATGTAATGTAACACACACCCATACAATGCGCACCACCCCGTGATGTTTTTCTCACTGCTACTAGTGAATCTAATGTAACACACACCCATACAATGCGCACCACCCCGTGATGTTTTTCTCACTCCTACTAGTGAATCTAATGTAACACACACCCATACAATTCGCACCACCCCGTGATGTTTTTCTCACTGCTACTAGTGAATGTAATGTAACACACACCCATACAATGCGCACCACCCCGTGATGTTTTTCTCACTGCTACTGGTGAATGTAATGTAACACACACCCATACAATGCGCACCACCCCGTGATGTTTTTCTCACTGCTACTGGTGAATGTAATGAAACACACACCCATACAATGTGCACCACCCCGTGATGTTTTTCTCACTCCTACTAGTGAATGTAATGTAACACACACCCATACAATGCGCACCACCCCGTGATGTTTTTCTCACTCCTACTAGTGAATCTAATGTAACACACACCCATACAATGCGCACCACCCCGTGATGGTTTTCTTACTCCTACTAGTGAATGTAATGTAACACACACCCATACAAGGCGCACCACCCCGTGATGTCTTTTTCACTCCTACTAGTGAATGTAATGTAACACACACCCATACAATGCACACCACCCCGTGATGTTTTTCTCACTCCCACTAGTGAATCTAATGTAACACACACCCATACAATGCGCACCACCCCGTGATGTTTTTCTCACTCCCAATAGTGAATCTAATGTAACACACACCCATACAATGCGCACCACCCCGTGATGTTTTTCTCACTCCCACTAGTGAATCTAATGTAACACACACCCATACAATGCGCACCACCCCGTGATGTTTTTCTCACTCCCACTAGTGAATCTAATGTAACACACACCCATACAATGCGCACCACCCCGTGATGTTTTTCTCACTGCTACTAGTGAATCTAATGTAACACACAACCATACAATGCGCACCACCCCGTGATGTTTTTCTCACTGCTACTAGTGAATCTAATGTAACACACACCCATACAATGCGCATCACCCCGTGATGTTTTTCTCACTGCTACTAGTGAATCTAATGTAACACACACCCATACAATGCGCACCACCCCGTGATGTTTTTCTCACTGCCACTAGTGAATCTAATGTAACACACACCCATACAATGCGCACCACCCCGTGATGTTTTTCTCACTGCTACTAGTGAATCTAATGTAACACACACACATACAATGCCCACCACCCCGTGATGTTTTTATCACTGCTACTAGTGAATCTAATGTAACACACACACATACAATGCGCACCACCCCGTGATGTTTTTCTCACTGCTACTAGTGAATGTAATGTAACACACACCCATACAATGCACACCACCCCGTGATGTTTATCTCACTCCTACTAGTGAATGTAATGTAACACACACCCATACAATGCGCACCACCCCGTGATGTTTTTCTCACTCCTACTAGTTAATGTAATGTAACACACACCCATACAATGCGCACCACCCCGTGATGTTTTTCTCAGTGGTACTAGTGAATCTAATGTAACACACACCCATACAATGCGCACCACCCCGTGATGTTTTTCTCACTGCTACTAGTGAATCTAATGTAACACCCACCCATACAATGCGCAACACCCCGTGATGTTTTTCTCACTGCTACTAGTGAATCTAATGTAACACACACCCATACAATGCGCACCACCCCGTGATGTTTTTCTCACTGCTACTAGTGAATCTAATGTAACACACACCCATACAATGCGCACCACCCCGTGATGTTTTTCTCACTCCTACTGGTGAATCTAATGTAACACACACCCATACAATGTGCACCACCCCGTGATGTTTTTCTCACTCCTACTAGTGAAGCTAATGTAACACACACCCATACAATGCGCACCACCCCATGAAGTTTTTCTCACTCCTACTAGTGAATCTAATGTAACACACACCCATACAATGCGCACCACCCCTTGATGTTTTTCTCACTCCTACTAGTCAATCTAATGTAACACACACCCATACAATGCGCACCACCCCGTGATGTTTTTCTCACTACTACTAGTGAATCTAATGTAACACACACCCATACAATGTGCCCCACCCCGTGATGTTTTTCTCACTCCTACTAGTGAATCTAATGTAACACACACCCATACAATGCGCACCACCCCGTGATGTTTTTCTCACTGCTACTAGTGAATCTAATGTAACACCCACCCATACAATGCTCACCACCCCGTCACGTTTTTCTCACTGCTACTAGTGAATCTAATGTAACACACTCCCATACAATGCGCACCACCCCGTGATGTTTTTCTCACTGCTACTAGTGAATCTAATGTAACACACACCCATACAATGCGCACCACCCCGTGATGTTTTTCTCACTCCTACTAGTGAATGTAATGTAACACACACCCATACAATGCGCACCACACCGTGATGTTTTTCCCACTCCTACTAGTGAATGTAGTGTAACACACACCCATACAATGCGCACCACCCCGTGATGTTTTTCTCACTCCTACTAGTGAATCTAATGTAACACACACCCATACAATGCGCACCACCCCGTGATGTTTTTCTCACTCCCACTAGTGAATCTAATGTAACACACACCCATACAATGCGCACCACCCCGTGATGTTTTTCTCACTCCCACTAGTGAATCTAATGTAACACACACCCATACAATGCGCACCACCCCGTGATGTTTTTCTCACTCCCACTAGTGAATCTAATGTAACACACACCCATACAATGCGCACCACCCCGTGATGTTTTTCTCACTCCCACTAGTGAATCTAATGTAACACACACCCATACAATGCGCACCACCCCGTGATGTTTTTCTCACTGCTACTAGTGAATGTAATGTAACACACACCCATACAATGCGCACCACCCCGTGATGTTTTTCTCACTGCTACTAGTGAATCTAATGTAACACACACCCATACAATGCGCATCACCCCGTGATGTTTTTCTCACTGCTACTAGTGAATCTAATGTAACACACACCCATACAATGCGCACCACCCCGTGATATTTTTCTCACTGCCACTAGTGAATCTAATGTAACACACACCCATACAATGCCCACCACCCCGTGATGTTTTTCTCACTGCTACTAGTGAATCTAATGTAACACACACCCATAGAATGCGCACCACCCCGTGATGTTTTTCTCACTGCTACTAGTGAATGTAATGTAACACACACCCATACAATGCACACCACCCCGTGATGTTTATCTCACTCCTACTAGTGAATGTAATGTAACACACACCCATACAATGCGCACCACCCCGTGATGTTTTTCTCACTCCTACTAGTTAATGTAATGTAACACACACCCATACAATGCGCACCACCCCGTGATGTTTTTCTCAGTGGTACTAGTGAATCTAATGTAACACACACCCATACAATGCGCACCACCCCGTGATGTTTTTCTCACTGCTACTAGTGAATCTAATGTAACACCCACCCATACAATGCGCAACACCCCGTGATGTTTTTCTCACTGCTACTAGTGAATCTAATGTAACACACACCCATACAATGCGCACCACCCCGTGATGTTTTTCTCAATGCTACTAGTGAATCTAATGTAACACACACCCATACAATGCGCACCACCCCGTGATGTTTTTCTCACTCCTACTGGTGAATCTAATGTAACACACACCCATACAATGTGCACCACCCCGTGATGTTTTTCTCACTCCTACTAGTGAAGCTAATGTAACACACACCCATACAATGCGCACCACCCCGTGAAGTTTTTCTCACTCCTACTAGTGAATCTAATGTAACACACACCCATACAATGCGCACCACCCCTTGATGTTTTTCTCACTCCTACTAGTCAATCTAATGTAACACACACCCATACAATGCGCACCACCCCGTGATGTTTTTCTCACTACTACTAGTGAATCTAATGTAACACACACCCATACAATGTGCCCCACCCCGTGATGTTTTTCTCACTCCTACTAGTGAATCTAATGTAACACACACCCATACAATGCGCACCACCCCGTGATGTTCTTCTCACTGCTACTAGTGAATCTAATGTAACACACACCCATACAATGCGCACCACCCCGTGATGTTTTTCTCACTCCTACTAGTGAATGTAATGTAACACACACCCATACAATGCGCACCACCCCGTGATGTTTTTCTCACTGCTACTAGTGAATCTAATGTAACACACACCCATACAATGCGCATCACCCCGTGATGTTTTTCTCACTGCTACTAGTGAATCTAATGTAACACACACCCATACAATGCGCACCACCCCGTGATGTTTTTCTCACTGCCACTAGTGAATCTAATGTAACACACACCCATACAATGCGCACCACCCCGTGATGTTTTTCTCACTGCTACTAGTGAATCTAATGTAACACACACACATACAATGCCCACCACCCCGTGATGTTTTTCTCACTGCTACTAGTGAATCTAATGTAACACACACCCATAGAATGCGCACCACCCCGTGATGTTTTTCTCACTGCTACTAGTGAATGTAATGTAACACACACCCATACAATGCACACCACCCCGTGATGTTTATCTCACTCCTACTAGTGAATGTAATGTAACACACACCCATACAATGCGCACCACCCCGTGATGTTTTTCTCACTCCTACTAGTTAATGTAATGTAACACACACCCATACAATGCGCACCACCCCGTGATGTTTTTCTCAGTGGTACTAGTGAATCTAATGTAACACACACCCATACAATGCGCACCACCCCGTGATGTTTTTCTCACTGCTACTAGTGAATCTAATGTAACACACACACATACAATGCACACCACCCCGTGATGTTTTTCTCACTGCTACTAGTGAATCTAATGTAACACACACCCATACAATGCGCACCACCCCGTGATGTTTTTCTCACAGCTACTAGTGAATCTAATGTAACACACACCCATACAATGCGCACCACCCCGTGATGTTTTTCTCACTGCTACTAGTGAATCTAATGTAACACACACCCATACAATGCGCACCACCCCGTGTTGTTTTTCTCACTGCTACTAGTGAATCTAATGTAACACACACCCATACAATGCGCACCACCCCGTGATGTTTTTCTCACTGCTACTAGTGAATCTAATGTAACACACACACATACAATGCGCACCAACCCGTGATGTTTTTCTCACTGCTACTAGTGAATCTAATGTAACACACACACATACAATGCGCACCACCCCGTGATGTTTTTCTCACTGCTACTAGTGAATGTAATGTAACACACACCCATACAATGCGCACCACCCCGTGATGTTTATCTCACTCCTACTAGTGAATGTAATGTAACACACACCCATACAATGCGCACCACCCCGTGATGTTTTTCTCACTCCTACTAGTTACTGTAATGTAACACACACCCATAAAATGCGCACCACCCCGTGATGTTTTTCTCACTGCTACTAGTGAATCTAATGTAACACACACCCATACAATGCGCACCACGCCGTGATGTTTTTCTCACTGCTACTAGTGAATCTAATGTAACACCCACCCATACAATGCGCACCACCCCGTGATGTTGTTCTCACTGCTACTAGTGAATCTAATGTAACACACACCCATACAATGCGCACCACCCCGTGATGTTTTTCTCACTGCTACTAGTGAATCTAATGTAACACACACCCATACAATGCGCACCACCCCGTGATGTTTTTCTCACTGCTACTAGTGAATGTAATGTAACACACACCCATACAATGCGCACCACCCCGTGATGTTTTTCTCACTGCTACTAGTGAATCTAATGTAACACACACCCATACAATGCGCACCACCCCGTGATGTTTTTCTCACTCCTACTAGTGAATCTAATGTAACACACACCCATACAATTCGCAGCACCCCGTGATGTTTTTCTCACTGCTACTAGTGAATGTAATGTAACACACACCCATACAATGCGCACCACCCCGTGATGTTTTTCTCACTGCTACTGGTGAATGTAATGTAACACACACCCATACAATGCGCACCACCCCGTGATGTTTTTCTCACTGCTACTGGTGAATGTAATGAAACACACACCCATACAATGTGCACCACCCCGTGATGTTTTTCTCACTCCTACTAGTGAATGTAATGTAACACACACCCATACAATGCGCACCACCCCGTGATGTTTTTCTCACTCCTACTAGTGAATCTAATGTAACACACACCCATACAATGCGCACCACCCCGTGATGGTTTTCTTACTCCTACTAGTGAATGTAATGTAACACACACTCATACAAGGCGCACCACCCCGTGATGTCTTTTTCACTCCTACTAGTGAATGTAATGTAACACACACCCATACAATGCACACCACCCCGTGATGTTTTTCTCACTCCCACTAGTGAATCTAATGTAACACACACCCATACAATGCGCACCACCCCGTGATGTTTTTCTCACTCCCAATAGTGAATCTAATGTAACACACACCCATACAATGCGCACCACCCCGTGATGTTTTTCTCACTCCCACTAGTGAATCTAATGTAACACACACCCATACAATGCGCACCACCCCGTGATGTTTTTCTCACTCCCACTAGTGAATCTAATGTAACACACACCCATACAATGCGCACCACCCCGTGATGTTTTTCTCACTGCTACTAGTGAATGTAATGTAACACACACCCATACAATGCGCACCACCCCGTGATGTATTTCTCACTCCTACTTGTGAATCTAATGTAACACACACCCATACAATGCGCACCACCACGTGATGTTTTTCTCACTGCTACTAGTGAATCTAATGTAACACACACCCATACAATGCGCACCACCCCGTGATGTTTTTCTCACTGCTACTAGTGAATCTAATGTAACACACAACCATACAATGCGCACCACCCCGTGATGTTTTTCTCACTGCTACTAGTGAATCTAATGTAACACACACCCATACAATGCGCATCACCCCGTGATGTTTTTCTCACTGCTACTAGTGAATCTAATGTAACACACACCCATACAATGCGCACCACCCCGTGATGTTTTTCTCACTGCCACTAGTGAATCTAATGTAACACACACCCATACAATGCACACCACCCCGTGATGTTTTTCTCACTGCTACTAGTGAATCTAATGTAACACACACACATACAATGCCCACCACCCCGTGATGTTTTTCTCACTGCTACTAGTGAATCTAATGTAACACACACACATACAATGCGCACCACCCCGTGATGTTTTTCTCACTGCTACTAGTGAATGTAATGTAACACACACCCATACAATGCACACCACCCCGTGATGTTTATCTCACTCCTACTAGTGAATGTAATGTAACACACACCCATACAATGCGCACCACCCCGTGATGTTTTTCTCACTCCTACTAGTTAATGTAATGTAACACACACCCATACAATGCGCACCACCCCGTGATGTTTTTCTCAGTGGTACTAGTGAATCTAATGTAACACACACCCATACAATGCGCACCACCCCGTGATGTTTTTCTCACTGCTACTAGTGAATCTAATGTAACACCCACCCATACAATGCGCAACACCCCGTGATGTTTTTCTCACTGCTACTAGTGAATCTAATGTAACACACACCCATACAATGCGCACCACCCCGTGATGTTTTTCTCACTGCTACTAGTGAATCTAATGTAACACACACCCATACAATGCGCACCACCCCGTGATGTTTTTCTCACTCCTACTGGTGAATCTAATGTAACACACACCCATACAATGTGCACCACCCCGTGATGTTTTTCTCACTCCTACTAGTGAAGCTAATGTAACACACACCCATACAATGCGCACCACCCCTTGATGTTTTTCTCACTCCTACTAGTCAATCTAATGTAACACACACCCATACAATGCGCACCACCCCGTGATGTTTTTCTCACTACTACTAGTGAATCTAATGTAACACACACCCATACAATGTGCCCCACCCCGTGATGTTTTTCTCACTCCTACTAGTGAATCTAATGTAACACACACCCATACAATGCGCACCACCCCGTGATGTTTTTCTCACTGCTACTAGTGAATCTAATGTAACACCCACCCATACAATGCTCACCACCCCGTCACGTTTTTCTCACTGCTACTAGTGAATCTAATGTAACACACTCCCATACAATGCGCACCACCCCGTGATGTTTTTCTCACTGCTACTAGTGAATCTAATGTAACACACACCCATACAATGCGCACCACCCCGTGATGTTTTTCTCACTCCTACTAGTGAATGTAATGTAACACACACCCATACAATGCGCACCACACCGTGATGTTTTTCCCACTCCTACTAGTGAATGTAGTGTAACACACACCCATACAATGCGCACCACCCCGTGATGTTTTTCTCACTCCTACTAGTGAATCTAATGTAACACACACCCATACAATGCGCACCACCCCGTGATGTTTTTCTCACTCCCACTAGTGAATCTAATGTAACACACACCCATACAATGCGCACCACCCCGTGATGTTTTTCTCACTCCCACTAGTGAATCTAATGTAACACACACCCATACAATGCGCACCACCCCGTGATGTTTTTCTCACTCCCACTAGTGAATCTAATGTAACACACACAAATACAATGCGCACCACCCCGTGATGTTTTTCTCACTCCCACTAGTGAATCTAATGTAACACACACCCATACAATGCGCACCACCCCGTGATGTTTTTCTCACTGCTACTAGTGAATGTAATGTAACACACACCCATACAATGCGCACCACCCCGTGATGTTTTTCTCACTGCTACTAGTGAATCTAATGTAACACACACCCATACAATGCGCATCACCCCGTGTTTTTCTCACTGCTACTAGTGAATCTAATGTAACACACACCCATACAATGCGCACCACCCCGTGATGTTTTTCTCACTGCCACTAGTGAATCTAATGTAACACACACCCATACAATGCGCAGCACCCCGTGATGTTTTTCTCACTGCTACTAGTGAATCTAATGTAACACACACACATACAATGCCCACCACCCCGTGATGTTTTTCTCACTGCTACTAGTGAATCTAATGTAACACACACCCATAGAATGCGCACCACCCCGTGATGTTTTTCTCACTGCTACTAGTGAATGTAATGTAACACACACCCATACAATGCACACCACCCCGTGATGTTTATCTCACTCCTACTAGTGAATGTAATGTAACACACACCCATACAATGCGCACCACCCCGTGATGTTTTTCTCACTCCTACTAGTTAATGTAATGTAACACACACCCATACAATGCGCACCACCCCGTGATGTTTTTCTCAGTGGTACTAGTGAATCTAATGTAACACACACCCATACAATGCGCACCACCCCGTGATGATTTTCTCACTGCTACTAGTGAATCTAATGTAACACCCACCCATACAATGCGCAACACCCCGTGATGTTTTTCTCACTGCTACTAGTGAATCTAATGTAACACACACCCATACAATGCGCACCACCCCGTGATGTTTTTCTCAATGCTACTAGTGAATCTAATGTAACACACACCCATACAATGCGCACCACCCCGTGATGTTTTTCTCACTCCTACTGGTGAATCTAATGTAACACACACCCATACAATGTGCACCACCCCGTGATGTTTTTCTCACTCCTAATAGTGAAGCCAATGTAACACACACCCATACAATGCGCACCACCCCGTGAAGTTTTTCTCACTCCTACTAGTGAATCTAATGTAACCCACACCCATACAATGCGCACCACCCCTTGATGTTTTTCTCACTCCTACTAGTCAATCTAATGTAACACACACCCATACAATGCGCACCACCCCGTGATGTTTTTCTCACTACTACTAGTGAATCTAATGTAACACACACCCATACAATGTGCCCCACCCCGTGATGTTTTTCTCACTCCTACTAGTGAATCTAATGTAACACACACCCATACAATGCGCACCACCCCGTGATGTTTTTCTCACTGCTACTAGTGAATCTAATGTAACACACACCCATACAATGCGCACCACCCCGTGATGTTTTTCTCACTCCTACTAGTGAATGTAATGTAACACACACCCATACAATGCGCACCACACCGTGATGTTTTTCCCACTCCTACTAGTGAATGTAGTGTAACACACACCCATACAATGCGCACCACCCCGTGATGTTTTTCTCACTCCCACTAGTGAATCTAATGTAACACACACCCATACAATGCGCACCACCCCGTGATGTTTTTCTCACTCCCACTAGTGAATCTAATGTAACACACACCCATACAATGCGCACCACCCCGTGATGTTTTTCTCACTCCTACTGGTGAATCTAATGTAACACACACCCATACAATGCGCACCACCCCGTGATGTTTTTCTCACTCCTACTAGTGAAGCTAATGTAACACACACCCATACAATGCGCACCACCCCGTGAAGTTTTTCTCACTCCTACTAGTGAATCTAATGTAACACACACCCATACAATGCGCACCACCCCTTGATGTTTTTCTCACTCCTACTAGTCAATCTAATGTAACACACACCCATACAATGCGCACCACCCCGTGATGTTTTTCTCACTACTACTAGTGAATCTAATGTAACACACACCCATACAATGCGCCCCACCCCGTGATGTTTTTCTCACTCCTACTAGTGAATCTAATGTAACACACACCCATACAATGCGCACCACCCCGTGATGTTTTTCTCACTGCTACTAGTGAATCTAATGTAACACCCACCCATACAATGCTCACCACCCCGTCACGTTTTTCTCACTGCTACTAGTGAATCTAATGTAACACACTCCCATACAATGCGCACCACCCCGTGATGTTTTTCTCACTGCTACTAGTGAATCTAATGTAACACACACCCATACAATGCGCACCACCCCGTGATGTTTTTCCCACTCCTACTAGTGAATGTAATGTAACACACACCCATACAATGCGCACCACACCGTGATGTTTTTCCCACTCCTACTAGTGAATGTAGTGTAACACACACCCATACAATGCGCACCACCCCGTGATGTTTTTCTCACTCCTACTAGTGAATCTAATGTAACACACACCCATACAATGCGCACCACCCCGTGATGTTTTTCTCACTCCCACTAGTGAATCTAATGTAACACACACCCATACAATGCGCACCACCCCGTGATGTTTTTCTCACTCCCACTAGTGAATCTAATGTAACACACACCCATACAATGCGCACCACCCCGTGATGTTTTTCTCACTCCCACTAGTGAATCTAATGTAACACACACCCATACAATGCGCACCACCCCGTGATGTTTTTCTCACTCCCAATAGTGAATCTAATGTAACACACACCCATACAATGCGCACCACCCCGTGATGTTTTTCTCACTGCTACTAGTGAATGTAATGTAACACACACCCATACAATGCGCACCACCCCGTGATGTTTTTCTCACTGCTACTAGTGAATCTAATGTAACACACACCCATACAATGCGCATCACCCCGTGATGTTTTTCTCACTGCTACTAGTGAATCTAATGTAACACACACCCATACAATGCGCACCACTCCGTGATGTTTTTCTCACTGCCACTAGTGAATCTAATGTAACACACACCCATACAATGCGCACCACCCCGTGATGTTTTTCTCACTGCTACTAGTGAATCTAATGTAACACACACACATACAATGCCCACCACCCCGTGATGTTTTTCTCACTGCTACTAGTGAATCTAATGTAACACACACCCATAGAATGCGCACCACCCCGTGATGTTTTTCTCACTGCTACTAGTGAATGTAATGTAACACACACCCATACAATGCACACCACCCCGTGATGTTTATCTCACTCCTACTAGTGAATGTAATGTAACACACACCCATACAATGCGCACCACCCCGTGATGTTTTTCTCACTCCTACTAGTTAATGTAATGTAACACACACCCATACAATGCGCACCACCCCGTGATGTTTTTCTCAGTGGTACTAGTGAATCTAATGTAACACACACCCATACAATGCGCACCACCCCGTGATGTTTTTCTCACTGCTACTAGTGAATCTAATGTAACACCCACCCATACAATGCGCAACACCCCGTGATGTTTTTCTCACTGCTACTAGTGAATCTAATGTAACACACACCCATACAATGCGCACCACCCCGTGATGTTTTTCTCAATGCTACTAGTGAATCTAATGTAACACACACCCATACAATGCGCACCACCCCGTGATGTTTTTCTCACTCCTACAGGTGAATCTAATGTAACACACACCCATACAATGTGCACCACCCCGTGATGTTTTTCTCACTCCTACTAGTGAAGCTAATGTAACACACACCCATACAATGCGCACCACCCCGTGAAGTTTTTCTCACTCCTACTAGTGAATCTAATGTAACACACACCCATACAATGCGCACCACCCCTTGATGTTTTTCTCACTCCTACTAGTCAATCTAATGTAACACACACCCATACAATGCGCACCACCCCGTGATGTTTTTCTCACTACTACTAGTGAATCTAATGTAACACACACCCATACAATGTGCCCCACCCCGTGATGTTTTTCTCACTCCTACTAGTGAATCTAATGTAACACACACCCATACAATGCGCACCACCCCGTGATGTTTTTCTCACTGCTACTAGTGAATCTAATGTAACACACACCCATACAATGCGCACCACCCCGTGATGTTTTTCTCACTCCTACTAGTGAATCTAATGTAACACTCACCCATACAATGCGCACCACCCCGTGATGTTTTTCTCACTCCCACTAGTGAATCTAATGTAACACACACCCATACAATGCGCACCACCAAGTGATGTTTTTCTCACTCCCTCTAGTGAATCTAATGTAACACACATCCATACACTGCGCACCACCCAGTGATGTTTTTCTCACTGCTACTAGCGAATGTAATGTAACACACACCCATACAATGCGCACCACCCCGTGATGTTTTTCTCACTGCTACTAGTGAATCTAATGTAACACACACCCATACAATGCGCACCACCCCGTGATGTTTTACTCACTCCTACTTGTGAATGTAATGTAACACACACCCATACAATGCGCACCACCCCGTGATGTTTTTCTCACTGCTACTAGTGAATCTAATGTAACACACACCCATACAATGCGCACCACCCCGTGATGTTTTTCTCACTGCTACTAGTGAATCTAATGTAACACACACCCATACAATGCGCACCACCCCGTGATGTTTTTCTCACAGCTACTAGTGAATCTAATGTAACACACACCCATACAATGCGCACCACCCCGTGATGTTTTTCTCACTGCTACTAGTGAATCTAATGTAACACACACCCATACAATGCGCACCACCCCGTGTTGTTTTTCTCACTGCTACTAGTGAATCTAATGTAACACACACACATACAATGCGCACCACCCCGTGATGTTTTTCTAACTGCTACTAGTGAATCTAATGTAACACCCACACATACAATGCGCACCACCCCGTGATGTTTTTCTCACTGCTACTAGTGAATCTAATGTAACACACACACATACAATGCGCACCACCCCGTGATGTTTTTCTCACTGCTACTAGTGAATGTAATGTAACACACACCCATACAATGCGCACCACCCCGTGATGTTTATCTCACTCCTACTAGTGAATGTAATGTAACACACACCCATACAATGCGCACCACCCCGTGATGTTTTTCTCACTGCTACTAGTGAATCTAATGTAACACACACCCATACAATGCGCACCACCCCGTGATGTTTTTCTCACTGCTACTAGTGAATGTAATGTAACACACACCCATACAATGCGCACAACCCCGTGATGTTTTTCTCACTGCTACTAGTGAATCTAATGTAACACACACCCATACAATGCGCACCACCCCGTGATGTTTTTCTCACTGCTACTAGTGAATGTAATGTAACACACACCCATACAATGCGCACAACCCCGTGATGTTTTTCTCACTGCTACTAGTGAATCTAATGTAACACACAACCATACAATGCGCACCACCCCGTGATGTTTTTCTCACTCCTACTAGTGAATCTAATGTAACACACACCCATACAATTCGCACCACCCCGTGATGTTTTTCTCACTGCTACTAGTGAATGTAATGTAACACACACCCATACAATGCGCACCACCCCGTGATGTTTTTCTCACTGCTACTGGTGAATGTAATGTAACACACACCCATAAAATGCGCACCACCCCGTGATGTTTTTCTCACTGCTACTAGTGAATCTAATGTAACACACACCCATACAATGTGCACCACCCCGTGATGTTTTTCTCACTGCTACTAGTGAATCTAATGTAACACCCACCCATACAATGCGCACCACCCCGTGATGTTGTTCTCACTGCTACTAGTGAATCTAATGTAACACACACCCATACAATGCGCACCACCCCGTGATGTTTTTCTCACTGCTACTAGTGAATCTAATGTAACACACACCCATACAATGCGCACCACCCCGTGATGTTTTTCTCACTGCTACTAGTGAATGTAATGTAACACACACCCATACAATGCGCACAACCCCGTGATGTTTTTCTCACTGCTACTAGTGAATCTAATGTAACACACAACCATACAATGCGCACCACCCCGTGATGTTTTTCTCACTCCTACTAGTGAATCTAATGTAACACACACCCATACAATTCGCACCACCCCGTGATGTTTTTCTCACTGCTACTAGTGAATGTAATGTAACACACACCCATACAATGCGCACCACCCCGTGATGTTTTTCTCACTCCTACTAGTGAATCTAATGTAACACACACCCATACAATGCGCACCACCCCGTGATGGTTTTCTCACTCCTACTAGTGAATGTAATGTAACACACACCCATACAAGGCGCACCACCCCGTGATGTTTTTTTCACTCCTATTAGTGAATGTAATGTAACACACACCCATACAATGCACACCACCCCGTGATGTTTTTCTCACTCCCACTAGTGAATCTAATGTAACACACACCCATACAATGCGCACCACCCCGTGATGTTTTTCTCACTCCCAATAGTGAATCTAATGTAACACACACCCATACAATGCGCACCACCCCGTGATGTTTTTCTCACTCCCACTAGTGAATCTAATGTAACACACACCCATACAATGCGCACCACCCCGTGATGTTTTTCTCACTCCCACTAGTGAATCTAATGTAACACACACCCATACAATGCGCACCACCCCGTGATGTTTTTCTCACTGCTACTAGTGAATGTAATATAACACACACCCATACAATGCGCACCACCCCGTGATGTATTTCTCACTCCTACTTGTGAATCTAATGTAACACACACCCATACAATGCGCACCACCACGTGATGTTTTTCTCACTGCTACTAGTGAATCTAATGTAACACACACCCATACAATGCGCACCACCCCGTGATGTTTTTCTCACTGCTACTAGTGAATCTAATGTAACACACAACCATACAATGCGCACCACCCCGTGATGTTTTTCTCACTGCTACTAGTGAATCTAATGTAACACACACCCATACAATGCGCATCACCCCGTGATGTTTTTCTCACTGCTACTAGTGAATCTAATGTAACACACACCCATACAATGCGCACCACCCCGTGATGTTTTTCTCACTGCTACTAGTGAATCTAATGTAACACACACCGATACAATGCGCACCACCCCGTGATGTTTTTCTCACTGCTACTAGTGAATCTAATGTAACACACACACATACAATGCCCACCACCCCGTGATGTTTTTCTCACTGCTACTACTGAATCTAATGTAACACACACACATACAATGCGCACCACCCCGTGATGTTTTTCTCACTGCTACTAGTCAATGTAATGTAACACACACCCATACAATGCACACCACCCCGTGATGTTTATCTCACTCCTACTAGTGAATGTAATGTAACACACACCCATACAATGCGCACCACCCCGTGATGTTTTTCTCACTCCTACTAGTGAATGTAATGTAACACACACCCATACAATGCGCACCACCCCGTGATGTTTTTCTCACTCCTACTAGTTAATGTAATGTAACACACACCCATACAATGCGCACCACCCCGTGATGTTTTTCTCAGTGGTACTAGTGAATCTAATGTAACACACACCCATACAATGCGCACCACCCCGTGATGTTTTTCTCACTGCTACTAGTGAATCTAATGTAACACACACCCATACAATGCGCACCACCCCGTGATGTTTTTCTCACTGCTACTAGTGAATCTAATGTAACACACACCCATACAATGCGCACCACCCCGTGATGTTTTTCTCACTGCTACTAGTGAATCTAATGTAACACACACCCATACAATGCGCACCACCCCGTGATGTTTTTCTCACTGCTACTAGTGAATGTAATGTAACACACACCCATACAATGCGCACCACCCCGTGATGTTTTTCTCACTGCTACTAGTGAATGTAATGTAACACACACCCATACAATGCGCACCACCCCGTGATGTTTTTCTCACTGGTACTGGTGAATGTAATGAAACACACACCCATACAATGCGCACCACCCCGTGATGTTTTTCTCACTCCTACTAGTGAATCTAATGTAACACACACCCATACAATGCGCACCACCCCGTGATGGTTTTCTCACTCCTACTAGTGAATGTAATGTAACACACACCCATACAAGGCGCACCACCCCGTGATGTTTTTTTCACTCCTACTAGTGAATGTAATGTAACACACACCCATACAATGCGCACCACCCCGTGATGTTTTTCTCACTCCCACTAGTGAATCTAATGTAACACACACCCATACAATGCGCACCACCCCGTGATGTTTTTCTCACTCCCACTAGTGAATCTAATGTAACACACACCCATACAATGCGCACCACCCCGTGATGTTTTTCTCACTCCCACTAGTGAATCTAATGTAACACACACCCATACAATGCGCACCACCCCGTGATGTTTTTCTCACTCCCACTAGTGAAACTAATGTAACACACACCCATACAATGCGCACCACCCCGTGATGTTTTTCTCACTGCTACTAGTGAATGTAATGTAACACACACCCATACAATGCGCACCACCCCGTGATGTTTTTCTCACTGCTACTAGTGAATCTAATGTAACACACACCCATACAATGCGCACCACCCCGTGATGTTTTTCTCACTGCTACTAGTGAATGTAATGTAACACACACACATACAATGCGCACCACCCCGTGATGTTTTTCTCACTGCTACTAGTGAATCTAATGTAACACACACACATACAATGCGCACCACCCCGAGATGTTTTTCTCACTGCTACTAGTGAATGTAATGTAACACACACACATACACTGCGCACCACCCCGTGATGTTTATCTCACTCCTACTAGTGAATGTAATGTAACACACACCCATACAATGCGCACCACCCCGTGATGTTTTTCTCACTCCTACTAGTTAATGTAATGTAACACACACCCATACAATGCGCACCACCCCGTGATGTTTTTCTCAGTGGTACTAGTGAATCTAATGTAACACACACCCATACAATGCGCACCACCCCGTGATGTTTTTCTCACTGCTACTAGTGAATCTAATGTAACACCCACCCATACAATGCGCACCACCCCGTGATGTTTTTCTCACTGCTAATAGTGAATGTAATGTAACACACACCCATACAATGCGCACCACCCCGTGATGTTTTTCTCACTCCTACTAGTGAATGTAATGTAACACACACCCATACAATGCGCACCACCCCGTGATGTTTTTCTCACTGCTACTAGTGAATCTAATGTAACACACACCCATACAATGCGCACCACCCCGTGATGTTTTTCTCACTGCTACTAGTGAATCTAATGTAACACACACCCATACAATGCGCACCACCCCGTGATGTTTTTCTCACTCCTACTAATGAATGTAATGTAACACACACCCATACAATGCGCACCACCCCGTGATGATTTTCTCACTGCTACTAGTGAATCTAATGTAACACACAGCCATACAATGCGCACCACCCCGTGATGTTTTTCTCACTGCTACTAGTGAATCTAATGTAACACACACCCATACAATGCGCACCACCCCGTGATGTTTTTCTCACTCCTACTAGTGAATCTAATGTAACACACACCCATACAATGCGCACCACCCCGTGATGTTTTTCTCACTGCTACTAGTGAATCTAATGTAACACACACCCACACAATGCGCACCACCCCGTGATGTTTTTCTCACTGCTACTGGTGAATGTAATGTAACACACACCCATACAATGCGCACCACCCCGTGATGTTTTTCTCACTGCTACTGGTGAATGTAATGTAACACACACCCATACAATGCGCACCACCCCGTGATGTTTTTCTCACTCATACTAGTGAATGTAATGTAACACACACCCATACAATGCGCACCACCCCGTGATGTTTTTCTCACTCCTACTAGTGAATGTCATGTAACACACACCCATACAATGCGCACCACCCCGTGATGGTTTTCTCACTCCTACTAGTGAATGTAATGTAACACACACCCATACAAGGCGCACCACCCCGTGATGTTTTTTTCACTCCTACTAGTGAATGCAATGTAACACACACCCATACAATGCGCACCACCCCGTGATGTTTTTCTCACTCCCACTAGTGAATCTAATGTAACACACACCCATACAATGCGCACCACCCCGTGATGTTTTTCTCACTCCCACTAGTGAATCTAATGTAACACACACCCATACAATGCGCACCACCCCGTGATGTTTTTCTCACTCCCACTAGTGAATCTAATGTAACACACACCCATACAATGCGCACCACCCCGTGATGTTTTTCTCACTCCCACTAGTGAATCTAATGTAACACACACCCATACAATGCGCACCACCCCGTGATGTTTTTCTCACTCCCACTAGTGAATCTAATGTAACACACACCCATACAATGCGCACCACCCCGTGATGTTTTTCTCACTGCTACTAGTGAATCTAATGTAACACACACCCATACAATGCGCACCACCCGGTGATGTATTTCTCACTCCTACTTGTGAATGTAATGTAACACACACCCGTACAATGCGCACCACCACGTGATGTTTTTCTCACTGCTACTAGTGAATCTAATGTAACACACACCCATACAATGCGCACCACCCCGTGATGTTTTTCTCACTGCTACTAGTGAATCTAATGTAACACACACCCATACAATGCGCACCACCCCGTGATGTTTTTCTCACTGCTACTAGTGAATCTAATGTAACACACACCCATACAATGCGCACCACCCCGTGATGTTTTTCTCACTGCTACTAGTGAATCTAATGTAACACACACCCATAAAATGCGCACCACCCCGTGATGTTTTTCTCACTGCTACTAGTGAATCTAATGTAACACACACCCATACAATGCGCACCACCCCGTGATGTTTTTCTCACTGCTACTAGTGAATCTAATGTAACACACACACATACAATGCGCACCACCCCGTGATGTTTTTCTCACTGCTACTAGTGAATCTAATGTAACACACACACATACAGTGCGCACCACCCCGAGATGTTTTTCTCACTGCTACTAGTGAATGTAATGTAACACACACCCATACACTGCGCACCACCCCGTGATGTTTATCTCACTCCTACTAGTGAATGTAATGTAACACACACCCATACAATGCGCACCACCCCGTGATGTTTTTCTCACTCCTACTAGTCAATGTAATGTAACACACACCCATACAATGCGCACCACCCCGTGATGTTTTTCTCAGTGGTACTAGTGAATCTAATGTAACACACACCCATACAATGCGCACCACCCCGTGATGTTTTTCTCACTGCTACTAGTGAATCTAATGTAACACCCACCCATACAATGCGCACCACCCCGTGATGTTGTTCTCACTGCTACTAGTGAATCTAATGTAACACACACCCATACAATGCGCACCACCCCGTGATGTTTTTCTCAGTGGTACTAGTGAATCTAATGTAACACACACCCATACAATGCGCACCACCCCGTGATGTTTTTCTCACTGCTACTAGTGAATCTAATGTAACACCCACCCATACAATGCGCACCACCCCGTGATGTTGTTCTCACTGCTACTAGTGAATCTAATGTAACACCCACCCATACAATGCGCACCACCCCGTGATGTTTTTCTCACTGCTACTAGTGAATCTAATGTAACACACACCCATACAATGCGCACCACCCCGTGATGTTTTTCTCACTGCTAATAGTGAATGTAATGTAACACACACCCATACAATGCGCACCACCCCATGTTGTTTTTCTCACTCCTACTAGTGAATGTAATGTAACACACACCCATACAATGCGCACCACCCCGTGATGTTTTTCTCACTGCTACTAGTGAATCTAATGTAACACACACCCATACAATGCTCACCACCCCGTGATGTTTTTCTCACTGCTACTAGTGAATCTAATGTAACACACACCCATACAATGCGCACCACCCCGTGATGTTTTTCTCACTCCTACTAGTGAATCTAATGTAACACACACCCATACAATGCGCACCACCCCGTGATGTTTTTCTCACTGCTACTAGTGAATCTAATGTAACACACACCCATACAATGCGCACCACCCCGTGATGTTTTTCTCACTGCTACTAGTGAATGTAATGTAACACACACCCATACAATGCGCACCACCCCGTGATGTTTTTCTCACTGCTACTGGTGAATGTAATGTAACACACACCCATACAATGCGCACCACCCCTTGATGTTTTTCTCACTCATACTAGTGAATGTAATGTAACACACACCCATACAATGCGCACCACCCCGTGATGTTTTTCTCACTCCTACTAGTGAATCTAATGTAACACACACCCATACAATGCGCACCACCCCGTGATGGTTTTCTCACTCCTACTAGTGAATGTAATGTAACACACATCCATACAAGGCGCACCACCCCGTGATGTTTTTTTCACTCCTACTAGTGAATGTAATGTAACACACACCCATACAATGCGCACCACCCCGTGATGTTTTTCTCACTCCTACTAGTGAATCTAATGTAACACACACCCATACAATGCGCACCACCCCGTGATGTTTTTCTCACTCCTACTAGTGAATCTAATGTAATACACACCCATACAATGCGCACCACCCCGTGATGTTTTTCTCACTGCTACTAGTGAATCTAATGTAACACACACCCATACAATGCGCACCACCCCGTGATGTTTTTCTCACTCCTAGTAGTGAATCTAATGTAACACACACCCATACAATGCGCACCACCCCGTGATGGTTTTCTCACTCCTACTAGTGAATGTAATGTAACACACACCCATACAAGGCGCACCACCCCGTGATGTTTTTCTCACTCCTACTAGTGAATGTAATGTAACACACACCCATACAAGGCGCACCACCCCGTGATATTTTTCTCACTCCTACTAGTGAATTTAATGTAACACACACCCATAAAATGCGCAGCACCCCGTGATGTTTTTCTCACCGCTACTAGTGAATGTAATGTAACACACACCCATACAAGGCGCACCACCCCGTGATGTTTTTCTCACCCCTCCTAGTGAATGTAATGTAACACACACCCATACAAGGCGCACCACCCCGTGATGTTTTTCTCACCCCTACTAGTGAATGTAATGTAACACACACCCATACAAGGCGCACCACCCCGTGATGTTTTTCTCACTCCTACTAGTGAATGTAATGTAACACACACCCATACAGGGGCACCACCCCGTGATGTTTTTCTCACTGCTACTAGTGAATCTAATGTAACACACACCCATACAATGCGCACCACCCCGTGGCGTTTTTCACACTCCTACTAGTGAATCTAATGTAACACACACCCATACAATGCGCACCACCCCGTGATGTTTTTCTCACTCCTACTAGTGAATCTAATGTAACACACACACATACAATGCGCACCACCCTGTGACGTTTTTCTCACTCCTACTAGTGAATCTAATGTAACACACAACCATACAATGCGCACCACACCGTGACGTTTTTCTCACTCCTACTAGTGAATCTAATGTAACACACACCCATACAATCCGCACCACCCCGTGACGTTTTTCTCACTCCTACTAGTGAATCTAATGTAACACACACCCAAACAATGCGCACCACCCCGTGATGTTTTTCTCACTCCTACTAGTGAATCTAATGTAACACACACCCATACAATGCGCACCACCCCGTGATGTTTTTCTCACTCCTACTAGTGAATCTAATGTAACACACACACATACAATGCGCACCACCCCGTGATGTTTTTCTCACTCCCACTAGTGAATCTAATGTAACACACACCCATACAATGCGCACCACCCCGTGATGTTTTTCTCACTCCCACTAGTGAATCTAATGTAACACACACCCATACAATGCGCACCACCCCGTGATGTTTTTCTCACTCCCACTAGTGAATCTAATGTAACACACACCCATACAATGCGCACCACCCGTGATGTTTTTCTCACTGCTACTAGTGAATCTAATGTAACACACACCCATACAATGCGCACCACCCCGTGATGATTTTCTCACTCCTACTAGTGAATCTAATGTAACACACACCCATACAATGCGCACCACCACGTGATGCTTTTCTCACTCCTACTAGTGAATCTAATGTAACACACACCCATACAATGCGCACCACCCCGTGATGTTTTTCTCACTCCCACTAGTGAATCTAATGTAACACACACCCATACAATGCGCACCACCCCGTGATGTTTTTCTCACTCCCACTAGTGAATCTAATGTAACACACACCCATACAATGCGCACCACCCCGTGATGTTTTTCTCACTCCCACTAGTGAATCTAATGTAACACACACCCATACAATGCGCACCACCCCGTGATGTTTTTCTCACTCCCACTAGTGAATCTAATGTAACACACACCCATACAATGCGCACCACCCCGTGATGTTTTTCTCACTCCCACTAGTGAATCTAATGTAACACACACCCATACAATGCGCACCACCCCGTGATGTTTTTCTCACTGCTACTAGTGAATCTAATGTAACACACACCCATACAATGCGCACCACCCGGTGATGTATTTCTCACTCCTACTTGTGAATGTAATGTAACACACACCCGTACAATGCGCACCACCACGTGATGTTTTTCTCACTGCTACTAGTGAATCTAATGTAACACACACCCATACAATGCGCACCACCCCGTGATGTTTTTCTCACTGCTACTAGTGAATCTAATGTAACACACACCCATACAATGCGCACCACCCCGTGATGTTTTTCTCACTGCTACTAGTGAATCTAATGTAACACACACCCATACAATGCGCACCACCCCGTGATGTTTTTCTCACTGCTACTAGTGAATCTAATGTAACACACACCCATAAAATGCGCACCACCCCGTGATGTTTTTCTCACTGCTACTAGTGAATCTAATGTAACACACACCCATACAATGCGCACCACCCCGTGATGTTTTTCTCACTGCTACTAGTGAATCTAATGTAACACACACACATACAATGCGCACCACCCCGTGATGTTTTTCTCACTGCTACTAGTGAATCTAATGTAACACACACACATACAGTGCGCACCACCCCGAGATGTTTTTCTCACTGCTACTAGTGAATGTAATGTAACACACACCCATACACTGCGCACCACCCCGTGATGTTTATCTCACTCCTACTAGTGAATGTAATGTAACACACACCCATACAATGCGCACCACCCCGTGATGTTTTTCTCACTCCCACTAGTGAATCTAATGTAACACACACCCATACAATGCGCACCACCCGTGATGTTTTTCTCACTGCTACTAGTGAATCTAATGTAACACACACCCATACAATGCGCACCACCCCGTGATGATTTTCTCACTCCTACTAGTGAATCTAATGTAACACACACCCATACAATGCGCACCACCACGTGATGCTTTTCTCACTCCTACTAGTGAATCTAATGTAACACACACCCATACAATGCGCACCACCCCGTGATGTTTTTCTCACTCCCACTAGTGAATCTAATGTAACACACACCCATACAATGCGCACCACCCCGTGATGTTTTTCTCACTCCCACTAGTGAATCTAATGTAACACACACCCATACAATGCGCACCACCCCGTGATGTTTTTCTCACTCCCACTAGTGAATCTAATGTAACACACACCCATACAATGCGCCCCACCCCGTGATGTTTTTCTCACTCCCACTAGTGAATCTAATGTAACACACACCCATACAATGCGCACCACCCCGTGATGTTTTTCTCACTCCCACTAGTGAATCTAATGTAACACACACCCATACAATGCGCACCACCCCGTGATGTTTTTCTCACTGCTACTAGTGAATCTAATGTAACACACACCCATACAATGCGCACCACCCGGTGATGTATTTCTCACTCCTACTTGTGAATGTAATGTAACACACACCCGTACAATGCGCACCACCACGTGATGTTTTTCTCACTGCTACTAGTGAATCTAATGTAACACACACCCATACAATGCGCACCACCCCGTGATGTTTTTCTCACTGCTACTAGTGAATCTAATGTAACACACACCCATACAATGCGCACCACCCCGTGATGTTTTTCTCACTGCTACTAGTGAATCTAATGTAACACACACCCATACAATGCGCACCACCCCGTGATGTTTTTCTCACTGCTACTAGTGAATCTAATGTAACACACACCCATAAAATGCGCACCACCCCGTGATGTTTTTCTCACTGCTACTAGTGAATCTAATGTAACACACACCCATACAATGCGCACCACCCCGTGATGTTTTTCTCACTGCTACTAGTGAATCTAATGTAACACACACACATACAATGCGCACCACCCCGTGATGTTTTTCTCACTGCTACTAGTGAATCTAATGTAACACACACACATACAGTGCGCACAACCCCGAGATGTTTTTCTCACTGCTACTAGTGAATGTAATGTAACACACACCCATACACTGCGCACCACCCCGTGATGTTTATCTCACTCCTACTAGTGAATGTAATGTAACACACACCCATACAATGCGCACCACCCCGTGATGTTTTTCTCACTCCTACTAGTTAATGTAATGTAACACACACCCATACAATGCGCACCACCCCGTGATGTTTTTCTCAGTGGTACTAGTGAATCTAATGTAACACACACCCATACAATGCGCACCACCCCGTGATGTTTTTCTCACTGCTACTAGTGAATCTAATGTAACACCCACCCATACAATGCGCACCACCCCGTGATGTTTTTCTCACTGCTAATAGTGAATGTAATGTAACACACACCCATACAATGCGCACCACCCCATGTTGTTTTTCTCACTCCTACTAGTGAATGTAATGTAACACACACCCATACAATGCGCACCACCCCGTGATGTTTTTCTCACTGCTACTAGTGAATCTAATGTAACACACACCCATACAATGCTCACCACCCCGTGATGTTTTTCTCACTGCTACTAGTGAATCTAATGTAACACACACCCATACAATGCGCACCACCCCGTGATGTTTTTCTCACTCCTACTAGTGAATCTAATGTAACACACACCCATACAATGCGCACCACCCCGTGATGTTTTTCTCACTGCTACTAGTGAATCTAATGTAACACACACCCATACAATGCGCACCACCCCGTGATGTTTTTCTCACTCATACTAGTGAATGTAATGTAACACACACCCATACAATGCGCACCACCCCGTGATGTTTTTCTCACTGCTACTAGTGAATGTAATGTAACACACACCCATACAATGCGCACCACCCCGTGATGTTTTTCTCACTGCTACTGGTGAATGTAATGTAACACACACCCATACAATGCGCACCACCCCGTGATGTTTTTCTCACTCATACTAGTGAATGTAATGTAACACACACCCATACAATGCGCACCACCCCGTGATGTTTTTCTCACTCCTACTAGTGAATCTAATGTAACACACACCCATACAATGCGCACCACCCCGTGATGGTTTTCTCACTCCTACTAGTGAATGTAATGTAACACACATCCATACAAGGCGCACCACCCCGTGATGTTTTTTTCACTCCTACTAGTGAATGTAATGTAACACACACCCATACAATGCGCACCACCCCGTGATGTTTTTCTCACTCCTACTAGTGAATCTAATGTAACACACACCCATACAATGCGCACCACCCCGTGATGTTTTTCTCACTCCTACTAGTGAATCTAATGTAATACACACCCATACAATGCGCACCACCCCGTGATGTTTTTCTCACTGCTACTAGTGAATCTAATGTAACACACACCCATACAATGCGCACCACCCCGTGATGTTTTTCTCACTCCTAGTAGTGAATCTAATGTAACACACACCCATACAATGCGCACCACCCCGTGATGGTTTTCTCACTCCTACTAGTGAATGTAATGTAACACACACCCATACAAGGCGCACCACCCCGTGATGTTTTTCTCACTCCTACTAGTGAATGTAATGTAACACACACCCATACAAGGCGCACCACCCCGTGATATTTTTCTCACTCCTACTAGTGAATTTAATGTAACACACACCCATAAAATGCGCAGCACCCCGTGATGTTTTTCTCACCGCTACTAGTGAATGTAATGTAACACACACCCATACAAGGCGCACCACCCCGTGATGTTTTTCTCACCCCTCCTAGTGAATGTAATGTAACACACACCCATACAAGGCGCACCACCCCGTGATGTTTTTCTCACCCCTACTAGTGAATGTAATGTAACACACACCCATACAAGGCGCACCACCCCGTGATGTTTTTCTCACTCCTACTAGTGAATGTAATGTAACACACACCCATACAGGGGCACCACCCCGTGATGTTTTTCTCACTGCTACTAGTGAATCTAATGTAACACACACCCATACAATGCGCACCACCCCGTGGCGTTTTTCACACTCCTACTAGTGAATCTAATGTAACACACACCCATACAATGCGCACCACCCCGTGATGTTTTTCTCACTCCTACTAGTGAATCTAATGTAACACACACCCATACAATGCGCACCACCCTGTGACGTTTTTCTCACTCCTCCTAGTGAATCTAATGTAACACACAACCATACAATGCGCACCACCCCGTGACGTTTTTCTCACTCCTACTAGTGAATCTAATGTAACACACACCCATACAATCCGCACCACCCCGTGATGTTTTTCTCACTCCTACTAGTGAATCTAATGTAACACACACCCAAACAATGCGCACCACCCCGTGATGTTTTTCTCACTCCTACTAGTGAATCTAATGTAACACACACCCATACAATGCGCACCACCCCGTGATGTTTTTCTCACTCCTACTAGTGAATCTAATGTAACACACACACATACAATGCGCACCACCCCGTGATGTTTTTCTCACTTCCACTAGTGAATCTAATGTAACACACATCCATACAATGCGCACCACCCCGTGATGTTTTTCTCACTCCCACTAGTGAATCTAATGTAACACACACCCATACAATGCGCACCACCCCGTGATGTTTTTCTCACTCCCACTAGTGAATCTAATGTAACACACACCCATACAATGCGCACCACCCGTGATGTTTTTCTCACTGCTACTAGTGAATCTAATGTAACACACACCCATGCAATGCCCACCACCCCGTGATGTTTTTCTCACTGCTACTAGTGAATGTAATGTAACACACACCCATACAATGCGCACCACCCCGTGATGTTTTTCTCACTGCTACTAGTGAATCTAATGTAACACACACCCATACAATGCACACCACCCCGTGATGTTTTTCTCACTGCTACCAGTGAATCTAATGTAACACACACTCATACAATGCGCACCACCCCGTGATGTTTTTCTCACTGCTACTAGTGAATCTAATGTAACACACACCCATACAAGGCGCACCACCCCGTGATGTTTTTCTCACTCATACTAGTGAATGTAATGTAACACACACCCATACAATGTGCACCACCCCGTGATGTTTTTCTCAGTGGTACTAGTGAATCTAATGTAACACACACCCATACAATGCGCACCACCCCGTGATGTTTTTCTCACTGCTACTATTGAATCTAATGTAACACCCACCCATACAATGTGCACCACCCCGTGATGTGTTTCTCACTGCTACTAGTGAATCTAATGTAACACACACCCATACAATGCGCACCACCCCGTGATGTTTTTCTCACTGCTACTAGTGAATCTAATGTAACACACCCATACAATGCGCACCACCCCGTGATGTTTTTCTCACTGCTACTAATGAATCTAATGTAACACACACCCATACAATGCGCACCACCTCGTGATGTTTTTCTCACTCCTACCAGTGAATGTAATGTAACACATACGCATACAATGCGCACCACCCCGTGAAGTTTTTCTCACTCCTACCAGTGAATGTAATGTAACACACACCCATACAATGCGCACCACCCCGTGATGTTTTTCTCACTGCTACTAGTGAATCTAATGTAACACACACACATACAATGCGCACCACCCCGTGATGTTTTTCTCACTGCTACTAGTGAATCTAATGTAACACACACACATACAATGCGCACCACCCCGTGATGTTTTTCTCACTGCTACTAGTGAATGTAATGTAACACACACCCATACAATGCGCACCACCCCGTGATGTTTATCTCACTCCTACCAGTGAATGTAATGTAACACATACGCATACAATGCGCACCACCCCGTGAAGTTTTTCTCACTCCTACCAGTGAATGTAATGTAACACACACCCATACAATGCGCACCACCCCGTGATGTTTTTCTCACTGCTACTAGTTAATCTAATGTAACACACACACATACAATGCGCACCACCTCGTGATGTTTTTCTCACTGCTACTAGTGAATCTAATGTAACACACACACATACAATGCGCACCACCCCGTGATGTTTTTCTCACTGCTACTAGTGAATGTAATGTAACACACACACCCATACAATGCGCACCACCCCGTGATGTTTATCTCACTCCTACTAGTGAATGTAATGTAACACACACCCATACAATGCGCACCACCCCGTGATGTTTTTCTCACTCCTACTAGTTAATGTAATGTAACACACACCCATACAATGCGCACCACCGCGTGATGTTTTTCTCACTGCTACTAGTGAATCTAATGTAACACACACCCATACAATGCGCACCACCCCGTGATGTATTTCTCACTCCTACTTGTAAATGTAATGTAACACACACCCATACAATGCGCACCACCACGTGATGTTTTTCTCACTGCTACTAGTGAATCTAATGTAACACACACCCATACAATGCGCACCACCCCGTGATGTTTTTCTCACTGCTACTAGTGAATCTAATGTAACACACACCCATACAATGCGCACCACCCCGTGATGTTTTTCTCACTGCTACTAGTGAATCTAATGTAACACACACCCATACAATGCGCACCACCCCGTGATGTTTTTCTCACTGCTACTAGTGAATCTAATGTAACACACACTCATACAATGCGCACCACCCCGTGATGTTTTTCTCACTGCTACTAGTGAATCTAATGTAACACACACCCATACAATGCGCACCACCCCGTGATGTTTTTCTCACTGCTACTAGTGAATCTAATGTAACACACACACATACAATGCGCACCACCCCGTGATGTTTTTCTCACTGCTACTAGTGAATCTAATGTAACACACACACATACAATGCGCACCACCACGAGATGTTTTTCTCACTGCTACTAGTGAATGTAATGTAACACACACCCATACACTGCGCACCACCCCGTGATGTTTATCTCACTCCTACTAGTGAATGTAATGTAACACACACCCATACAATGCGCACCACCCCGTGATGTTTTTCTCACTCCTACTAGTTAATGTAATGTAACACACACCCATACAATGCGCACCACCCCGTGATGTTTTTCTCAGTGGTACTAGTGAATCTAATGTAACACACACCCATAAAATGCGCACCACCCCGTGATGTTTTTCTCACTGCTACTAGTGAATCTAATGTAACACCCACCCATACAATGCGCACCACCCCGTGATGTTTTTCTCACTGCTAATAGTGAATGTAATGTAACACACACCCATACAATGCGCACCACCCCGTGATGTTTTTCTCACTCCTACTAGTGAATGTAATGTAACACACACCCATACAATGCGCACCACCCCGTGATATTTTTCTCACTGCTACTAGTGTATCTAATGTAACACACACCCATACAATGCGCACCACCCCGTGATGTTTTTCTCACTGCTACTAGTGAATCTAATGTAACACACACCCATACAATGCGCACCACCCCATGATGTTTTTCTCACTCCTACTAGTGAATGTAATGTAACACACACCCATACAATGCGGACCACCCCGTGATGTTTTTCTCACTGCTACTAGTGAATCTAATGTAACACACACCCATACAATGCGCACCCCCCCGTGATGTTTTTCTCACTGCTACTAGTGAATCTAATGTAACACACACCCATACAATGCGCACCACCCCGTGATGTTTTTCTCACTCCTACTAGTGAATCTAATGTAACACACACCCATACAATGCGCACCACCCCGTGATGTTTTTCTCACTGCTACTAGTGAATGTAATGTAACACACACCCATACAATGCGCACCACCCCGTGATGTTTTTCTCACTGCTACTAGTGAATGTAATGTAACACACACCCATACAATGCGCACCACCCCGTGATGTTTTTCTCACTGCTACTGGTGAATGTAATGTAACACACACCCATACAATGCGCACCACCCCGTGATGTTTTTCTCACTCATACTAGTGAATGTAATGTAACACACACCCATACAATGCGCACCACCCCGTGATGGTTTTCTCACTCCTACTAGTGAATGTAATGTAACACACACCCATACAATGCGCACCACCCCGTGATGGTTTTCTCACTCCTACTAGTGAATGTAATGTAACACACATCCATACAAGGCGCACCACCCCGTGATGTTTTTTTCACTCCTACTAGTGAATGTAATGTAACACACACCCATACAATGCGCACCACCCCGTGATGTTTTTCTCACTCCTACTAGTGAATCTAATGTAACACACACCCATACAATGCGCAATACCCCGTGATGTTTTTCTCACTCCTACTAGTGAATCTAATGTAATACACACCCATACAATGCGCACCACCCCGTGATGTTTTTCTCACTCCTACTAGTGAATCTAATGTAACACACACCCATACAATGCGCACCACCCCGTGATGTTTTTCTCACTCCTAGTAGTGAATCTAATGTAACACACACCCATACAATGCGCACCACCCCGTGATCGTTTTCTCACTCCTACTAGTGAATGTAATGTAACACACACCCATACAAGGCGCACCATCCCGTGATGTTTTTCTCACTCCTACTAGTGAATGTAATGTAACACACACCCATACAAGGCGCACCACCCCGTGATGTTTTTCTCACTCCTACTAGTGAATCTAATGTAACACACACCCATAAAATGCGCAGCACCCCGTGATGTTTTTCTCACCGCTACTAGTGAATGTAATGTAACACACACCCATACAAGGCGCTCCACCCCGTGATGTTTTTCTCACCCCTCCTAGTGAATGTAATGTAACACACACCCATACAAGGCGCACCACCCCGTGATGTTTTTCTCACCCCTACTAGTGAATGTAATGTAACACACACCCATACAAGGCGCACCACCCCGTGATGTTTTTCTCACTCCTACTAGTGAATGTAATGTAACACACACCCATACAAGGCGCACCACCCCGTGATGTTTTTCTCACTGCTACTAGTGAATCTAATGTAACACACACCCATACAATGCGCACCACCCCGTGACGTTTTTCACACTCCTACTAGTGAATCTAATGTAACACACACCCATACAATGCGCACCACCCCGTGATGTTTTTCTCACTCCTACTAGTGAATCTAATGTAACACACACCCATACAATGCGCACCACCCTGTGACGTTTTTCTCACTCCTACTAGTGAATCTAATGTAACACACAACCATACAATGCGCACCACCCCGTGACGTTTTTCTCACTCCTACTAGTGAATCTAATGTAACACACACCCATACAATCCGCACCACCCCGTGACGTTTTTCTCACTCCTACTAGTGAATCTAATGTAACACACACCCAAACAATGCGCACCACCCCGTGATGTTTTTCTCACTCCTACTAGTGAATCTAATGTAACACACACCCATACAATGCGCACCACCCCGTGATGTTTTTCTCACTCCTACTAGTGAATGTAATGTAACACACACACATACAATGCGCACCACCCCGTGATGTTTTTCTCACTCCCACTAGTGAATCTAATGTAACACACACCCATACAATGCGCACCACCCCGTGATGTTTTTCTCACTCCCACTAGTGAATCTAATGTAACACACACCCATACAATGCGCACCACCCCGTGATGTTTTTCTCACTCCCACTAGTGAATCTAATGTAACACACACCCATACAATGCGCACCACCCGTGATGTTTTTCTCACTGCTACTAGTGAATCTAATGTAACACACACCCATGCAATGCGCACCACCCCGTGATGTTTTTCTCACTGCTACTAGTGAATGTAATGTAACACACACCCATACAATGCGCACCACCCCGTGATGTTTTTCTCACTGCTACTAGTGAATCTAATGTAACACACACCCATACAATGCGCACCACCCCGTGATGTTTTTCTCACTGCTACCAGTGAATCTAATGTAACACACACCCATACAATGCGCACCACCCCGTGATGTTTTTCTCACTGCTACTAGTGAATCTAATGTAACACACACCCATACAATGCGCACCACCTCGTGATGTTTTTCTCACTGCTACTAGTGAATCTAATGTAACACACACACATACAATGCGCACCACCCCGTGATGTTTTTCTCACTGCTACTAGTGAATGTAATGTAACACACACCCATACAATGCGCACCACCCCGTGATGTTTATCTCACTCCTACTAGTGAATGTAATGTAACACACACCCATACAATGCGCACCACCCCGTGATGTTTTTCTCACTCCTACTAGTTAATGTAATGTAACACACACCCATACAATGCGCACCACCGCGTGATGTTTTTCTCACTGCTACTAGTGAATCTAATGTAACACACACCCATACAATGCGCACCACCCCGTGATGTATTTCTCACTCCTACTTGTAAATGTAATGTAACACACACCCATACAATGCGCACCACCCCGTGATGTTTTTCTCACTGCTACTAGTGAATCTAATGTAACACACACCCATACAATGCGCACCACCCCGTGATGTTTTTCTCACTGCTACTAGTGAATCTAATGTAACACACACCCATACAATGCGCACCACCCCGTGATGTTTTTCTCACTGCTACTAGTGAATCTAATGTAACACACACACATACAATGCGCACCACCCCGTGATGTTTTTCTCACTGCTACTAGTGAATCTAATGTAACACACACACATACAATGCGCACCACCTCGTGATGTTTTTCTCACTGCTACTAGTGAATCTAATGTAACACACACACATACAATGCGCACCACCCCGTGATGTTTTTCTCACTGCTACTAGTGAATGTAATGTAACACACACCCATACAATGCGCACCACCCCGTGATGTTTATCTCACTCCTACTAGTGAATGTAATGTAAGACACACCCATACAATGCGCACCACCCCGTGATGTTTTTCTCACTCCTACTAGTTAATGTAATGTAACACACACCCATACAATGCGCACAACCGCGTGATGTTTTTCTCACTGCTACTAGTGAATCTAATGTAACACACACCCATACAATGCGCACCACCCCGTGATGTATTTCTCACTCCTACTTGTAAATGTAATGTAACACACACCCATACAATGCGCACCACCACGTGATGTTTTTCTCACTGCTACTAGTGAATCTAATGTAACACACACCCATACAATGCGCACCACCCCGTGATGTTTTTCTCACTGCTACTAGTGAATCTAATGTAACACACACCCATACAATGCGCACCACCCCGTGATGTTTTTCTCACTGCTACTAGTGAATCTAATGTAACACACACCCATACAATGCGCACCACCCCGTGATGTTTTTCTCACTGCTACTAGTGAATCTAATGTAACACACACCCATACAATGCGCACCACCCCGTGATGTTTTTCTCACTGCTACTAGTGAATCTAATGTAACACACACCCATACAATGCGCACCACCCCGTGATGTTTTTCTCACTGCTACTAGTGAATCTAATGTAACACACACACATACAATGCGCACCTCCCCGTGATGTTTTTCTCACTGCTACTAGTGAATCTAATGTAACACACACACATACAATGCGCACCACCCCGAGATGTTTTTCTCACTGCTACTAGTGAATGTAATGTAACACACACCCATACACTGCGCACCACCCCGTGATGTTTATCTCACTCCTACTAGTGAATGTAATGTAACACACACCCATACAATGCGCACCACCCCGTGATGTTTTTCTCACTCCTACTAGTTAATGTAATGTAACACACACCCATACAATGCGCACCACCCCGTGATGTTTTTCTCAGTGGTACTAGTGAATCTAATGTAACACACACCCATACAATGCGCACCACCCCGTGATGTTTTTCTCACTCCTACTAGTGAATCTAATGTAACACACACCCATTAAATGCGCAGCACCTCGTGATGTTTTTCTCACCGCTACTAGTGAATGTAATGTAACACACACCCATACAAGGCGCTCCACCCCGTGATGTTTTTCTCACCCCTACTAGTGAATGTAATGTAACACACACCCATACAAGGCGCACCACCCCGTGATGTTTTTCTCACTCCTACTAGTGAATGTAATGTAACACACACCCATACAAGGCGCACCACCCCGTGATGTTTTTCTCACTGCTACTAGTGAATCTAATGTAACACACACCCATACAATGCGCACCACCCCGTGACGTTTTTCACACTCCTACTAGTGAATCTAATGTAACACACACCCATACAATGCGCACCACCCCGTGATGTTTTTCTCACTCCTACTAGTGAATCTAATGAAACACACACCCATACAATGCGCACCACCCTGTGACGTTTTTCTCACTCCTACTAGTGAATCTAATGTAACACACAACCATAAAATGCGCACCACCCCGTGACGTTTTTCTCACTCCTACTAGTGAATCTAATGTAACACACACCCATACAATCCGCACCACCCCGTGACGTTTTTCTCACTCCTACTAGTGAATCTAATGTAACACACACCCAAACAATGCGCACCACCCCGTGATGTTTTTCTCACTCCTACTAGTGTATCTAATGTAACACACACCCATACAATGCGCACCACCCCGTGATGTTTTTCTCACTCCTACTAGTGAATCTAATGTAACACACACACATACAATGCGCACCACCCCGTGATGTTTTTCTCACTCCCACTAGTGAATCTAATGTAACACACACCCATACAATGCGCACCACCCCGTGATGTTTTTCTCACTCCCACTAGTGAATCTAATGTAACACACACCCATACAATGCGCACCACCCCGTGATGTTTTTCTCACTCCCACTAGTGAATCTAATGTAACACACACCCATACAATGCGCACCACCCGTGATGTTTTTCTCACTGCTACTAGTGAATCTAATGTAACACACACCCATGCAATGCGCACCACCCCGTGATGTTTTTCTCACTGCTACTAGTGAATGTAATGTAACACACACCCATACAATGCGCACCACCCCGTGATGTTTTTCTCACTGCTACTAGTGAATCTAATGTAACACACACCCATAAAATGCGCACCACCCCGTGATGTTTTTCTCACTGCTACCAGTGAATCTAATGTAACACACACCCATACAATGCGCACCACCCCGTGATGTTTTTCTCACTGCTACTAGTGAATCTAATGTAACACACAACCTTACAATGCGCACCACCCCGTGATGTTTTTCTCACTCATACTAGTGAATGTAATGTAACACACACCCATACAATGCGCACCACCCCGTGATGTTTTTCTCAGTGGTACTAGTGAATCTAATGTAACACACACCCATACAATGCGCACCACCCCGTGATGTTTTTCTCACTGCTACTATTGAATCTAATGTAACACACACCCATAAAATGTGCAGCACCCCGTGATGTTTTTCTCACCGCTACTAGTGAATGTAATGTAACACACACCCATACAAGGCGCTCCACCCTGTGATGTTTTTCTCACCCCTCCTAGTGAATGTAATGTAACACACACCCATACAAGGCGCACCACCCCGTGATGTTTTTCTCACCCCTACTAGTGAATGTAATGTAACACACACCCATACAAGGCGCACCACCCCGTGATGTTTTTCTCACTCCTACTAGTGAATGTAATGTAACACACACCCATACAAGGCGCACCACCCCGTGATGTTTTTCTCACTCCTACTAGTGAATCTAATGTAACACACACCCATACAATGCGCACCACCCCGTGACGTTTTTCACACTCCTACTAGTGAATCTAATGTAACACACACCCATACAATGCGCACCACCCCGTGATGTTTTTCTCACTCCTACTAGTGAATCTAATGTAACACACACCCATACAATGCGCACCACCCTGTGACGTTTTTCTCACTCCTACTAGTGAATCTAATGTAACACACAACCATACAATGCGCACCACCCCGTGACGTTTTTCTCACTCCTACTAGTGAATCTAATGTAACACACACCCATACAATCCGCACCACCCCGTTACGTTTTTCTCACTCCTACTAGTGAATCTAATGTAACACACACCCAAACAATGCGCACCACCCCGTGATGTTTTTCTCACTCCTACTAGTGAATCTAATGTAACACACACCCATACAATGCGCACCACCCCGTGATGTTTTTCTCACTCCTACTAGTGAATCTAATGTAACACACACACATACAATGCGCACCACCCCGTGATGTTTTTCTCACTCCCACTAGTGAATCTAATGTAACACACACCCATACAATGCGCACCACCCCGTGATGTTTTTCTCACTCCCACTAGTGAATCTAATGTAACACACACCCATACAATGCGCACCACCCCTTGATTTTTTTCTCACTCCCACTAGTGAATCTAATGTAACACACACCCATACAATGCGCACCACCCGTGATGTATTTCTCACTGCTACTAGTGAATCTAATGTAACACACACCCATGCAATGCGCACCACCCCGTGATGTTTTTCTCACTGCTACTAGTGAATGTAATGTAACACACACCCATACAATGCGCACCACCCCGTGATGTTTTTCTCACTGCTACTAGTGAATCTAATGTAACACACACCCATACAATGCGCACCACCCCGTGATGTTTTTCTCACTGCTACCAGTGAATCTAATGTAACACACACCCATACAATGCGCACCACCCCGTGATGTTTTTCTCACTGCTACTAGTGAATCTAATGTAACACACAACCTTACAATGCGCACCACCCCGTGATGTTTTTCTCACTCATACTAGTGAATGTAATGTAACACACACCCATACAATGCGCACCACCCCGTGATGTTTTTCTCAGTGGTACTAGTGAATCTAATGTAACACACACCCATACAATGCGCACCACCCCGTGATGTTTTTCTCACTGCTACTATTGAATCTAATGTAACACCCACCCATACAATGTGCACCACCCCGTGATGTTTTTCTCACTGCTACTAGTGAATCTAATGTAACACACAACCATACAATGCGCACCACCCCGTGATGTTTTTCTCACTCCTACTAGTGAATCTAATGTAACACACACCCATACAATGCGCACCACCCCGTGATGTTTTTCTCACTCCTAGTAGTGAATCTAATGTAACACACACCCATACAATGCGCACCACCCCGTGATCGTTTTCTCACTCCTACTAGTGAATGTAATGTAACACACACCCATACAAGGCGCACCACCCCGTGATGTTTTTCTCAGTCCTACTAGTGAATGTAATGTAACACACACCCATACAAGGCGCACCACCCCGTGATGTTTTTCTCACTCCTACTAGTGAATCTAATGTAACACACACCCATAAAATGCGCAGCACCCCGTGATGTTTTTCTCACCGCTACTAGTGAATGTAATGTAACACACACCCATACAAGGCGCTCCACCCCGTGATGTTTTTCTCACCCCTCCTAGTGAATGTAATGTAACACACACCCATACAAGGCGCACCACCCCGTGATGTTTTTCTCACCCCTACTAGTGAATGTAATGTAACACACACCCATACAAGGCGCACCACCCCGTGATGTTTTTCTCACTCCTACTAGTGAATGTAATGTAACACACACCCATACAAGGCGCACCACCCCGTGATGTTTTTCTCACTGCTACTAGTGAATCTAATGTAACACACACCCATACAATGCGCACCACCCCGTGACGTTTTTCACACTCCTACTAGTGAATCTAATGTAACACACACCCATACAATGCGCACCACCCCGTGATGTTTTTCTCACTCCTACTAGTGAATCTAATGTAACACACACCCATACAATGCGCACCACCCTGTGACGTTTTTTATACTCCTACTAGTGAATCTAATGTAACACACAACCATACAATGCGCACCACCCCGTGACGTTTTTCTCACTCCTACTAGTGAATCTAATGTAACACACACCCATACAATCCGCACCACCCCGTGACGTTTTTCTCACTCCTACTAGTGAATCTAATGTAACACACACCCAAACAATGCGCACCACCCCGTGATGTTTTTCTCACTCCTACTAGTGAATCTAATGTAACACACACCCATACAATGCGCACCACCCCGTGATGTTTTTCTCACTCCTACTAGTGAATCTAATGTAACACACACACATACAATGCGCACCACCCCGTGATGTTTTTCTCACTCCCACTAGTGAATCTAATGTAACACACACCCATACAATGCGCACCACCCCGTGATGTTTTTCTCACTCCCACTAGTGAATCTAATGTAACACACACCCATACAATGCGCACCACCCCGTGATGTTTTTCTCACTCCCACTAGTGAATCTAATGTAACACACACCCATACAATGCGCACCACCCGTGATGTTTTTCTCACTGCTACTAGTGAATCTAATGTAACACACACCCATGCAATGCGCACCACCCCGTGATGTTTTTCTCACTGCTACTAGTGAATGTAATGTAACACACACCCATACAATGCGCACCACCCCGTGATGTTTTTCTCACTGCTACTAGTGAATCTAATGTAACACACACCCATACAATGCGCACCACCCCGTGATGTTTTTCTCACTGCTACCAGTGAATCTAATGTAACACACACCCATACAATGCGCACCACCCCGTGATGTTTTTCTCACTGCTACTAGTGAATCTAATGTAACACACAACCTTACAATGCGCACCACCCCGTGATGTTTTTCTCACTCATACTAGTGAATGTAATGTAACACACACCCATACAATGCGCACCACCCCGTGATGTTTTTCTCAGTGGTACTAGTGAATCTAATGTAACACACACCCATACAATGCGCACCACCCCGTGATGTTTTTCTCACTGCTACTATTGAATCTAATGTAACACCCACCCATACAATGTGCACCACCCCGTGATGTTTTTCTCACTGCTACTAGTGAATCTAATGTAACACACAACCATACAATGCGCACCACCCCGTGATGTTTTTCTCACTCCTACTAGTGAATCTAATGTAACACACACCCATACAATGCGCACCACCCCGTGATGTTTTTCTCACTCCTAGTAGTGAATCTAATGTAACACACACCCATACAATGCGCACCACCCCGTGATCGTTTTCTCACTCCTACTAGTGAATGTAATGTAACACACACCCATACAAGGCGCACCACCCCGTGATGTTTTTCTCACTACTACTAGTGAATGTAATGTAACACACACCCATACAAGGCGCACCACCCCGTGATGTTTTTCTCACTCCTACTAGTGAATCTAATGTAACACACACCCATAAAATGCGCAGCACCCCGTGATGTTTTTCTCACCGCTACTAGTGAATGTAATGTAACACACACCCATACAAGGCGCTCCACCCCGTGATGTTTTTCTCACCCCTCCTAGTGAATGTAATGTAACACACACCCATACAAGGCGCACCACCCCGTGATGTTTTTCTCACCCCTACTAGTGAATGTAATGTAACACACACCCATACAAGGCGCACCACCCCGTGATGTTTTTCTCACTCCTACTAGTGAATGTAATGTAACACACACCCATACAAGGCGCACCACCCCGTGATGTTTTTCTCACTGCTACTAGTGAATCTAATGTAACACACACCCATACAATGCGCACCACCCCGTGACGTTTTTCACACTCCTACTAGTGAATCTAATGTAACACACACCCATACAATGCGCACCACCCCGTGATGTTTTTCTCACTCCTACTAGTGAATCTAATGTAACACACACCCATACAATGCGCACCACCCTGTGACGTTTTTCTCACTCCTACTAGTGAATCTAATGTAACACACAACCATACAATGCGCACCACCCCGTGACGTTTTTCTCACTCCTACTAGTGAATCTAATGTAACACACACCCATACAATCCGCACCACCCCGTGACGTTTTTCTCACTCCTACTAGTGAATCTAATGTAACACACACCCAAACAATGCGCACCACCCCGTGATGTTTTTCTCACTCCTACTAGTGAATCTAATGTAACACACACCCATACAATGCGCACCACCCCGTGATGTTTTCTCACTCCTACTAGTGAATCTAATGTAACACACACACATACAATGCGCACCACCCCGTGATGTTTTTCTCACTCCCACTAGTGAATCTAATGTAACACACACCCATACAATGCGCACCACCCCGTGATGTTTTTCTCACTCATACTAGTGAATGTAATGTAACACACACCCATACAATGCGCACCACCCCGTGATGTTTTTCTCAGTGGTACTAGTGAATCTAATGTAACACACACCCATACAATGCGCACCACCCCGTGATGTTTTTCTCACTGCTACTATTGAATCTAATGTAACACCCACCCATACAATGTGCACCACCCCGTGATGTGTTTCTCACTGCTACTAGTGAATCTAATGTAACACACACCCATACAATGCGCACCACCCCGTGATGTTTTTCTCACTGCTACTAGTGAATCTAATGTAACACACCCATACAATGCGCACCACCCCGTGATGTTTTTCTCACTGCTACTAGTGAATCTAATGTAACACACACCCATACAATGCGCACCACCTCGTGATGTTTTTCTCACTCCTACCAGTGAATGTAATGTAACACATACGCATACAATGCGCACCACCCCGTGATGTTTTTCTCACTCCTACCAGTGAATGTAATGTAACACACACCCATACAATGCGCACCACCCCGTGATGTTTTTCTCACTGCTACTAGTGAATCTAATGTAACACACACCCATACAATGCGCACCACCTCGTGATGTTTTTCTCACTGCTACTAGTGAATCTAATGTAACACACACACATACAATGCGCACCACCCCGTGATGTTTTTCTCACTGCTACTAGTGAATGTAATGTAACACACACCCATACAATGCGCACCACCCCGTGATGTTTATCTCACTCCTACTAGTGAATGTAATGTAACACACACCCATACAATGCGCACCACCCCGTGATGTTTATCTCACTCCTACTAGTGAATGTAATGTAACACACACCCATACAAGGCGCACCACCCCGTGATGTTTTTCTCACTCCTACTAGTGAATGTAATGTAACACACACCCATACAAGGCGCACCACCCCGTGATGTTTTTCTCACTGCTACTAGTGAATCTAATGTAACACACACCCATACAATGCGCACCACCCCGTGACGTTTTTCACACTCCTACTAGTGAATCTAATGTAACACACACCCATACAATGCGCACCACCCCGTGATGTTTTTCTCACTCCTACTAGTGAATCTAATGTAACACACACCCATACAATGCGCACCACCCTGTGACGTTTTTCTCACTCCTACTAGTGAATCTAATGTAACACACAACCATACAATGCGCACCACCCCGTGACGTTTTTCTCACTCCTACTAGTGAATCTAATGTAACACACACCCATACAATCCGCACCACCCCGTGACGTTTTTCTCACTCCTACTAGTGAATCTAATGTAACACACACCCAAACAATGCGCACCACCCCGTGATGTTTTTCTCACTCCTACTAGTGAATCTAATGTAACACACACCCATACAATGCGCACCACCCCGTGATGTTTTTCTCACTCCTACTAGTGAATCTAATGTAACACACACACATACAATGCGCACCACCCCGTGATGTTTTTCTCACTCCCACTAGTGAATCTAATGTAACACACACCCATACAATGCGCACCACCCCGTGATGTTTTTCTCACTCCCACTAGTGAATCTAATGTAACACACACCCATACAATGCGCACCACCCCGTGATGTTTTTCTCACTCCCACTAGTGAATCTAATGTAACACACACCCATACAATGCGCACCACCCGTGATGTTTTTCTCACTGCTACTAGTGAATCTAATGTAACACACACCCATGCAATGCGCACCACCCCGTGATGTTTTTCTCACTGCTACTAGTGAATGTAATGTAACACACACCCATACAATGCGCACCACCCCGTGATGTTTTTCTCACTGCTACTAGTGAATCTAATGTAACACACACCCATACAATGCGCACCACCCCGTGATGTTTTTCTCACTGCTACCAGTGAATCTAATGTAACACACACCCATACAATGCGCACCACCCCGTGATGTTTTTCTCACTGCTACTAGTGAATCTAATGTAACACACAACCTTACAATGCGCACCACCCCGTGATGTTTTTCTCACTCATACTAGTGAATGTAATGTAACACACACCCATACAATGCGCACCACCCTGTGATGTTTTTCTCAGTGGTACTAGTGAATCTAATGTAACACACACCCATACAATGCGCACCACCCCGTGATGTTTTTCTCACTGCTACTATTGAATCTAATGTAACACCCACCCATACAATGTGCACCACCCCGTGATGTTTTTCTCACTGCTACTAGTGAATCTAATGTAACACACAACCATACAATGCGCACCACCCCGTGATGTTTTTCTCACTGCTACTAGTGAATCTAATGTAACACACACCCATACAATGCGCACCACCCCGTGATGTTTTTCTCACTCCTAGTAGTGAATCTAATGTAACACACACCCATACAATGCGCACCACCCCGTGATCGTTTTCTCACTCCTACTAGTGAATGTAATGTAACACACACCCATACAAGGCGCACCACCCCGTGATGTTTTTCTCACTACTACTAGTGAATGTAATGTAACACACACCCATACAATGCGCACCACCCCGTGATGTTTTTCTCACTCCTACTAGTGAATCTAATGTAACACACACCCATAAAATGCGCAGCACCCCGTGATGTTTTTCTCACCGCTACTAGTGAATGTAATGTAACACACACCCATACAAGGCGCTCCACCCCGTGATGTTTTTCTCACCCCTCCTAGTGAATGTAATGTAACACACCCATACAAGGCGCACCACCCCGTGATGTTTTTCTCACCCCTACTAGTGAATGTAATGTAACACACACCCATACAAGGCGCACCACCCCGTGATGTTTTTCTCACTCCTACTAGTGAATGTAATGTAACACACACCCATACAAGGCGCACCACCCCGTGATGTTTTTCTCACTGCTACTAGTGAATCTAATGTAACACACACCCATACAATGCGCACCACCCCGTGACGTTTTTCACACTCCTACTAGTGAATCTAATGTAACACACACCCATACAATGCGCACCACCCCGTGATGTTTTCTCACTCCTACTAGTGAATCTAATGTAACACACACCCATACAATGCGCACCACCCTGTGACGTTTTTCTCACTCCTACTAGTGAATCTAATGTAACACACAACCATACAATGCGCACCACCCCGTGACGTTTTTCTCACTCCTACTAGTGAATCTAATGTAACACACACCCATACAATCCGCACCACCCCGTGACGTTTTTCTCACTCCTACTAGTGAATCTAATGTAACACACACCCAAACAATGCGCACCACCCCGTGATGTTTTTCTCACTCCTACTAGTGAATCTAATGTAACACACACCCATACAATGCGCACCACCCCGTGATGTTTTCTCACTCCTACTAGTGAATCTAATGTAACACACACACATACAATGCGCACCACCCCGTGATGTTTTTCTCACTCCCACTAGTGAATCTAATGTAACACACACCCATACAATGCGCACCACCCCGTGATGTTTTTCTCACTCATACTAGTGAATGTAATGTAACACACACCCATACAATGCGCACCACCCCGTGATGTTTTTCTCAGTGGTACTAGTGAATCTAATGTAACACACACCCATACAATGCGCACCACCCCGTGATGTTTTTCTCACTGCTACTATTGAATCTAATGTAACACCCACCCATACAATGTGCACCACCCCGTGATGTGTTTCTCACTGCTACTAGTGAATCTAATGTAACACACACCCATACAATGCGCACCACCCCGTGATGTTTTTCTCACTGCTACTAGTGAATCTAATGTAACACACCCATACAATGCGCACCACCCCGTGATGTTTTTCTCACTGCTACTAGTGAATCTAATGTAACACACACCCATACAATGCGCACCACCTCGTGATGTTTTTCTCACTCCTACCAGTGAATGTAATGTAACACATACGCATACAATGCGCACAACCCCGTGATGTTTTTCTCACTCCTACCAGTGAATGTAATGTAACACACACCCATACAATGCGCACCACCCCGTGATGTTTTTCTCACTGCTACTAGTGAATCTAATGTAACACACACCCATACAATGCGCACCACCTCGTGATGTTTTTCTCACTGCTACTAGTGAATCTAATGTAACACACACACATACAATGCGCACCACCCCGTGATGTTTTTCTCACTGCTACTAGTGAATGTAATGTAACACACACCCATACAATGCGCACCACCCCGTGATGTTTATCTCACTCCTACTAGTGAATGTAATGTAACACACACCCATACAATGCGCACCACCCCGTGATGTTTTTCTCACTCCTACTAGTTAATGTAATGTAACACACACCCATACAATGCGCACCACCCCGTGATGTTTTTCTCAGTGGTACTAGTGAATCTAATGTAACACACACCCATACAATGCGCACCACCCCGTGATGTTTTTCTCACTGCTACTAGTGAATCTAATGTAACACACAACCATACAGTGAGCACCATCCCGTGATGTTTTTCTCACTGCTACTAGTGAATCTAATGTAACACACACCCATACAATGCGCACCACCCCGTGATGTTTTTCTCACTGCTACTAGTGAATCTAATGTAACACACACCCATACAATGCGCACCACCCCGTGATGTTTTTCTCACTGCTACTAGTGAATGTAATGTAACACACACCCATACAATGCGCACCACCCCGTGATGTTTTTCTCACTGCTACTAGTGAATCTAATGTAACACACACCCATACAATGCGCACCACCCCGTGATGTTTTTCTCACTGCTACTAGTGAATGTAATGTAACACACACCCATACAATGCGCACCACCCCGTGATGTTTTTCTCACTGCTACTAGTGAATGTAATGTAACACACACCCATACAATGCGCACCACCCCGTGATGTTTTTCTCACTGCTACTGGTGAATGTAATGAAACACACACCCATACAATGCGCACCACCCCGTGATATTTTTCTCACTCCTACTAGTGAATGTAATGTAACACACACCCATACAATGCGCACCACCCCGTGATGTTTTTCTCACTCCTACTAGTGAATCTAATGTAACACACACCCATACAATGCGCACCACCCCGTGATGGTTTTCTCACTCCTACTAGTGAATGTAATGTAACACACACCCATACAAGGCGCACCACCCCGTGATGTTTTTTTCACTCCTACTAGTGAATGTAATGTAACACACCCCCATACAATGCGCACCACCCCGTGATGTTTTTCTCACTCCCACTAGTGAATCTAATGTAACACACACCCATACAATGCGCACCACCCCGTGATGTTTTTCTCACTCCTACTAGTGAATCTAATGTAACACACACCCATACAATGCGCACCAACCCGTGATGTTTTTCTCACTCCCACTAGTGAATCTAATGTAACACACACCCATACAATGCGCACCACCCCGTGATGTTTTTCTCACTCCCACTAGTGAATCTAATGTAACACACACCCATACAATGCGCACCACTCCGTGATGTTTTTCTCACTGCTACTAGTGAATGTAATTTAACACACACCCATACAATGCGCACCGCCCCGTGATGTTTTTCTCACTGCTACTAGAGAATCTAATGTAACACACACCCATACAATGCGCACCACCCCGTGATGTATTTCTCACTCCTACTTGTGAATGTAATGTAACACACACCTATACAATGCGCACCACCACGTGATGTTTTTCTCACTGCTACTAGTGAATCTAATGTAACACACACCCATACAATGCGCACCACACCGTGATGTTTTTCTCACTGCTACTAGTGAATCTAATGTAACACACACCCATACAATGCGCACCACCCGGTGATGTTTTTCTCACTGCTACTAGTGAATCTAATGTAACACACACCCATACAATGCGCACCACCCCGTGATGTTTTTCTCACTGCTACTAGTGAATCTAATGTAACACACACCCATACAATGCGCACCACCCCGTGATGTTTTTCTCACTGCTACTAGTGAATCTAATGTAACACACACCCATACAATGCGCACCACCCCGTGATGTTTTTCTCACTGCTACTAGTGAATCTAATGTAACACACACACATACAATGCGCACCACTCCGTGATGTTTTTCTCACTGCTACTAGTGAATCTAATGTAACACACACACATACAATGCGCACCACCTCCTGATATTTTTCTCACTGCTACTAGTGAATGTAATGTAACACCCACCCATACACTGCGCACCACCCCGTGATGTTTATCTCACTCCTACTAGTGAATGTAATGTAACACACACCCATACAATGCGCACCACCCCGTGATGTTTTTCTCACTCCTACTAGTTAATGTAATGTAACACACACCCATACAATGCGCACCACCCCGTGATGTTTTTCTCAGTGGTACTAGTGAATCTAATGTAACACACACCCATACAATGCGCACCACCCCGTGATGTTTTTCTCACTGCTACTAGTGAATCTAATGTAACACCCACCCATACAATGCGCACCACCCCGTGATGTTTTTCTCACTGCTACTAGTGAATGTAATGTAACACACACCCATACAATGCGCACCACCCCGTGATGTTTTTCTCACTCCTACTAGTGAATGTAATGTAACACACACCCATACAATGCGCACCACCCCGTGATGTTTTTCTTACTGCTACTAGTGTATCTAATGTAACACACACCCATACAATGCGCACCACCCCGTGATGTTTTTCTCACTGCTACTAGTGAATCTAATGTAACACACACCCATACAATGCGCACCACCCCGTGATGTTTTTCTCACTGCTACTATTGAATCTAATGTAACACACAAGCATACAATGCGCACCACCCCGTGATGTTTTTCTCACTGCTGCTAGTGAATGTAATGTAACACACACCCATACAATGCGCACCACCCCGTGATGTTTTTCTCACTGCTACTAGTGAATGTAATGTAACACACACCCATACAATGCGCACCACCCCGTGATGTTTTTCTCACTGCTACTGGTGAATGTAATGTAACACACACCCATACAATGCGCACCACCCCGTGATGTTTTTCTCACTCCTACTAGTGAATGTAATATAACACACACCCATACAATGCGCACCACCCCGTGATGTTTTTCTCACTCCTACTAGTGAATCTAATGTAACACACACCCATACAATGCGCACCACCCCGTGATGGTTTTCTCACTCCTACTAGTGAATATAATGTAACACACATCCATACAAGGCGCACCACCCCGTGATGTTTTTCTCACTCCTACTAGTGAATGTAATGTAACACACACCCATACAATGCACACCACCCCGTGATGTTTTTCTCACTCCTACTAGTGAATCTAATGTAACACACACCCATACAATGCGGACCACCCCATGATGTTTTTCTCACTCCTAATAGTGAATCTAATGTAACACACACCCATACAATGCGCACCACCCCGTGATGTTTTTCTCACTCCTACTAGTGAATCTAAAGTAACACGCACCCATACAATGCGCACCACCCCGTGATGTTTTTCTCACTCCTAGTAGTGAATCTAATGTAACACACACCCATACAATGCACACCACCCCGTGATGGTTTTCTCACTCCTACTAGTGAATGTAATGTAACACACACCCATACAAGGCGCACCACCCCGTGATGTTTTTCTCACTCCTACTAGTGAATGTAATGTAACACACACCCATACAAGGCGCACTACCCTGTGATGTTTTTCTCACTCCTACTAGTGAATCTAATGTAACACACACCCATAAAATGCGCAGCACCCCGTGATGTTTTTCTCACCGCTACTAGTGAATGTAATGTAACACACACCCATACAAGGCGCACCACCCCGTGATGTTTTTCTCACCCCTCCTAGTGAATGTAATGTAACACACACCCATACAAGGCGCACCACCCGTGATGTTTTTCTCACCCCTACTAGTGAATGTAATGTAACACACACCCATACAAGGCGCAATACCCCGTGATGTTTTTCTCACTCCTACTAGTGAATCTAATGTAACACACACCCATACAAGGCGCACCGCCCCATGATGATTTTCTCACTCCTACTAGTGATTGTAATGTAACACACACCGATACAATGCGCACCACCCCGTGATGTTTTTCTCACTCCTACTAGTGAATCTAATGTAAAACACATGCATACAATGCGCACCGCCCCGTGATGTTTTTCTAACTCCTAGTAGTGAATGTAATGTAACACACACCCATACAATGCGCACCACCCCGTGATGTTCTTCTCACTGCTACTAGTGAATGTAATGTAACACACACCCATACAATGCGCACCACCCCGTGATGTTTTTCTCACTGCTACTAGTGAATGTAATGTAACACACACCCATACAATGCGCACCGCCCCGTCATGTTTTTCTCACTCCTAGTAGTGAATGTAATGTAACACACTCATACAATGCGCACCGCCCGTCATGTTTTTCTCACTCCTAGTAGTGAAGGTAATGTAACACACACCCATACAATGCGCACCACCCCGTGATGTTTTTCTCTCTCCTACTAGTGAATGTAATGTAACACACACCTATACAATGCGCACCACCCCGTGATGTTTTTATCACTCCTACTAGTGAATGTAATGTAACACACACCCATACAATGCGCACCACCCCGTGATGTTTTTCTCACTCCTACTAGTGAATGTAATGTAACACACACCCATACAATGCGCACCACCCCGTGATGTTTTTCTCACTGCTACTATTGAATGTAATGTAACACACAACCATACAATGCGCACCACCCCGTGATGTTTTTCTCACTGCTAGTAGTGAATCTAATGTAACACACACCCATACAATGCGCACCACCCCGTGATGTTTTTCTCACTCCTTCTAGTGAATCTAATGTACCACACACCCATACAATGCGCACCACCCCGTGATGTTTTTCTCACGGATACTAGTGAATCTAATGTAACACACACCCATACAATGCGCACCACCCCGTGATGTTTTTCTCACTCCTACTAGTGAATCTAATGTAACACACATCCATACAATGCGCACCACCTCGTGATGTTTTTCTCACTCCTACTAGTGAATGTAATTTAACACACACCCATACAATGCGCACCACCCCGTGATGTTTTTCTCACTCCTACTAGTGAATGTAATGTAACACACACCCATACAATGCGCACCACCCCGTGATGTTTTTCTCACTCCTACTAGAGAATGTAATGTAACACACACCCATACAATGCGCACCACCCCGTGATGTTTTTCTCACTGCTACTAGTGAATGTAATGTAACACACACCCATACAATGCGCACCACTCCGTGATGTTTTTCTCACTCCTACTAGTGAATGTAATGTAACACACACCCATACAATGCGCACCACCCCGTGATGTTTTTCTCACTCCTACTAGTGAATGTAATGTAACACACACCCATACAATGCGCACCACCCCCTGATGTTTTTCTCACTCCTACTAGTGAATCTAATGTAACACACACCCATACAATGCGCACCACCCCGTGATGTTTTTCTCACTCCTACTAGTGAATCTAATGTAACACACACCCATACAATGCGCACCACCCCGTGATGTTTTTCTCACTCCTACTAGTGAATCTAATGTAACACACACCCATACAATGCGCACCACCCCGTGATGTTTTTCTCACTCCTAGTAGTGAATCTAATGTAACACAAACCCATACAATGCGCACCACCCCGTGATGTTTTTCTCACTCCTACTAGAGAATGTAATGTAACACACACCCATACAATGCGCACCACCCCGTGATGTTTTTCTCACTCCTACTAGTGAATGTAATGTAACACACACCCATACAATGCGCACCACCCCGTGATGTTTTTCTCACTCCTACTAGTGAATGTAATGTAACACACACCCATACAATGCGCACCACCCCGTGATGATTTTCTCACTCCTACTAGTGAATGTAATGTAACACACACCGATACAATGCACACCACCCCGTGATGTTTTTCTCACTCCTACTAGTGAATCTAATGTAACACACACCCGTACAATGCGCACCGCCCCGTGATGTTTTTCTCACTCCTAGTAGTGAATGTAATGTAACACACTCATACAATGAGCACCACCCCGTGATGTTTTTCTCACTGCTACTAGTGAATCTAATGTAACACACACCCATGCAATGCGCACCACCCCGTGATGTTTTTCTCACTGCTACTAGTGAATGTAATGTAACACACACCCATACAATGCGCACCACCCCGTGATGTTTTTCTCACTGCTACTAGTGAATCTAATGTAACACACACCCATACAATGCGCACCACCCCGTGATGTTTTTCTCACTGCTACCAGTGAATCTAATGTAACACACACCCATACAATGCGCACCACCCCGTGATGTTTTTCTCACTGCTACTAGTGAATCTAATGTAACACACACCCATACAATGCGCACCACCCCGTGATGTTTTTCTCACTCATACTAGTGAATGTAATGTAACACACACCCATACAATGCGCACCACCCCGTGATGTTTTCTCAGTGGTACTAGTGAATCTAATGTAACACACACCCATACAATGCGCACCACCCCGTGATGTTTTTCTCACTGCTACTATTGAATCTAATGTAACACCCACCCATACAATGTGCACCACCCCGTGATGTGTTTCTCACTGCTACTAGTGAATCTAATGTAACACACACCCATACAATGCGCACCACCCCGTGATGTTTTTCTCACTGCTACTAGTGAATCTAATGTAACACACCCATACAATGCGCACCACCCCGTGATGTTTTTCTCACTGCTACTAGTGAATCTAATGTAACACACACCCATACAATGGGCACCACCTCATGATGTTTTTCTCACTCCTACCAGTGAATGTAATGTAACACATACGCATACAATGCGCACCACCCCGTGATGTTTTTCTCACTCCTACCAGTGAATGTAATGTAACACACACCCATACAATGCGCACCACCCCGTGATGTTTTTCTCACTGCTACTAGTGAATCTAATGTAACACACACCCATACAATGCGCACCACCTCGTGATGTTTTTCTCACTGCTACTAGTGAATCTAATGTAACACACACACATACAATGCGCACTACCCCGTGATGTTTTTCTCACTGCTACTATTGAATGTAATGTAACACACACCCATACAATGCGCACCACCCCGTGATGTTTATCTCACTCCTACTAGTGAATGTAATGTAACACACACCCATACAATGCGCACCACCCCGTGATGTTTTTCTCACTCCTACTAGTTAATGTAATGTAACACACACCCATACAATGCGCACCACCCCGTGATGTTTTTCTCAGTGGTACTAGTGAATCTAATGTAACACACACCCATACAATGCGCACCACCCCGTGATGTTTTTCTCACTGCTACTAGTGAATCTAATGTAACACACAACCATACAATGCGCACCATCCCGTGATGTTTTTCTCACTGCTACTAGTGAATCTAATGTAACACACACCCATACAATGCGCACCACCCCGTGATGTTTTTCTCACTGCTACTAGTGAATCTAATGTAACACACACCCATACAATGCGCACCACCCCGTGATGTTTTTCTCACTGCTACTAGTGAATGTAATGTAACACACACCCATACAATGCGCACCACCCCGTGATGTTTTTCTCACTGCTACTAGTGAATGTAATGTTACACACACCCATACAATGCGCACCACCCCGTGATGTTTTTCTCACTGCTACTGGTGAATGTAATGAAACACACACCCATACAATGCGCACCACCCCGTGATATTTTTCTCACTCCTACTAGTGAATGTAATGTAACACACACCCATACAATGCGCACCACCCCGTGATGTTTTTCTCACTCCTACTAGTGAATCTAATGTAACACACACCCATACAATGCGCACCACCCCGTGATGGTTTTCTCACTCCTACTAGTGAATGTAATATAACACACACCCATACAAGGCGCACCCCCCCGTGATGTTTTTTTCACTCCTACTAGTGAATGTAATGTAACACACACCCATACAATGCGCACCACCCCGTGATGTTTTTCTCACTCCCACTAGTGAATCTAATGTAACACACACCCATACAATGCGCAACACCCCGTGATGTTTTTCTCACTCCCACTAGTGAATCTAATGTAACACACACCCATACAATGCGCACCACCCCGTGATGTTTTTCTCACTCCCACTAGTGAATCTAATGTAACACACACCCATACAATGCGCACCACCCCGTGATGTTTTTCTCACTCCCACTAGTGAATCTAATGTAACACACACCCATACAATGCGCACCACCCCGTGATGTTTTTCTCACTGCTACTAGTGAATGTAATTTAACACACACCCATACAATGCGCACCACCCCGTGATGTTTTTCTCACTGCTACTAGTGAATCTAATGTAACACACACCCATACAATGCGCACCACCCCGTGATGTATTTCTCACTCCTACTTGTGAATGTAATGTAACACACACCCATACAATGCGCACCACCACGTGATGTTTTTCTCACTGCTACTAGTGAATCTAATGTAACACACACCCATACAATGCGCACCACACCATGATGTTTTTCTCACTGCTACTAGTGAATCTAATGTAACACACACCCATACAATGCGCACCACCCGGTGATGTTTTTCTCACTGCTACTAGTGAATCTAATGTAACACACACCCATACAATGCGCACCACCCCGTGATGTTTTTCTCACTGCTACTAGTGAATCTAATGTAACACACACCCATACAATGCGCACCACCCCGTGATGTTTTTCTCACTGCTACTAGTGAATCTAATGTAACACACACCCATACAATGCGCACCACCCCGTGATGTTTTTCTCACTGCTACTAGTGAATCTAATGTAACACAGACACATACAATGCGCACCACCCCGTGATGTTTTTCTCACTGCTACTAGTGAATCTAATGTAACACACACACATACAATGCGCACCACCTCGTGATGTTTTTCTCACTGCTACTAGTGAATGTAATGTAACACCCACCCATACACTGCGCACCACCCCGTGATGTTTATCTCACTCCTACTAGTGAATGTAATGTAACACACACCCATACAATGCGCACCTCCCCGTGATGTTTTTCTCACTCCTACTAGTTAATGTAATGTAACACACACCCATACAATGCGCACCACCCCGTGATGTTTTTCTCAGTGGTACTAGTGAATCTAATGTAACACACACCCATACAATGCGCACCACCCCGTGATGTTTTTCTCACTGCTACTAGTGAATCTAATGTAACACCCACCCATACAATGCGCACCACCCCGTGATGTTTTTCTCACTGCTACTAGTGAATGTAATGTAACACACACCCATACAATGCGCACCACCCCGTGATGTTTTTCTCACTCCTACTAGTGAATGTAATGTAACACACACCCATACAATGCGCACCACCCCGTGATGTTTTTCTCACTGCTACTAGTGAATCTAATGTAACACACACCCATACAATGCGCACCACCCCGTGATGTTTTTCTCACTGCTACTAGTGAATCTAATGTAACACACACCCATACAATGCGCACCACCCCGTGATGTTTTTCTCACTGCTACTATTGAATCTAATGTAACACACAAGCATACAATGTGCACCACCCCGTGATGTTTTTCTCACTGCTGCTAGTGAATGTAATGTAACACACACCCATACAATGCGCACCACCCCGTGATGTTTTTCTCACTGCTACTAGTGAATGTAATGTAACACACACCCATACAATGCGCACCACCCCGTGATGTTTTTCTCACTGCTACTGGTGAATGTAATGTAACACACACCCATACAATGCGCACCACCCCGTCATGTTTTTCTCACTCCTACTAGTGAATGTAATATAACACACACCCATACAATGCGCACCACCCCGTGATGTTTTTCTCACTCCTACTAGTGAATCTAATGTAACACACACCCATACAATGCGCACCACCCCGTGATGTTTTTCTCACTCCTACTAGTGAATCTAATGTAACACACACCCATACAATGCGCACCACCCCGTGATGGTTTTCTCACTCCTACTAGTGAATGTAATGTAACACACACCCATACAATGCACACCACCCCGTGATGTTTTTCTCACTCCTACTAGTGAATGTAATGTAACACACACCCATACAATGCACACCACCCTGTGATGTTTTTCTCACTCCTACTAGTGAATCTAATGTAACACACACCCATACAATGCGCACCACCCCGTGATGTTTTTCTCACTCCTACTACTGAATCTAATGTAACACACACCCATACAATGCGCACCACCCCGTGATGTTTTTCTCACTCCTACTACTGAATCTAATGTAACACACACCCATACAATGCACACCACCCCGTGATGTTTTTCTCACTCCTACTAGTGAATGTAATGTAACACACACCCATACAAGGCGCACCACCCCGTGATGTTTTTCTCACTCCTACTAGTGAATGTAATGTAACACACACCCATACAAGGCGCACCACCCCGTGATGTTTTTCTCACTCCTACTAGTGAATCTAATGTAACACACACCCATAAAATGCGCAGCACCCCGTGATGTTTTTCTCACCGCTACTAGTGAATGTAATGTAACACACACCCATACAAGGCGCACCACCCCGTGATGTTTTTCTCACCCCTCCTAGTGAATGTAATGTAACACACACCCATACAAGGCGCACCACCCGTGATGTTTTTCTCACCCCTACTAGTGAATGTAATGTAACACACACCCATACAAGGCGCAATACCCCGTGATGTTTTTCTCACTCCTACTAGTGAATGTAATGTAACACACACCCATACAAGGCGCACCGCCCCATGATGATTTTCTCACTCCTACTAGTGATTGTAATGTAACACACACCGATACAATGCGCACCACCCCGTGATGTTTTTCTCACTCCTACTAGTGAATCTAATGTAAAACACATGCATACAATGCGCACCGCCCCGTGATGTTTTTCTAACTCCTAGTAGTGAATGTAATGTAAAACACATGCATACAATGCGCACCGCCCCGTGATGTTTTTCTAACTCCTAGTAGTGAATGTAATGTAACACACACCCATACAATGCGCACCACCCCGTGATGTTTTTCTCACTGCTACTAGTGAATGTAATGTAACACACACCCATACAATGCGCACCGCCCCGTCATGTTTTTCTCACTCCTAGTAGTGAATGTAATGTAACACACTCATACAATGCGCACCGCCCGTCATGTTTTTCTCACTCCTAGTAGTGAATGTAATGTAACACACACCCATACAATGCGCACCACCCCGTGATGTTTTTCTCTCTCCTACTAGTGAATGTAATGTAACACACACCCATACAATGCGCACCACCCCGTGATGTTTTTCTCACTGCTACTAGTGAATCTAATGTAACACACACCCATACAATGGGCACCACCTCATGATGTTTTTCTCACTCCTACCAGTGAATGTAATGTAACACATACGCATACAATGCGCACCACCCCGTGATGTTTTTCTCACTCCTACCAGTGAATGTAATGTAACACACACCCATACAATGCGCACCACCCCGTGATGTTTTTCTCACTGCTACTAGTGAATCTAATGTAACACACACCCATACAATGCGCACCACCTCGTGATGTTTTTCTCACTGCTACTAGTGAATCTAATGTAACACACACACATACAATGCGCACTACCCCGTGATGTTTTTCTCACTGCTACTATTGAATGTAATGTAACACACACCCATACAATGCGCACCACCCCGTGATGTTTATCTCACTCCTACTAGTGAATGTAATGTAACACACACCCATACAATGCGCACCACCCCGTGATGTTTTTCTCACTCCTACTAGTTAATGTAATGTAACACACACCCATACAATGCGCACCACCCCGTGATGTTTTTCTCAGTGGTACTAGTGAATCTAATGTAACACACACCCATACAATGCGCACCACCCCGTGATGTTTTTCTCACTGCTACTAGTGAATCTAATGTAACACACAACCATACAATGCGCACCATCCCGTGATGTTTTTCTCACTGCTACTAGTGAATCTAATGTAACACACACCCATACAATGCGCACCACCCCGTGATGTTTTTCTCACTGCTACTAGTGAATCTAATGTAACACACACCCATACAATGCGCACCACCCCGTGATGTTTTTCTCACTGCTACTAGTGAATGTAATGTAACACACACCCATACAATGCGCACCACCCCGTGATGTTTTTCTCACTGCTACTAGTGAATCTAATGTAACACACACCCATACAATGCGCACCACCCCGTGATGTTTTTCTCACTGCTACTAGTGAATGTAATGTAACACACACCCATACAATGCGCACCACCCCGTGATGTTTTTCTCACTGCTACTAGTGAATGTAATGTAACACACACCCATACAATGCGCACCACCCCGTGATGTTTTTCTCACTGCTACTGGTGAATGTAATGAAACACACACCCATACAATGCGCACCACCCCGTGATATTTTTCTCACTCCTACTAGTGAATGTAATGTAACACACACCCATACAATGCGCACCACCCCGTGATGTTTTTCTCACTCCTACTAGTGAATCTAATGTAACACACACCCATACAATGCGCACCACCCCGTGATGGTTTTCTCACTCCTACTAGTGAATGTAATATAACACACACCCATACAAGGCGCACCCCCCCGTGATGTTTTTTTCACTCCTACTAGTGAATGTAATGTAACACACACCCATACAATGCGCACCACCCCGTGATGTTTTTCTCACTCCCACTAGTGAATCTAATGTAACACACACCCATACAATGCGCAACACCCCGTGATGTTTTTCTCACTCCCACTAGTGAATCTAATGTAACACACACCCATACAATGCGCACCACCCCGTGATGTTTTTCTCACTCCCACTAGTGAATCTAATGTAACACACACCCATACAATGCGCACCACCCCGTGATGTTTTTCTCACTCCCACTAGTGAATCTAATGTAACACACACCCATACAATGCGCACCACCCCGTGATGTTTTTCTCACTGCTACTAGTGAATGTAATTTAACACACACCCATACAATGCGCACCACCCCGTGATGTTTTTCTCACTGCTACTAGTGAATCTAATGTAACACACACCCATACAATGCGCACCACCCCGTGATGTATTTCTCACTCCTACTTGTGAATGTAATGTAACACACACCCATACAATGCGCACCACCACGTGATGTTTTTCTCACTGCTACTAGTGAATCTAATGTAACACACACCCATACAATGCGCACCACACCATGATGTTTTTCTCACTGCTACTAGTGAATCTAATGTAACACACACCCATACAATGCGCACCACCCGGTGATGTTTTTCTCACTGCTACTAGTGAATCTAATGTAACACACACCCATACAATGCGCACCACCCCGTGATGTTTTTCTCACTGCTACTAGTGAATCTAATGTAACACACACCCATACAATGCGCACCACCCCGTGATGTTTTTCTCACTGCTACTAGTGAATCTAATGTAACACACACCCATACAATGCGCACCACCCCGTGATGTTTTTCTCACTGCTACTAGTGAATCTAATGTAACACAGACACATACAATGCGCACCACCCCGTGATGTTTTTCTCACTGCTACTAGTGAATCTAATGTAACACACACACATACAATGCGCACCACCTCGTGATGTTTTTCTCACTGCTACTAGTGAATGTAATGTAACACCCACCCATACACTGCGCACCACCCCGTGATGTTTATCTCACTCCTACTAGTGAATGTAATGTAACACACACCCATACAATGCGCACCTCCCCGTGATGTTTTTCTCACTCCTACTAGTTAATGTAATGTAACACACACCCATACAATGCGCACCACCCCGTGATGTTTTTCTCAGTGGTACTAGTGAATCTAATGTAACACACACCCATACAATGCGCACCACCCCGTGATGTTTTTCTCACTGCTACTAGTGAATCTAATGTAACACCCACCCATACAATGCGCACCACCCCGTGATGTTTTTCTCACTGCTACTAGTGAATGTAATGTAACACACACCCATACAATGCGCACCACCCCGTGATGTTTTTCTCACTCCTACTAGTGAATGTAATGTAACACACACCCATACAATGCGCACCACCCCGTGATGTTTTTCTCACTGCTACTAGTGAATCTAATGTAACACACACCCATACAATGCGCACCACCCCGTGATGTTTTTCTCACTGCTACTAGTGAATCTAATGTAACACACACCCATACAATGCGCACCACCCCGTGATGTTTTTCTCACTGCTACTATTGAATCTAATGTAACACACAAGCATACAATGTGCACCACCCCGTGATGTTTTTCTCACTGCTGCTAGTGAATGTAATGTAACACACACCCATACAATGCGCACCACCCCGTGATGTTTTTCTCACTGCTACTAGTGAATGTAATGTAACACACACCCATACAATGCGCACCACCCCGTGATGTTTTTCTCACTGCTACTGGTGAATGTAATGTAACACACACCCATACAATGCGCACCACCCCGTCATGTTTTTCTCACTCCTACTAGTGAATGTAATATAACACACACCCATACAATGCGCACCACCCCGTGATGTTTTTCTCACTCCTACTAGTGAATCTAATGTAACACACACCCATACAATGCGCACCACCCCGTGATGTTTTTCTCACTCCTACTAGTGAATCTAATGTAACACACACCCATACAATGCGCACCACCCCGTGATGGTTTTCTCACTCCTACTAGTGAATGTAATGTAACACACACCCATACAATGCACACCACCCCGTGATGTTTTTCTCACTCCTACTAGTGAATGTAATGTAACACACACCCATACAATGCACACCACCCTGTGATGTTTTTCTCACTCCTACTAGTGAATCTAATGTAACACACACCCATACAATGCGCACCACCCCGTGATGTTTTTCTCACTCCTACTACTGAATCTAATGTAACACACACCCATACAATGCGCACCACCCCGTGATGTTTTTCTCACTCCTACTACTGAATGTAATGTAACACACACCCATACAATGCACACCACCCCGTGATGTTTTTCTCACTCCTACTAGTGAATGTAATGTAACACACACCCATACAAGGCGCACCACCCCGTGATGTTTTTCTCACTCCTACTAGTGAATGTAATGTAACACACACCCATACAAGGCGCACCACCCCGTGATGTTTTTCTCACTCCTACTAGTGAATCTAATGTAACACACACCCATAAAATGCGCAGCACCCCGTGATGTTTTTCTCACCGCTACTAGTGAATGTAATGTAACACACACCCATACAAGGCGCACCACCCCGTGATGTTTTTCTCACCCCTCCTAGTGAATGTAATGTAACACACACCCATACAAGGCGCACCACCCGTGATGTTTTTCTCACCCCTACTAGTGAATGTAATGTAACACACACCCATACAAGGCGCAATACCCCGTGATGTTTTTCTCACTCCTACTAGTGAATGTAATGTAACACACACCCATACAAGGCGCACCGCCCCATGATGATTTTCTCACTCCTACTAGTGATTGTAATGTAACACACACCGATACAATGCGCACCACCCCGTGATGTTTTTCTCACTCCTACTAGTGAATCTAATGTAAAACACATGCATACAATGCGCACCGCCCCGTGATGTTTTTCTAACTCCTAGTAGTGAATGTAATGTAAAACACATGCATACAATGCGCACCGCCCCGTGATGTTTTTCTAACTCCTAGTAGTGAATGTAATGTAACACACACCCATACAATGCGCACCACCCCGTGATGTTTTTCTCACTGCTACTAGTGAATGTAATGTAACACACACCCATACAATGCGCACCGCCCCGTCATGTTTTTCTCACTCCTAGTAGTGAATGTAATGTAACACACTCATACAATGCGCACCGCCCGTCATGTTTTTCTCACTCCTAGTAGTGAATGTAATGTAACACACACCCATACAATGCGCACCACCCCGTGATGTTTTTCTCTCTCCTACTAGTGAATGTAATGTAACACACACCCATACAATGCGCACCAAACCGTGATGTTTTTATCACTCCTACTAGTGAATGTAATGTAACACACACCCATACAATGCGCACCACCCCGTGATGTTTTTCTCACTCCTACTAATGAATGTAATGTAACACACACCCATACAATGCGCACCACCCCGTGATGTTTTTCTCACTGCTACTATTGAATGTAATGTAACACACAACCATACAATGCGCACCATCCCGTGATGTTTTTCTCACTGCTAGTAGTGAATCTAATGTAACACACACCCATACAATGCGCACCACCCCGTGATGTTTTTCTCACTCCTAATAGTGAATCTAATGTAACACACACCCATACAATGCGCACCACCCCGTGATGTTTTTCTCACTCCTACTAGTGAATCTAATGTAACACACACCCATACAATGCGCACCACCCCGTGATGTTTTTCTCACTCCTACTAGTGAATCTAATGTAACACACATCCATACAATGCGCACCACATCGTGATGTTTTTCTCACTCCTACTAGTGAATGTAATTTAACACACACCCATACAATGCGCACCACCCCGTGATGTTTTTCTCACTCCTACTAGTGAATGTAATGTAACACACACCCATACAATGCGCACCACCCCGTGATGTTTTTCTCACTCCTACTAGAGAATGTAATGTAACACACACCCATACAATGCGCACCACCCCGTGATGTTTTTCTCACTGCTACTAGTGAATGTAATGTAACACACAGCCATACAATGCGCACCACTCCGTGATGTTTTTCTCACTCCTACTAGTGAATGTAATGTAACACACACCCATACAATGCGCACCACCCCGTGATGTTTTTCTCACTCCTACTAGTGAATGTAATGTAACACACACCCATACAATGCGCACCACCCCGTAATGTTTTTCTCACTCCTACTAGTGAATCTAATGTAACACACACCCATACAATGCGCACCACCCCGTGATGTTTTTCTCACTCCTACTAGTGAATCTAATGTAACACACACCCATACAATGCGCACCACCCCGTGATGTTTTTCTCACTCCTACTAGTGAATCTAATGTAACACACACCCATACAATGCGCACCACCCCGTGATGTTTTTCTCACTCCTAGTAGTGAATCTAATGTAACACACACCCATACAATGCGCACCACCCCGTGATGTTTTTCTCACTCCTACTAGAGAATGTAATGTAACACACACCCATACAATGCGCACCACCCCGTGATGTTTTTCTCACTCCTACTAGTGAATGTAATGTAACACACACCCATACAATGCGCACCACCCCGTGATGTTTTTCTCACTCCTACTAGTGAATGTAATGTAACACACACCCATACAATGCGCACCACCCCGTGATGATTTTCTCACTCCTACTAGTGAATGTAATGTAACACACACCGATACAATGCGCACCACCCCGTGATGTTTTTCTCACTCCTACTAGTGAATCTAATGTAACACACACCCGTACAATGCGCACCGCCCCGTGATGTTTTTCTCACTCCTAGTAGTGAATGTAATGTAACACACTCATACAATGCGCACCACCCCGTGATGTTTTTCTCACTCCTACTAGTGAATGTAATGTAACACACACCCATACAATGCGCACCACCCCGTTTTGTTTTTCTCACTGCTACTAGTGAATGTAATGTAACACACACCCATACAATGCGCACCACCCCGTGATGTTTTTCTCACTCCTAATAGTGAATGTAATGTAACACACACCCATACAATGCGCACCACCTCGTGATGTTTTTCTCACTCCTACTAGTGAATGTATTGTAACACACATCCATATAATGCGCACCGCCCCGTGATGTTTTTCTCACTCCTAGTAGTGAATGTAATGTAACACACTCATACAATGAGCACCACCCCGTGATGTTTTTCTCACTCCTACTAGTGAATGTAATGTAACACACACCCATACAATGCGCACCACCCCGTGATGTTTTTCTCACTGCTAATAGTGAATGTAATGTAACACACACCCATACAATGCGCACCACCCCGTGATGTTTTTCTCACTCCTACTAGTGAATGTAATGTAACACACACCCATACAATGCGCACCACCCCGTGATGTTTTTCTCACTCCTACTAGTAATTCTAATGTAACACACACCCATACAATACGCACAACCCCGTGATGTTTTTCTCACTCCTACTAGAGCATGTAATGTAACACACACCCATACAATGCGCACCACCCCGTGATGTTTTTCTCACTGCTACTAGTGAATCTAATGTAACACACACCCATACGATGGGCACCACCCCGTGATGTTTTTCTCACTGCTACTAGTGAATCTAATGTAACACACACCCATACGATGCGCACCACCCCGTGATGTTTTTCTCACTGCTACTAGTGAATCTAATGTAACACACATCCATACGATGCGCACCACCCCGTGATGTTTTTCTCACTGCTACTAGTGAATGTAATGTAACACACACCCATAAGATGCGCACCACCCCGTGATGTTTTTCTCACTTCTACTAGTGAATCTAATGTAACACACACCCATTCGATGCGCACCACCCCGTGATGTTTTTCTCACTGCTAATAGTGAATGTAAAGTAACACACACCCATACAATGCGCACCACCCCGTGATGTTTTTCTCACTCCTACTAGTGAATGTAATATAACACACACCCATACAATGCGCACCACCCCGTGATGTTTTTCTCACTCCTACTAGAGCATGTAATGTAACACACACCCATACAATGCGCACCACCCCGTGATGTTTTTCTCACTGCTACTAGTGAATCTAATGTAACACACACCCATACGATGGGCACCACCCCGTGATGTTTTTCTCACTGCTACTAGTGAATCTAATGTAACACACACCCATACGATGCGCACCACCCCGTGATGTTTTTCTCACTGCTACTAGTGAATCTAATGTAACACACATCCATACGATGCGCACCACCCCGTGATGTTTTTCTCACTGCTACTAGTGAATGTAATGTAACACACACCCATACGATGCGCACCACCCCGTGATGTTTTTCTCACTTCTACTAGTGAATCTAATGTAACACACACCCATTCGATGCGCACCACCCCGTGATGTTTTTCTCACTGCTAATAGTGAATGTAAAGTAACACACACCCATACAATGCGCACCACCCCGTGATGTTTTTCTCACTCCTACTAGTGAATGTAATATAACACACACCCATACAATGCGCACCACCCCGTGATGTTTTTCTCACTGCTACTAGTGAATGTAATGTAACACACACCCATACAATGCGCACCACCCCGTGATGTTTTTCTCACTCCTACTAGTGAATCTAATGTAACACACACCCATACAATGCGGACCACCCCGTGATGTTTTTCTCACTCCTACTAGTGAATCTAATGTAACACACACCCATACAATGCGCACCACCCCGTGATGTTTTTCTCACTCCTACTACTGAATCTAATGTAACACACACCCATACAATGCGCACCACCCCGTGATGTTTTTCTCACTCCTAGTAGTGAATCTAATGTAACACACACCCATACAATGCACACCACCCCGTGATGGTTTTCTCACTCCTACTAGTGAATGTAATGTAACACACACCCATACAAGGCGCACCACCCCGTGATGTTTTTCTCACTCCTACTAGTGAATGTAATGTAACACACACCCATACAAGGCGCACCACCCCGTGATGTTTTTCTCACTCCTACTAGTGAATCTAATGTAACACACACCCATACAAGGCGCAATACCCCGTGATGTTTTTCTCACTCCTACTAGTGAATGTAATGTAACACACACCCATACAAGGCGCACCGCCCCATGATGATTTTCGCACTCCTACTAGTGATTGTAATGTAACACACACCGATACAATGCGCACCACCCCGTGATGTTTTTCTCACTCCTACTAGTGAATCTAATGTAAAACACATGCATACAATGCGCACCGCCCCGTGATGTTTTTCTAACTCCTAGTAGTGAATGTAATGTAACACACACCCATACAATGCGCACCACCCCGTGATGTTTTTCTCACTGCTACTAGTGAATGTAATGTAACACACACCCATACAATGCGCACCACCCCGTGATGTTTTTCTCACTGCTACTAGTGAATGTAATGTAACACACACCCATACAATGCGCACCGCCCCGTCATGTTTTTCTCACTCCTAGTAGTGAATGTAATGTAACACACCCATACAATGCGCACCGCCCGTCATGTTTTTCTCACTCCTAGTAGTGAATGTAATGTAACACACACCCATACAATGCGCACCACCCCGTGATGTTTTTCTCTCTCCTACTAGTGAATGTAATGTAACACACACCCATACAATGCGCACCACCCCGTGATGTTTTTATCACTCCTACTAGTGAATGTAATGTAACACACACCCATACAATGCGCACCACCCCGTGATGTTTTTCTCACTCCTACTAATGAATGTAATGTAACACACACCCATACAATGCGCACCACCCCGTGATGTTTTTCTCACTGCTACTAGTTAATCTAATGTAACACACAACCATACAATGCGCACCACCCCGTGATGTTTTTCTCACTGCTAGTAGTGAATCTAATGTAACACACACCCATACAATGCGCACCACCCCGTGATGTTTTTCTCACTCCTACTAGTGAATCTAATGTAACACACACCCATACAATGCGCACCACCCCGTGATGTTTTTCTCACTCCTACTAGTGAATCTAATGTAACACACACCCATACAATGCGCACCACCCCGTGATGTTTTTCTCACTCCTACTAGTGAATCTAATGTAACACACATCCATACAATGCGCACCACATCGTGATGTTTTTCTCACTCCTACTAGTGAATGTAATTTAACACACACCCATACAATGCGCACCACCCCGTGATGTTTTTCTCACTCCTACTAGTGAATGTAATGTAACACCCACCCATACAATGCGCACCACCCCGTGATGTTTTTCTCACTCCTACTAGAGAATGTAATGTAACACACACCCATACAATGCGCACCACCCCGTGATGTTTTTCTCACTGCTACTAGTGAATGTAATGTAACACACACCCATACAATGCGCACCACTCCGTGATGTTTTTCTCACTCCTACTAGTGAATGTAATGTAACACACACCCATACAATGCGCACCACCCCGTGATGTTTTTCTCACTCCTACTAGTGAATGTAATTTAACACACACCCATACAATGCGCACCACCCCGTGATGTTTTTCTCACTCCTACTAGTGAATCTAATGTAACACACACCCATACAATGCGCACCACCCCGTGATGTTTTTCTCACTCCTACTAGTGAATCTAATGTAACACACACCCATACAATGCGCACCACCCCGTGATGTTTTTCTCACTCCTACTAGTGAATCTAATGTAACACACACCCATACAATGCGCACCACCCCGTGATGTTTTTCTCACTCCTAGTAGTGAATCTAATGTAACACACACCCATACAATGCGCACCACCCCGTGATGTTTTTCTCACTCCTACTAGAGAATGTAATGTAACACACACCCATACAATGCGCACCACCCCGTGATGTTTTTCTCACTCCTACTAGTGAATGTAATGTAACACACACCCATACAATGCGCACCACCCCGTGATGTTTTTCTCACTCCTACTAGTGAATGTAATGTAAGACACACCCATACAATGCGCACCACCCCGTGATGATTTTCTCACTCCTACTAGTGAATGTAATGTAACACACACCGATACAATGCGCACCACCCCGTGATGTTTTTCTCACTCCTACTAGTGAATCTAATGTAACACACACCCGTACAATGCGCACCGCCCCGTGATGTTTTTCTCACTCCTAGTAGTGAATGTAATGTAACACACTCATACAATGCGCACCACCCCGTGATGTTTTTCTCACTCCTACTAGTGAATCTAATGTAACACACACCCATACAATGCGCACCACCCCGTGATGTTTTTCTCACTCCTACTAGTGAATCTAATGTAACACACACCGATACAATGAGCACCACCCCGTGATGTTTTTCTCACTCCTACTAGTGAATCTAATGTAACACACACCCATACAATGCGCACCACCCCGTGATGTTTTTCTCACTCCTAGTAGTGAATCTAATGTAACACACACCCATACAATGCGCACCACCCCGTGATGTTTTTCTCACTGCTACTAGTGAATGTAATGTAACACACACCCATACAATGCGCACCACCCCGTGATGTTTTTCTCACTCCTACTAGTGAATGTAATTTAACACACACCCATACAATGCGCACCACCCCGTGATGTTTTTCTCACTCCTACTAGTGAATGTAATGTAACACACACCCATACAATGCGCACCACCCCGTGATGTTTTTCTCACTCCTACTAGTGAATCTAATGTAACACACACCCATACAATGCGCACCACCCCGTGATGTTTTTCTCACTCCTACTAGTGAATGTAATGTAACACACACCCATACAATGCGCACCGCCCCGTGATGTTTTTCTCACTCCCACTAGTGAATCTAATGTAACACACACCCATACAATGCGCACCACCCCGTGATGTTTTTCTCACTGCTACTATTGAATGTAATGTAACACACAACCATACAATGCGCACCACCCCGTGATGTTTTTCTCACTGCTAGTAGTGAATGTAATGTAACACACACCCATACAATGCGCACCACCCCGTGATGTTTTTCTCACTCCTACTAGTGAATGTAATGTAACACACACCCATACAATGCGCACCACCCCGTGATGTTTTTCTCACTCCTACTAGTGAATGTAATGTAACACACACCCATACAATGCGCACCACACCGTGATGTTTTTCTCACTGCTACTTTTGAATGTAATGTAACACACAACCATACAATGCGCACCACCCCGTGATGTTTTTCTCACTGCTAGTAGTGAATGTAATGTAACACACACCCATACAATGCGCACCACCCCGTGATGTTTTTCTCACTCCTACTAGTGAATCAAATGTAACACACACCCATACAATGCGCACCACCCCGTGATGTTTTTCTCACTCCTACTAGTGAATCTAATGTAACACACACCCATACAATGCGCACCACCCCGTGATGTTTTTCTCACTCCTACTAGTGAATCTAATGTAACACACACCCATACAATGCGCACCACCCCGTGATGTTTTTCTCACTCCTACTAGTGAATCTAATGTAACACAGACCCATACAATGCGCACCACCCCGTGATGTTTATCTCACTCCTACTAGTGAATCTAATGTAACACACACCCATACAATGCGCACCACCCGTGATGTTTTTCTCACTCCTACTAGTGAATCTAATGTAACACACACCCATACAATGCGCACCACCCCGTGATGTTTTTCTCACTGCTACTAGTGAATCTAATGTAACACACACCCATACAATGCGCACCACCCCGTGATGTTTTTCTCACTGGTACTAGTGAATCTAATGTAACACACACCCATACAATGCGCACCACCCCGTGATGTTTTTCTCACTGCTACTAGTGAATGTAATGTAACACACACCCATACAATGCGCACCACCCCGTGATGTTTTTCTCACTGCTACTAGTGAATGTAATGTAACACACACCCATACAATGCGCACCACCCCGTGATGTTTTTCTCACTCCTACTAGTGAATCTAATGTAACACACACCCATACAATGCGCACCACCCCGTGATGTTTTTCTCACTCCTACTAGTGAATCTAATGTAACACACACCCATACAATGCGCACCACCTCGTGATGTTTTTCTCACTCCTACTAGTGAATGTAATTTAACACACACCCATACAATGCGCACCACCCCGTGATGTTTTTCTCACTCCTACTAGTGAATGTAATGTAACACACACCCATACAATGCGCACCACCCCGTGATGTTTTTCTCACTCCTACTAGAGTATGTAATGTAACACACACCCATACAATGCGCACCACCCCGTGATGTTTTTCTCACTCCTACTAGTGAATGTAATGTAACACACACCCATACAATGTGCACCACCCCGTGATGTTTTTCTCACTCCTACTAGTGAATGTAATGTAACACACACCCATACAATGTGCACCACCTCGTGATGTTTTTCTCACACCTACTAGTGAATGTATTGTAACACACACCCATACAATGCGCACCACCCCGTGATGTTTATCTCACTCCTACTAGTGAATCTAATGTAACACACACCCATACAATGCGCACCACCCGTGATGTTTTTCTCACTCCTACTAGTGAATCTAATGTAACACACACCCATACAATGCGCACCACCCCGTGATGTTTTTCTCACTGCTACTAGTGAATCTAATGTAACACACACCCATACAATGCGCACCACCCCGTGATGTTTTTCTCACTGCTACTAGTGAATCTAATGTAACACACACCCATACAATGCGCACCACCCCGTGATGTTTTTCTCACTGCTACTAGTGAATGTAATGTAACACACACCCATACAATGCGCACCACCCCGTGATGTTTTTCTCACTGCTACTAGTGAATGTAATGTAACACACACCCATACACTGTGCACCACCCCGTGATGTTTTTCTCACTGCTACTAGTGAATGTAATGTAACACACACCCATAAGATGCGCACCACCCCGTGATGTTTTTCTCACTTCTACTAGTGAATCTAATGTAACACACACCCATTCGATGCGCACCACCCCGTGATGTTTTTCTCACTGCTAATAGTGAATGTAAAGTAACACACACCCATACAATGCGCACCACCCCGTGATGTTTTTCTCACTCCTACTAGTGAATGTAATATAACACACACCCATACAATGCGCACCACCCCGTGATGTTTTTCTCACTCCTACTAGAGCATGTAATGTAACACACACCCATACAATGCGCACCACCCCGTGATGTTTTTCTCACTGCTACTAGTGAATCTAATGTAACACACACCCATACGATGGGCACCACCCCGTGATGTTTTTCTCACTGCTACTAGTGAATCTAATGTAACACACACCCATACGATGCGCACCACCCCGTGATGTTTTTCTCACTGCTACTAGTGAATCTAATGTAACACACATCCATACGATGCGCACCACCCCGTGATGTTTTTCTCACTGCTACTAGTGAATGTAATGTAACACACACCCATACGATGCGCACCACCCCGTGATGTTTTTCTCACTTCTACTAGTGAATCTAATGTAACACACACCCATTCGATGCGCACCACCCCGTGATGTTTTTCTCACTGCTAATAGTGAATGTAAAGTAACACACACCCATACAATGCGCACCACCCCGTGATGTTTTTCTCACTCCTACTAGTGAATGTAATATAACACACACCCATACAATGCGCACCACCCCGTGATGTTTTTCTCACTCCTACTAGTGAATGTAATGTAACACACACCCATACAATGCGCACCACCCCGTGATGTTTTTCTCACTCCTACTAGTGCATGTAATGTAACACACACGCATACAATGCACACCACCCCGTGATGTTTTTCCACTCCTACTAGTGAATGTATTGTAACACACACCCATACAATGCGCACCACCCCGTGATGTTTATCTCACTCCTACTAGTGAATGTAATGTAACACACACCCATAAAATGCGCACCACCCCGTGATGTTTCTCTCATTCAACTAGTGAATCTAATGTAACACACACCCATACAATGCGCACCACCCCGTGATGTTTTTCTCACTCCTACTAGTTAATGTAATGTAACACACACCCATACAATGCGCACCACCCCGTGATGTTTTTCTCACTGATACTAGTGAATGTAATGTAACACACACCCATACAATGCGCACCACCCCGTGATGTTTTTCTCACTGCTACTAGTGAATGTAATGTAACACACACCCATACAATGCGCACCACCCAGTGATGTTTTTCTCACTCCTACTAGTGAATCTAATGTAACACACACCCATACAATGCGCACCACCCCGTGATGTTTTTCTCACTCCTACTAGTGAATCTAATGTAACACACACCCATACAATGCGCACCACCCCGTGATGTTTTTGTCACTCCTTCTAGTGAATCTAATGTAACACACACCCATACAATGCGCACCACCCCGTGATGTTTTTCTCACTCCTACTAGTGAATGTAATGTAACACACACCCATACAATGCGCACCACCCCGTGATGTTTTTCTCACTCCTACTAGTGAATGTAATGTAACACACACCCATACAATGCGCACCACCCCGTGATGATTTTCTCACTCCTACTAGTGAATGTAATGTAACACACACCGATACAATGCGCACCACCCCGTGATGTTTTTCTCACTCCTACTAGTGAATCTAATGTAACACACACCCGTACAATGCGCACCGCCCCGTGATGTTTTTCTCACTCCTAGTAGTGAATGTAATGTAACACACTCATACAATGAGCACCACCGCGTGATGTTTTTCTCACTCCTACTAGTGAATGTAATGTAACACACACCCATACAATGCGCACCACCCCGTTTTGTTTTTCTCACTGCTACTAGTGAATGTAATGTAACACACACCCATACAATGCGCACCACCCCGTGATGTTTTTCTCACTCCTAATAGTGAATGTAATGTAACACACACCCATACAATGCGCACCACCTCGTGATGTTTTTCTCACTCCTACTAGTGAATGTATTGTAACACACACCCATACAATGCGCACCGCCCCGTGAGGTTTTTCTCACTCCTAGTAGTGAATGTAATGTAACACACTCATACAATGAGCACCACCCCGTGATGTTTTTCTCACTCCTACTAGTGAATGTAATGTAACACACACCCATACAATGCGCACCACCCCGTGATGTTTTTCTCACTGCTAATAGTGAATGTAATGTAACACACACCCATACAATGCGCACCACCCCGTGATGTTTTTCTCACTCCTACTAGTGAATGTAATGTAACACACACCCATACAATGCGCACCACCCCGTGATGTTTTTCTCACTCCTACTAGTAAATCTAATGTAACACACACCCATACAATACGCACAACCCCGTGATGTTTTTCTCACTCCTACTAGAGCATGTAATGTAACACACACCCATACAATGCGCACCACCCCGTGATGTTTTTCTCACTGCTACTAGTGAATCTAATGTAACACACACCCATACGATGGGCACCACCCCGTGATGTTTTTCTCACTGCTACTAGTGAATCTAATGTAACACACACCCATACGATGCGCACCACCCCGTGATGTTTTTCTCACTGCTACTAGTGAATCTAATGTAACACACATCCATACGATGCGCACCACCCCGTGATGTTTTTCTCACTGCTACTAGTGAATGTAATGTAACACACACCCATACGATGCGCACCACCCCGTGATGTTTTTCTCACTTCTACTAGTGAATCTAATGTAACACACACCCATTCGATGCGCACCACCCCGTGATGTTTTTCTCACTGCTAATAGTGAATGTAAAGTAACACACACCCATACAATGCGCACCACCCCGTGATGTTTTTCTCACTCCTACTAGTGAATGTAATATAACACACACCCATACAATGCGCACCACCCCGTGATGTTTTTCTCACTCCTCCTAGTGAATGTAATGTAACACACACCCATACAATGCGCACCACCCCGTGATGTTTTTCTCACTCCTACTAGTGCATGTAATGTAACACACACGCATACAATGCTCACCACTCCGTGATGTTTTTCCACTCCTACTAGTGAATGTATTGTAACACACACCCATACAATGCGCACCACCCCGTGATGTTTATCTCACTCCTACTAGTGAATGTAATGTAACACACACCCATAAAATGCGCACCACCCCGTGATGTTTCTCTCATTCAACTAGTGAATGTAATGTAACACACACCCATACAATGCGCACCACCCCGTGATGTTTTTCTCACTCCTACTAGTTAATGTAATGTAACACACACCCATACAATGCGCACCACCCCGTGATGTTTTTCTCACTGATACTAGTGAATGTAATGTAACACACACCCATACAATGCGCACCACCCAGTGATGTTTTTCTCACTCCTACTAGTGAATCTAATGTAACACACACCCATACAATGCGCACCACCCCGTGATGTTTTTCTCACTCCTACTAGTGAATCTAATGTAACACACACCCATACAATGCGCACCACCCCGTGATGTTTTTCTCACTCCTTCTAGTGAATCTAATGTAACACACACCCATACAATGCGCACCACCCCGTGATGTTTTTCTCACTCCTACTAGTGAATGTAATGTAACACACACCCATACAATGCGCACCACCCCGTGATGTTTTTCTCACTCCTACTAGTGAATGTAATGTAACACACACCCATACAATGCGCACCACCCCGTGATGATTTTCTCACTCCTACTAGTGAATGTAATGTAACACACACCGATACAATGCGCACCACCCCGTGATGTTTTTCTCACTCCTACTAGTGAATCTAATGTAACACACACCCGTACAATGCGCACCGCCCCGTGATGTTTTTCTCACTTCTAGTAGTGAATGTAATGTAACACACTCATACAATGAGCACCACCCCGTGATGTTTTTCTCACTCCTACTAGTGAATGTAATGTAACACACACCCATACAATGCGCACCACCCCGTTTTGTTTTTCTCACTGCTACTAGTGAATGTAATGTAACACACACCCATACAATGCGCACCACCCCGTGATGTTTTTCTCACTCCTAATAGTGAATGTAATGTAACACACACCCATACAATGCGCACCACCTCGTGATGTTTTTCTCACTCCTACTAGTGAATGTATTGTAACACACACCCATACAATGCGCACCGCCCCGTGATGTTTTTCTCACTCCTAGTAGTGAATGTAATGTAACACACTCATACAATGAGCACCACCCCGTGATGTTTTTCTCACTCCTACTAGTGAATGTAATGTAACACACACCCATACAATGCGCACCACCCCGTGATGTTTTTCTCACTGCTAATAGTGAATTCAATGTAACACACACCCATACAATGCGCACCACCCCGTGATGTTTTTCTCACTCCTACTAGTGAATGTAATGTAACACACACCCATACAATGCGCACCACCCCGTGATGTTTTTCTCACTCCTACTAGTAAATCTAATGTAACACACACCCATACAATACGCACAACCCCGTGATGTTTTTCTCACTCCTACTAGAGCATGTAATGTAACACACACCCATACAATGCGCACCACCCCGTGATGTTTTTCTCACTGCTACTAGTGAATCTAATGTAACACACACCCGTACGATGGGCACCACCCCGTGATGTTTTTCTCAATGCTACTAGTGAATCTAATGTAACACACACCCATACGATGCGCACCACCCCGTGATGTTTTTCTCACTGCTACTAGTGAATCTAATGTAACACACATCCATACGATGCGCACCACCCCGTGATGTTTTTCTCACTGCTACTAGTGAATGTAATGTAACACACACCCATACGATGCGCACCACCCCGTGATGTTTTTCTCACTTCTACTAGTGAATCTAATGTAACACACACCCATTCGATGCGCACCACCCCGTGATGTTTTTCTCACTGCTAATAGTGAATGTAAAGTAACACACACCCATACAATGCGCACCACCCCGTGATGTTTTTCTCACTCCTACTAGTGAATGTATTGTAACACACACCCATACAATGCGCACCACCCCGTGATGTTTATCTCACTCCTACTAGTGAATGTAATGTAACACACACCCATAAAATGCGCACCACCCCGTGATGTTTCTCTCATTCAACTAGTGAATCTAATGTAACACAGACCCATACAATGCGCACCACCCCGTGATGTTTTTCTCACTCCTACTAGTGAATGTAATGTAACACACACCAATGCAATGCGCACCACCCCGTGATGTTTTTCTCACTCCTACTAGTGAATGTAATGTAACACACACCCATACAATGCGCACCACCCCGTGATGTTTTTCTCACTCCTACTAGTTAATGTAATGTAACACACACCCATACAATGCGCACCACCCCGTGATGTTTTCCTCACTCCTACTAGTGAATGTAATGTAACACACACCCATACAATGCGCACCACCCCGTGATGTTTTTCTCACTCCTACTATTGAATGTAATGTAACACACACCCATACAATGCGCACCACCCCGTGATGTTTTTCTCACTCCTACTAGAGAATGTAATGTAACACACACCCATCCAATGCGCACCACCCCGTGATGTTTTCCTCACTCCTACTAGTGAATGTAATGTAACACACACCCATACAATGCGCACCACCCCGTGATGTTTTTCTCACTCCTACTAGTGAATGTAATGTAACACACACCCATACAATGCGCACCACCCCGTGATGTTTTTCTCACTGCTACTAGTGAATCTAATGTAACACAGACCCATACAATGCGCACCACCCCGTGATGTTTTTCTCACTGCTACTAGTGAATCTAATGTAACACACACCCATACATTGCGCACCACCCCGTGATGTTTTTCTCACTGCTACTAGTGAATCTAATGTAACACACACCCATACGATGCGCACCACCCCGTGATGTTTTTCTCACTGCTACTAGTGAATCTAATGTAACACACACCCATACGGTGGGCACCACCCCGTGATGTTTTTCTCACTGCTACTAGTGAATCTAATGTAACACACACCCATACGATGCGCACCACCCGTGATGTTTTTCTCACTGCTACTAGTGAATCTAATGTAACACACACCCATACGATGCGCACCACCCCGTAATGTTTTTCTCACTGCTACTAGTGAATGTAATGTAACACGCACCCATACGATGCGCACCACCCCATGATGTTTTTCTCACTGCTACTAGTGAATGTAATGTAACACACACCCATTCGATGCGCACCACCCCGTGATGTTTTTCTCACTGCTAATAGTGAATGTAATGTAACACACACCCATACAATGCGCACCACCCCGTGATGTTGTTCTCACTCCTACTAGTGAATGTAATGTAACACACACCCATACAATGCGCACCACCCCATGATGTTTTTCTCACTCCTACTAGTGAATGTAATGTAACACACACCCATACAATGCGCACCACCCCGTGATGTTTTTCTCATTCCTACTAGTGAATGTAATGTAACACACACCCATACAATGCGCACCACCCCGTGATGTTTTTCTCACTCCTACTAGTGAATCTAATGTAACACACACCCATACAATGCGCACAACCCCGTGATGTTTTTCTCACTCCTACTATAGCATGTAATGTAACACACACCCATACAATGCGCACCACCCCGTGATGTTTTTGTCACTCCTACTAGTGAATGTAATGTAACACACACCCATACAATGTGCACCACCCCGTGATTTTTTTCTCACTCCTACTAGTGCATGTAATGTAACACACACCCATACAATGCGCACCACCCCGTGATGTTTTTCCACTCCTACTAGTGAATGTATTGTAACACACACCCATACAATGCGCACCACCCCGTGATGTTTATCTCACTCCTACTAGTGAATGTAATGTAACACACACCCATACAATGCGCACCACACCGTGATGTGTTTCTCACTCAACTAGTGAATCTAATGTAACACAGACCCATACAATGCGCACCACCCCGTGATGTTTTTCTCACTCCTACTAGTGAATGTAATGTAACACACACCCATACAATGCGCACCACCCCGTGATGTTTTTCTCACTCCTACTAGTGAATGTAATGTAACACACACCCATACAATGCGCACCACCCCGTGATGTTTTTCTCACTCCTACTAGTGAATGTAATGTAACACACACCCATACAATGCGCACCACCCCGTGATGTTTTTCTCACTCCTACTAGTGAATGTAATGTAACACACACCCATACAATGCGCACCAACCCGTGATGTTTTTCTCACTCCTACTAGTGAATCTAATGTAACACACACCCATACAATGCGCACCACCCCGTGATGTTTTTCTCACTCCTACTAGTGAATGTAATGTAACACACACCCATACAATGCGCACCACCCCGTGATGTTTTTCTCACTCCTACTAGTGAATGTAATGTAACACAAACCCATACAATGCGCACCACCCCGTGATGGTTTTCTCACTGCTACTAGTGAATGTAATGTAACACACACCCATACAATGCGCACCGCCCCGTCATGTTTTTCTCACTCCTAGTAGTGAATGTAATGTAACACACTCATACAATGCGCACCGCCCCGTCATGTTTTTCTCACTCCTACTAGTGAATGTAATGTAACACACACCCATACAATGCGCACCACCCCGTGATGTTTTTCTCACTCCTACTAGTGAATGTAATGTAACACACACCCATACAATGCGCACCACCCCGTGATGTTTTTCTCACTCCTACTAGTGAATGTAATGTAACACACACCCATACAATGCGCACCGCCCCGTGATGTTTTTCTCACTCCTACTAGTGAATGTAATGTAACACACACCCATACAATGCGCACCACCCCGTGATGTTTTTCTCACTCCCACTAGTGAATCTAATGTAACACACACCCATACAATGCGCACCACCCCGTGATGTTTTTCTCACTGCTACTATTGAATGTAATGTAACACACAACCATACAATGCGAACCACCCCGTGATGTTTTTCTCACTGCTAGTAGTGAATGTAATGTAACACACACCCATACAATGCGCACCACCCGGTGATGTTTTTCTCACTCCTACTAGTGAATGTAATGTAACACACACCCATACAATGCGCACCACCCCGTGATGTTTTTCTCACTCCTACTAGTGAATGTAATGTAACACACACCCATACAATGCGCACCACCCCGTGATGTTTTTCTCACTGCTACTTTTGAATGTAATGTAACACACAACCATACAATGCGCACCACCCCGTGATGTTTTTCTCACTGCTAGTAGTGAATGTAATGTAACACACACCCATACAATGCGCACCACCCCGTGATGTTTTTCTCACTCCTACTAGTGAATCAAATGTAACACACACCCATACAATGCGCACCACCCCGTGATGTTTTTCTCACTCCTACTAGTGAATCTAATGTAACACACACCCATACAATGCGCACCACCCCGTGATGTTTTTCTCACTCCTACTAGTGAATCTAATGTAACACACACCCATACAATGCGCACCACCCCGTGATGTTTTTCTCACTCCTACTAGTGAATCTAATGTAACACACACCCATACAATGCGCACCACCTCGTGATGTTTTTCTCACTCCTACTAGTGAATGTAATGTAACACCCACCAATACACTGCGCACCACCCCGTGATGTTTATCTCACTCCTACTAGTGAATGTAATGTAACACACACTCATACAATGCGCACCACCCCGTGATGTTTTTCTCACTCCTACTAGTTAATGTAATGTAACACACACCCATACAATGCGCACCACCCCGTGATGTTTTTCTCAGTGGTACTAGTGAATCTAATGTAACACACACCCATACAATGCGCACCACCCCGTGATGTTTTTCTCACTGCTACTAGTGAATCTAATGTAACACCCACCCATACAATGCGCACCACCCCGTGATGTTTTTCTCACTGCTACTAGTGAATGTAATGTAACACACACCCATACAATGCGCACCACCCCGTGATGTTTTTCTCACTCCTACTAGTGAATGTAATGTAACACACACCCATACAATGCGCACCACCCCGTGATGTTTTTCTCACTGCTACTAGTGAATCTAAAGTAACACACACCCATACAGTGCGCACCACCCCGTGATGTTTTTCTCACTGCTACTAGTGAATCTAATGTAACACACACCCATACAATGCGCACCACCCCGTGATGTTTTTCTCACTCCTACTAGTGAATGTAATGTAACACACACCCATACAATGCGCACCACCCCGTGATGTTTTTCTCACTGCTGCTAGTGAATGTAATGTAACACACACCCATACAATGCGCACCACCCCGTGATGTTTTTCCCACTGCTACTGGTGAATGTAATGTAACACACACCCATACAATGCGCACCACCCCATGATGTTTTTCTCACTCCTACTAGTGAATGTAATGTAACACACACCCATACAATGCGCACCACCCCGTGATGTTTTTCTCACTCCTACTAGTGAATCTAATGTAACACACACCCATACAATGCGCACCACCCCGTGATGGTTTTCTCACTCCTACTAGTGAATGTAATGTAACACACATCCATACAAGGCGCACCACCCCGTGATGTTTTTCTCACTCCTACTAGTGAAATTAATGTAACACACACCCATACAGTGCACACCACCCCGTGATGTTTTTCTCACTCCTACTAGTGAATCTAATGTAACACACACCCATACAATGCGGACCACCCCGTGATGTTTTTCTCACTCCTACTAGTGAATCTAATGTAACACACACCCATACCATGCGCACCACCCCGTGATGTTTTTCTCACTCCTACTAGTGAATCTAAAGTAACACACACCCATACAATGTGCACCACCCCGTGATGTTTTTCTCACTCCTAGTAGTGAATCTAATGTAACACACACCCATACAATGCACACCACCCCGTGATGGTTTTCTCACTCCTACTAGTGAATGTAATGTAACACACACCCATACAAGGCGCTCCACCCCGTGATGTTTTTCTCACCCCTCCTAGTGAATGTAATGTAACACACACCCATACAAGGCGCACCACCCGTGATGTTTTTCTCACCCCTACTAGTGAATGTAATGTAACACACACCCATACAAGGCGCAATACCCCGTGATGTTTTTCTCACTCCTACTAGTGAATGTAATGTAACACACACCCATACAAGGCGCACCGCCCCATGATGATTTTCTCACTCCTACTAGTGATTGTAATGTAACACACACCGATACAATGCGCACCACCCCGTGATGTTTTTCTCACTCCTACTAGTGAATCTAATGTAAAACACATGCATACAATGCGCACCGCCCCGTGATGTTTTTCTAACTCCTAGTAGTGAATGTAATGTAACACACACCCATACAATGCGCACCACCCCGTGATGTTTTTCTCACTGCTACTAGTGAATGTAATGTAACACACACCCATACAATGCGCACCACCCCGTGATGTTTTTCTCACTGCTACTAGTGAATGTAATGTAACACACACCCATACAATGCGCACCGCCCCGTCATGTTTTTCTCACTCCTAGTAGTGAATGTAATGTAACACACTCATACAATGCGCACCGCCCGTCATGTTTTTCTCACTCCTAGTAGTGAATGTAATGTAACACACACCCGTACAATGCGCACCACCCCGTGATGTTTTTCTCTCTCCTACTAGTGAATGTAATGTAACACACACCCATACAATGCGCACCACCCCGTGATGTTTTTATCACTCCTACTAGTGAATGTAATGTAACACACACCCATACAATGCGCACCACCCCGTGATGTTTTTCTCACTCCTACTAGTGAATGTAATGTAACACACACCCATACAATGCGCACCACCCCGTGATGTTTTTCTCACTGCTACTATTGAATGTAATGTAACACACAACCATACAATGCGCACCACCCCGTGATGTTTTTCTCACTGCTAGTAGTGAATCTAATGTAACACACACCCATACAATGCGCACCACCCCGTGATGTTTTTCTCACTCCTACTAGTGAATCTAATGTAACACACACCCATACAATGCGCACCACCCCGTGATGTTTTTCTCACTCCTACTAGTGAATCTAATGTAACACACACCCATACAATGCGCACCACCCCGTGATGTTTTTCTCACTCCTACTAGTGAATCTAATGTAACACACATCCATACAATGCGCACCACCTCGTGATGTTTTTCTCACTCCTACTAGTGAATGTAATTTAACACACACCCATACAATGCGCACCACCCCGTGATGTTTTTCTCACTCCTACTAGTGAATGTAATGTAACACACACCCATACAATGCGCACCACCCCGTGATGTTTTTCTCACTCCTACTAGAGAATGTAATGTAACACACACCCATACAATGCGCACCACCCCGTGATGTTTTTCTCACTCCTACTAGTGAATGTAATGTAACACACACCCATACAATGTGCACCACCCCGTGATGTTTTTCTCACTCCTACTAGTGAATGTAATGTAACACACACCCATACAATGTGCACCACCTCGTGATGTTTTTCTCACTCCTACTAGTGAATGTATTGTAACACACACCCATACAATGCGCACCACCCCGTGATGTTTATCTCACTCCTACTAGTGAATCTAATGTAACACACACCCATACAATGCGCACCACCCCGTGATGTTTTCCTCACTCCTACTAGTGAATCTAATGTAACACACACCCATACAATGCGCACCACCCCGTGATGTTTTTCTCACTCGTACTAGTGAATGTAATGTAACACACACCCATACAATGCGCACCACCCCGTGATGTTTTTCTCACTGCTACTAGTGAATCTAATGTAACACATACCCATACAATGCGCACCACCCCGTGATGTTTTTCTCACTGCTACTAGTGAATCTAATGTAACACACACCGATACAATGCGCACCACCCCGTGATGTTTTTCTCACTGCTACTAGTGAATCTAATGTAACACACACCCATACAATGCGCACCACCCCGTGATGTTTTTCTCACTGCTACTAGTGAATCTAATGTAACACACACCCATACAATGCGCACCACCCCGTGATGTTTTTCTCACTGCTACTAGTGAATGTAATGTAACACACACCCATACAATGCGCACCACCCCGTGATGTTTTTCTCACTGCTACTAGTGAATGTAATGTAACACACACCCATATAATGCGCACCACTCCGTGATGTTTTTCTCACTCCTACTAGTGAATGTAATGTAACACACACCCATACAATGCGCACCACCCCGTGATGTTTTTCTCACTCCTACTAGTGAATGTAATGTAACACACACCCATACAATGCGCACCACCCCGTGATGTTTTTCTCACTCCTACTAGTGAATCTAATGTAACACACACCCATACAATGCGCACCACCCCGTGATGTTTTTCTCACTCCTACTAGTGAATGTAATGTAACACACACCCATACAATGCGCACCACCCCATGATGTTTTTCTCACTCCTACTAGAGAATGTAATGTAACACACACCCATACAATGCGCACCACCCCGTGATGTTTTTCTCACTCCTACTAGTGAATGTAATGTAACACACACCCATACAATGCGCACCACCCCGTGATGTTTTTCTCACTCCTACTAGTGAATGTAATGTAACACACACCCATACAATGCGCACCACCCCGTGATGATTTTCTCACTCCTACTAGTGAATGTAATGTAACACACACCGATACAATGCGCACCACACCGTGATGTTTTTCTCACTCCTACTAGTGAATCTAATGTAACACACACCCATACAATGCGCACCACCCCGTGATGTTTTTCTCACTCCTAGTAGTGAATGTAATGTAACACACTCATACAATGAGCACCACCCCGTGATGTTTTTCTCACTCCTACTAGTGAATCTAATGTAACACACACCCATACAATGCGCACCGCCCCGTGATGTTTTTCTCACTCCTAGTAGTGAATGTAATGTAACACACTCATACAATGAGCACCACCCCGTGATGTTTTTCTCACTCCTACTAGTGAATGTAATGTAACACACACCCATACAATGCGCACCACCCCGTTTTGTTTTTCTCACTGCTACTAGTGAATGTAATGTAACACACACCCATACAATGCGCACCACCCCGTGATGTTTTTCTCACTCCTAGTAGTGAATGTAATGTAACACACTCATACAATGAGCACCACCCCGTGATGTTTTTCTCACTCCTACTAGTGAATGTAATGTAACACACACCCATACAATGCGCACCACCCCGTGATGTTTTTCTCACTGCTAATAGTGAATGTAATGTAACACACACCCATACAATGCGCACCACCCCGTGATGTTTTTCTCACTCCTACTAGTGAATGTAATGTAACACACACCCATACAATGCGCACGACCCCGTGATGTTTTTCTCACTCCTACTAGTAAATCTAATGTAACACACACCCATACAATACGCACAACCCCGTGATGTTTTTCTCACTCCTACTAGAGCATGTAATGTAACACACACCCATACAATGCGCACCACCCCGTGATGTTTTTCTCACTGCTACTAGTGAATCTAATGTAACACACACCCATACGATGGGCACCACCCCGTGATGTTTTTCTCACTGCTACTAGTGAATGTAATGTAACACACACCCATACGATGCGCACCACCCCGTGATGTTTTTCTCACTTCTACTAGTGAATCTAATGTAACACACACCCATTCAATGCGCACCACCCCGTGATGTTTTTCTCACTGCTAATAGTGAATGTAAAGTAACACACACCCATACAATGCGCACCACCCCGTGATGTTTTTCTCACTCCTACTAGTGAATGTAATATAACACACACCCATACAATGCGCACCACCCCGTGATGTTTTTCTCACTCCTACTAGTGAATGTAATGTAACACACACCCATACAATGCGCACCACCCCGTGATGTTTTTCTCACTCCTACTAGTGCATGTAATGTAACACACACGCATACAATGCTCACCACCCCGTGATGTTTTTCCACTCCTACTAGTGAATGTATTGTAACACACACCCATACAATGCGCACCACCCCGTGATGTTTATCTCACTCCTACTAGTGAATGTAATGTAACACACACCCATAAAATGCGCACCACCCCGTGATGTTTCTCTCATTCAACTAGTGAATCTAATGTAACACAGACCCATACAATGCGCACCACCCCGTGATGTTTTTCTCACTCCTACTAGTGAATGTAATGTAACACACACCAATGCAATGCGCACCACCCCGTGATGTTTTTCTCACTCCTACTAGTGAATGTAATGTAACACACACCCATACAATGCGCACCACCCCGTGATGTTTTTCTCACTCCTACTAGTTAATGTAATGTAACACACACCCATACAATGCGCACCACGCCGTGATGTTTTTCTCACTGATACTAGTGAATGTAATGTAACACACACCCATACAATGCGCACCACCCCGTGATGTTTTTCTCACTGCTACTAGTGAATGTAATGTAACACACACCCATACAATGCGCACCACCCAGTGATGTTTTTCTCACTCCTACTAGTGAATCTAATGTAACACACACCCATACAATGCGCACCACCCCGTGATGTTTTTCTCACTCCTACTAGTGAATCTAATGTAACACACACCCATACAATGCGCACTACCCCGTGATGTTTTTCTCACTCCTTCTAGTGAATCTAATGTAACACACACCCATACAATGCGCTCCACCCCGTGATGTTTTTCTCACTCCTACTAGTGAATGTAATGTAACACACACCCATACAATGCGCACCACCCCGTGATGTTTTTCTCACTCCTACTATTGAATGTAATGTAACACACACCCATACAATGCGCACCACCCCGTGATGTTTTTCTCACTCCTACTAGAGAATGTAATGTAACACACACCCATACAATGCGCACCACCCCGTGATGTTTTCCTCACTCCTACTAGTGAATGTAATGTAACACACACCCATACAATGCGCACCACCCCGTGATGTTTTTCTCACTACTACTAGTGAATGTAATGTAACACACACCCATACAATGCGCACCACCCCGTGATGTTTTTCTCACTGCTACTAGTGAATCTAATGTAACACAGACCCATACAATGCGCACCACCCCGTGATGTTTTTCTCACTGCTACTAGTGAATCTAATGTAACACACACCCATACAATGCGCACCACCCCGTGATGTTTTTCTCACTGCTACTAGTGAATCTAATGTAACACACACCCATACGATGCGCACCACCCCGTGATGTTTTTCTCACTGCTACTAGTGAATCTAATGTAACACACACCCATACGGTGGGCACCACCCCGTGATGTTTTTCTCACTGCTACTAGTGAATCTAATGTAACACACACCCATACGATGCGCACCACCCGTGATGTTTTTCTCACTGCTACTAGTGAATCTAATGTAACACACACCCATACGATGCGCACCACCCCGTGATGTTTTTCTCACTGCTACTAGTGAATGTAATGTAACACACACCCATACGATGCGCACCACCCCGTGATGTTTTTCTCACTGCTACTAGTGAATGTAATGTAACACACACCCATTCGATGCGCACCACCCCGTGATGTTTTTCTCACTGCTAATAATGAATGTAATGTAACACACACCCATACAATGCGCACCACCCCGTGATGTTGTTCTCACTCCTACTAGTGAATGTAATGTAACACACACCCATACAATGCGCACCACCCCATGATGTTTTTCTCACTCCTACTAGTGAATGTAATGTAACACACACCCATACAATGCGCACCACCCCGTGATGTTTTTCTCATTCCTACTAGTGAATGTAATGTAACACACACCCATACAATGCGCACCACCCCGTGATGTTTTTCTCACTCCTACTAGTGAATCTAATGTAACACACACCCATACAATGCGCACAACCCCGTGATGTTTTTCTCACTCCTACTAGTGAATGTAATGTAACACACACCCATACAATGTGCACCACCCCGTGATTTTTTTCTCACTCCTACTAGTGCATGTAATGTAACACACACCCATACAATGCGCACCACCCCGTGATGTTTTTCCACTCCTACTAGTGAATGTATTGTAACACACACCCATACAATGCGCACCACCCCGTCATGTTTATCTCACTCCTACTAGTGAATGTAATGTAACACACACCCATACAATGCGCACCACACCGTGATGTGTTTCTCACTCAACTAGTGAATCTAATGTAACACAGACCCATACAATGCGCACCACCCCGTGATGTTTTTCTCACTCCTACTAGTGAATGTAATGTAACACACACCCATACAATGCGCACCACCCCGTGATGTTTTTCTCACTCCTACTAGTGAATGTAATGTAACACACACCCATACAATGCGCACCACCCCGTGATGTTTTTCTCACTCCTACTAGTGAATGTAATGTAACACACACCCATACAATGCGCACCACCCCGTGATGTTTTTCTCACTCCTACGAGTGAATGTAATGTAACACACACCCATACAATGCGCACCAACCCGTGATGTTTTTCTCACTCCTACTAGTGTATCTAATGTAACACACACCCATACAATGCGCACCACCCCGTGATGTTTTTCTCACTCCTACTAGTGAATGTAATGTAACACACACCCATACAATGCGCACCACCCCGTGATGTTTTTCTCACTCCTACTAGTGAATGTAATGTAACACACACCCATACAATGCGCACCACCCGTGATGTTTTTCTCACTCCTACTAGTGAATGTAATGTAACACACACCCATACAATGCGCACCGCCCCGTGATGTTTTTCTCACTCCTACTAGTGAATGTAATGTAACACACACCCATACAATGCGCACCACCCCGTGATGTTTTTCTCACTCCCACTAGTGAATCTAATGTAACACACACCCATACAATGCGCACCACCCCGTGATGTTTTTCTCACTGCTACTATTGAATGTAATGTAACACACAACCATACAATGCGCACCACCCCGTGATGTTTTTCTCACTCCTACTAGTGAATCTAATGTAACACACACCCATACAATGCGCACCAGCCCGTGATGTTTTTCTCACTCCTACTAGTGAATGTAATGTAACACACACCCATACAATGCGCACCACCCCGTGATGTTTTTCTCACTCCTACTAGTGAATGTAATGTAACACACACCCATACAATGCGCAACACCCCGTGATGTTTTTCTCACTGCTACTTTTGAATGTAATGTAACACACAACCATACAATGCGCACCACCCCGTGATGTTTTTCTCACTGCTAGTAGTGAATGTAATGTAACACACACCCATACAATGCGCACCACCCCGTGATGTTTTTCTCACTCCTACTAGTGAATCAAATGTAACACACACCCATACAATGCGCACCACCCCGTGATGTTTTTCTCACTCCTACTAGTGAATCTAATGTAACACACACCCATACAATGCGCACCACCCCTTGATGTTTTTCTCACTCCTACTAGTGAATCTAATGTAACACACACCCATACAATGCGCACCACCCCGTGATGTTTTTCTCACTCCTACTAGTGAATCTAATGTAACACACACCCATACAATGCGCACCACCTCGTGATGTTTTTCTCACTCCTACTAGTGAATGTAATTTAACACACACCCATACAATGCGCACCACCCCGTGATGTTTTTCTCACTCCTACTAGTGAATGTAATGTAACACACACCCATACAATGCGCACCACCCCGTGATGTTTTTCTCACTCCTACTAGTGAATGTAATGTAACACACACCCATACAATGTGCACCACCCCGTGATGTTTTTCTCACTCCTACTAGTGAATGTAATGTAACACACACCCATACAATGTGCACCACCTCGTGATGTTTTTCTCACTCCTACTAGTGAATGTATTGTAACACACACCCATACAATGCGCACCACCCCGTGATGTTTATCTCACTCCTACTAGTGAATCTAATGTAACACACACCCATACAATGCGCACCACCCGTGATGTTTTTCTCACTCCTACTAGTGAATCTAATGTAACACACACCCATACAATGCGCACCACCCCGTGATGTTTTTCTCACTGCTACTAGTGAATCTAATGTAACACACACCCATACAATGCGCACCACCCAGTGATGTTTTTCTCACTGCTACTAGTGAATCTAATGTAACACACACCCATACAATGCGCACCACCCCGTGATGTTTTTCTCACTGCTACTAGTGAATGTAATGTAACACACACCCATACAATGCGCACCACCCCGTGATGTTTTTCTCACTGCTACTAGTGAATGTAATGTAACACACACCCATACAATGCGCACCACCCCGTGATGTTTTTCTCACTCCTACTAGTGAATGTAATTTAACACACACCCATACAATGCGCACCACCCCGTGATGTTTTTCTCACTCCTACTAGTGAATGTAATGTAACACACACCCATACAATGCGCACCACACCGTGATGTTTTTCTCACTCCTACTAGTGAATCTAATGTAACACACACCCATACAATGCGCACCACCCCGTGATGTTTTTCTCACTCCTACTAGTGAATCTAATGTAACACACACCGATACAATGAGCACCACCCCGTGATGTTTTTCTCACTCCTACTAGTGAATCTAATGTAACACACACCCATACAATGCGCACCACCCCGTGATGTTTTTCTCACTCCTAGTAGTGAATCTAATGTAACACACACCCATACAATGCGCACCACCCCGTGATGTTTTTCTCACTGCTACTAGTGAATGTAATGTAACACACACCCATACAATGCGCACCACCCCGTGATGTTTTTCTCACTCCTACTAGTGAATGTAATTTAACACACACCCATACAATGCGCACCACCCCGTGATGTTTTTCTCACTCCTACTAGTGAATGTAATGTAACACACACCCATACAATGCGCACCACCCCGTGATGTTTTTCTCACTCCTACTAGTGAATCTAATGTCACACACACCCATACAATGCGCACCACCCCGTGATGTTTTTCTCACTCCTACTAGTGAATGTAATGTAACACACACCCATACAATGCGCACCGCCCCGTGATGTTTTTCTCACTCCCACTAGTGAATCTAATGTAACACACACCCATACAATGCGCACCACCCCGTGATGTTTTTCTCACTGCTACTATTGAATGTAATGTAACACACAACCATACAATGCGCACCACCCCGTGATGTTTTTCTCACTGCTAGTAGTGAATGTAATGTAACACACACCCATACAATGCGCACCACCCCGTGATGTTTTTCTCACTCCTACTAGTGAATGTAATGTAACACACACCCATACAATGCGCACCACCCCGTGATGTTTTTCTCACTCCTACTAGTGAATGTAATGTAACACACACCCATACAATGCGCACCACCCCGTGATGTTTTTCTCACTGCTACTAGTGAATGTAATGTAACACACACCCATACAATGCGCACCACCCCGTGATGTTTTTCTCACTCCTACTAGTGAATGTAATGTAACACACACCCATACAATGCGCACCACCCCGTGATGTTTTTCTCACTGCTACTAGTGAATGTAATGTAACACACACCCATACAATGCGCACCACCCCGTGATGTTTTTCTCACTGCTACTAGTGAATGTAATGTAACACACACCCATACACTGCGCACCACCCCGTGATGTTTTTCTCACTCCTACTAGTGAATGTAATTTAACACACACCCATACAATGCGCACCACCCCGTGATGTTTTTCTCACTCCTACTAGTGAATGTAATGTAACACACACCCATACAATGCGCACCACCCCGTGATGTTTTTCTCACTCCTACTAGTGAATCTAATGTAACACACACCCATACAATGCGCACCACCCCGTGATGTTTTTCTCACTCCTACTAGTGAATCTAATGTAACACACACCCATACAATGCGCACCGCCCCGTGATGTTTTTCTCACTCCTAGTAGTGAATGTAATGTAACACACTCATACAATGAGCACCACCCCGTGATGTTTTTCTCACTCCTACTAGTGAATGTAATGTAACACACACCCATACAATGCGCACCACCCCGTGATGTTTTTCGCACTGCTACTAGTGAATGTAATGTAACACACACCCATACAATGCGCACCACCCCGTGATGTTTTTCTCACTCCTACTAGTGAATGTAATGTAACACACACCCATACAATGCGCACCACCTCGTGATGTTTTTCTCACTCCTACTAGTGAATGTATTGTAACACACACCCATACAATGCGCACCGCCCCGTGATGTTTTTCTCACTCCTAGTAGTGAATGTAATGTAACACACTCATACAATGAGCACCACCCCGTGATGTTTTTCTCACTCGTACTAGTGAATGTAATGTAACACACACCCATACAATGCTCATCACCCCGTGATGTTTTTCTCACTGCTAATAGTGAATGTAATGTAACACACACCCATACAATGTGCAAGACCCCGTGATGTTTTTCTCACTCCTACTAGTGAATGTAATGTAACACACACCCATACAATGCGCACCACCCCGTGATGTTTTTCTCACTCCTACTAGTGAATGTAATGTAACACACACCCATACAATGCGCACCACCCGGTGATGTTTTTCTCACTCCTTCTAGTGAATGTAATGTAAGACACACCCATACAATGCGCACCACCCCGTGATGTTTTTCTCACTCCTACTAGTAAATCTAATGTAACACACACCCATACAATACGCACAACCCCGTGATGTTTTTCTCACTCCTACTAGAGCATGTAATGTAACACACACCCATACAATGCGCACCACCCCGTGATGTTTTTCTCACTCCTACTAGTGAATGTAATGTAACACACACCCATACAATGCGCACCACCCCGTGATGTTTTTCTCACTGCTACTAGTGAATGTAATGTAACACACACCCATACAATGCGCACCACACCGTGATGTTTTTCTCACTGCTACTAGTGAATGTAATGTAACACACACCCATACAATGCGCACCGCCCCGTCATGTTTTTCTCACTCCTAGTAGTGAATGTAATGTAGCACACTCATACAATGGGCACCACCCCGTGATGTTTTTCTCACTCCTACTAGTGAATGTAATGTAACACACACCCATACAATGCGCACCACCCCGTGATGTTTTGCTCACTCCTACTAGTGAATGTAATGTAACACACACCCATACAATGCGCACCACCCCTTGATGTTTTTCTCACTCCTACTAGTGAATGTAATGTAACACACACCCATACAATGCGCACCACCCCGTGATGTTTTTCTCACTGCTACTAGTGAATGTAAAGTAACATACACCCATACAATGCGCACCACCCCGTGATGTTTTTGTCACTGCTACTAGTGAATGTAATGTAACACACACCCATACAATGCGCACCACCCCGTGATGTTTTTCTCACTCCTACTAGTGAATCTAATGTAACACACAACCATACAATGCGCACCACTCCGTGATGTTTTTCTCACTCCTACTAGTGAATCTAATGTAACACACACCCATACAATGCGCACCACCCCGTGATGTTTTTCTCTCTCCTACTAGTGAATGTAATGTAACACACACCCATACAATGCGCACCACCCCGTGATGTTTTTCTCACTCCTACTATAGAATGTAATGTAACACACACCCATACAATGCGCACCACCCTGTGATGTTTTTCTCACTCCTACTAGTGAATGTAATGTAACACACACCCATACAATGCGCACCACCCCGTGATGTTTTTCTCACTCCTACTAGTGAATCTAATGTAACACACACCCATACAATGCGCACCACCCCGTGATGTTTTTCTCACTCCTACTAGTGAATGTAATGTAACACACACCCATACAATGCGCACCACCCCGTGATGTTTTTCTCATTCCTACTAGTGAATGTAATGTAACACACACCCATACAATGTGCACCACCCCGTGATGTTTTTCTCCCTGCTACTAGTGAATGTAATGTAACACACACCCATACAATGCGCACCCCCCCGTCATGTTTTTCTCACTCTTAGTAGTGAATGTAATGTAACACACTCATACAATGAGCACCACCCCGTGATGTTTTTCTCACTCCTACTAGTGAATGTAATGTAACACACACCCATACAATGCGCACCACCCCGTGATGTTTTTCTCACTCCTACTAGTGAATGTAGTGTAACACACACCCATACAATGCGCACCACCCCGTGATGTTTTTCTCACTCCTACTAGTGAATGTAATGTAACACACACCCATACAATGCGCACCACCTCGTGATGTTTTTCTCACTGATACTAGTGAATGTAATGTAACACACACCCATACAATGCGCACCACCCCGTGATGTTTTTCTCACTCCTACCAGAGAATGTAATGTAACACACACCCATACAATGCGCACCACCCCGTGATGTTTTTCTCACTCCTACTAGTGAATGTAATGTAACACACACCCATACAATGTGCACCACCCCGTGATGTTTTTCTCACTCCTACTAGTGAATGTAATGTAACACACACCCATACAATGTGCACCACCTCGTGATGTTTTTCTCACTCCTACTAGTGAATGTATTGTAACACACACCCATAAAATGCGCACCACCCCGTGATGTTTATCTCACTCCTACTAGTGAATCTAATGTAACACACACCCATACAATGCGCACCACCCCGTGATGTTTTTCTCACTCCTACTAGTGAATCTAATGTAACACACACCCATACAATGCTCACCACCCCGTGATGTTTTTCTCACTCGTACTAGTGAATGTAATGTAACACACACCCATACAATGCGCACCACCTCGTGATGTTTTTCTCACTGCTACTAGTGAATCTAATGTAACACATACCCATACAATGCGCACCACCCCGTGATGTTTTTCTCACTGCTACTAGTGAATCTAATGTAACACACACCGATACAATGCGCACCACCCCGTGATGTTTTTCTCACTGCTACTAGTGAATGTAATGTAACACACACCCATACAATGCGCACCACCCCGTGATGTTTTTCTCACTGCTACTAGTGAATGTAATGTAACACACACCCATACAATGCGCACCACCCCGTGATGTTTTTCTCACTCCTACTAGTGAATGTAATTTAACACACACCCATACAATGCGCACCACCCCGTGATGTTTTGCTCACTCCTACTAGTGAATGTAATGTAACACACACCCATACAATGCGCACCACCCCGTGATGTTTTTCTCACTCCTACTAGTGAATGTAATGTAACACACACCCATACAATGCGCACCACCCCGTGATGTTTTTCTCACTGCTACTAGTGAATGTAAAGTAACATACACCCATACAATGCGCACCACCCCGTGATGTTTTTCTCACTGCTACTAGTGAATGTAATGTAACACACACCCATACAATGCGCACCACCCCGTGATGTTTTTCTCACTCCTACTAGTGAATCTAATGTAACACACAACCATACAATGCGCACCACTCCGTGATGTTTTTCTCACTCCTACTAGTGAATCTAATGTAACACACACCCATACAATGTGCAACACCCCGTGATGTTTTTCTCACTCCTACTAGTGAATCTAATGTAACACACACCCATACAATGCGCACCACCTCGTGATGTTTTTCTCACTCCTACTAGTGAATGTAATATAACACACACCCATACAATGCGCACCACCCCGTGATGTTTTTCTCACTCCTACTAGTGAATGTAATGTAACACACACCCATACAATGCGCACCACCCCGTGATGTTTTTCTCACTCCTACTAGAGAATGTAATGTAACACACACCCATACAATGCGCACCACCCCGTGATGTTTTTCTCACTCCTACTAGTGAATGTAATGTAACACACACCCATACAATGCGCACCACCCCGTGATGTTTTTCTCACTCCTACTAGTGAATCTAATGTAACACACACCCATGCAATGCGCACCACCCCGTGATGTTTTTCTCACTCCTACTAGTGAATGTAATGTAACACACACCCATACAATGCGCACCACCCCGTGATGTTTTTCTCATTCCTACTAGTGAATGTAATGTAACACACACCCATACAATGCGCACCACCCCGTGATGTTTTTCTCACTGCTACTAGTGAATGTAATGTAACACACACCCATACAATGCGCACCGCCCCGTGATGTTTTTCTCATTCTTAGTAGTGAATGTAATGTAACACACTCATACAATGCGCACCACCTCGTGATGTTTTTCTCACTCCTACTAGTGAATGTAATGTAACACACACCCATACAATGCGCACCACCCCGTGATGTTTTTCTCACTCCTACTAGAGAATGTAATGTAACACACACCCATACAATGCGCACCACCCCGTGATGTTTTTCTCACTGCTACTAGTGAATGTAATGTAACACACACCCATACAATGTGCACCACCCCGTGATGTTTTTCTCACTCCTACTAGTGAATGTAATGTAACACACACCCATACAATGTGCACCACATCGTGATGTTTTTCTCACTCCTACTAGTGAATATATTGTAACACACACCCATACAATGCGCACCACCCCGTGATGTTTATCTCACTCCTACTAGTGAATCTAATGTAACACACACCCATACAATGCGCACCACCCCGTGATGTTTTTCTCACTCCTACTAGTGAATCTAATGTAACACACACCCATACAATGCGCACCACCCCGTGATGTTTTTCTCACTCGTACTAGTGAATGTAATGTAACACACACCCATACAATGCGCACCACCTCGTGATATTTTTCTCACTGCTACTAGTGAATCTAATGTAACACATACCCATACAATGCGCACCACCCCGTGATGTTTTTCTCACTGCTACTAGTGAATCTAATGTAACACACACCGATACAATGCGCACCACCCCGTGATGTTTTTCTCACTGCTACTAGTGAATCTAATGTAACACACACCCATACAATGCGCACCACCCCGTGATGTTTTTCTCACTGCTACTAGTGAATCTAATGTAACACACACCCATACAATGCGCACCACCCCGTGATGTTTTTCTCACTGCTACTAGTGAATGTAATGTAACACACACCCATACAATGCGCACCACCCCGTGATGTTTTTCTCACTGCTACTAGTGAATGTAATGTAACACACACCCATACAATGCGCACCACCCCGTGATGTTTTTCTCACTCCTACTAGAGAATGTAATTTAACACACACCCATAAAATGCACACCACCCCGTGATGTTTTTCTCACTCCTACTAGTGAATGTAATGTAACACACACCCATACAATGCGCACCACCCCGTGATGTTTTTCTCACTCCTACTAGTGAATCTAATGTAACACACACCCATACAATGCGCACCACCCCGTGATGTTTTTCTCACTCCTACTAGTGAATCTAATGTAACACACACCCATACAATGCGCACCACCCCGTGATGTTTTTCTCACTCCTACTAGTGAATCTAATGTAACACACACCCATACAATGCGCACCACCCCGTGATGTTTTTCTCACTCCTAGTAGTGAATCTAATGTAACACACACCCATACAATGCGCACCACCCCGTGATGTTTTTCTCACTCCTACTAGAGAATGTAATGTAACACACACCCATACAATGCGCACCACCCCGTGATGTTTTTCTCACTCCTACTAGTGAATGTAATGTAACACACACCCATACAATGCGCACCACCCCGTGATGTTTTTCTCTCTCCTACTAGTGAATGTAATGTAACACACACCCATACAATGCGCACCACCCCGTGATGATTTTCTCACTCCTACTAGTGAATGTAATGTAACACACACCGATACAATGCGCACCGCCCCGTGATGTTTTTCTCACTCCTACTAGTGAATGTAATGTAACACACTCATACAATGAGCACCACCCCGTGATGTTTTTCTCACTCCTACTAGTGAATGTAATGTAACACACACCCATACAATGCGCACCACCCCGTGATGTTTTTCGCACTGCTACTAGTGAATGTTATGTAACACACACCCATACAATGCGCACCACCCTGTGATGTTTTTCTCACTCCTACTAGTGAATGTAATGTAACACACACCAATACAATGCGCACCACCTCGTGATGTTTTTCTCACTCCTACTAGTGAATGTATTGTAACACACACCCATACAATGCGCACCGCCCCGTGATGTTTTTCTCACTCCTAGTAGTGAATGTAATGTAACACACTCATACAATGAGCACCACCCCGTGATGTTTTTCTCACTCCTACTAGTGAATGTAATGTAACACACACCCATACAATGCGCACCACCCCGTGATGTTTTTCTCACTGCTAATAGTGAATGTAATGTAACACACACCCATACAATGCGCACCACCCCGTGATGTTTTTCTCACTCCTACTAGTGAATGTAATGTAACACACACCCATACAATGCGCACCACCCCGTGATGTTTTTCTCACTCCTACTAGTGAGAGTAATGTAACACACACCCATACAATGCGCACCACCCCGTGATGTTTTTCTCACTCCTTCTAGTGAATGTAATGTAACACACACCCATACAATGCGCACCACCCCGTGATGTTTTTCTCACTCCTACTAGTAAATCTAATGTAACACACACCCATACAATACGCACAACCCCGTGATGTTTTTCTCACTCCTTCTAGAGCATGTAATGTAACACACACCCATACAATGCGCACCACCCCGTGATGTTTTTCTCACTCCTACTAGTGAATGTAATGTAACACACACCCATACAATGCGCACCACCCCGTGATGTTTTTCTCACTGCTACTAGTGAATGTAATGTAACACACACCCATACAATGCGCACCACACCGTGATGTTTTTCTCACTGCTACTAGTGAATGTAATGTAACACACACCCATACAATGCGCACCGCCCCGTCATGTTTTTCTCACTCCTAGTAGTGAATGTAATGTAACACACTCATACAATGGGCACCACCCCGTGATGTTTTTCTCACTCCTACTAGTGAATGTAATGTAACACACACCCATACAATGCGCACCACCCCGTGATGTTTTGCTCACTCCTACTAGTGAATGTAATGTAACACACACCCATACAATGCGCACCACCCCGTGATGTTTTTCTCACTCCTACTAGTGAATGTAATGTAACACACACCCATACAATGCGCACCACCCCGTGATGTTTTTCTCACTGCTACTAGTGAATGTAAAGTAACATACACCCATACAATGCGCACCACCCCGTGATGTTTTTCTCACTGCTACTAGTGAATGTAATGTAACACACACCCATACAATGCGCACCACCCCGTGATGTTTTTCTCACTGCTACTAGTGAATGTAATGTAACACACACCCATACAATGCGCACCGCCCCGTGATGTTTTTCTCACTCTTAGTAGTGAATGTAATGTAACACACTCATACAATGCGCACCACCTCGTGATGTTTTTCTCACTCCTACTAGTGAATGTAATGTAACACACACCCATACAATGCGCACCACCCCGTGATGTTTTTCTCACTCCTACTAGAGAATGTAATGTAACACACACCCATACAATGCGCACCACCCCGTGATGTTTTTCTCACTGCTACTAGTGAATGTAATGTAACACACACCCATACAATGTGCACCACCCCGTGATGTTTTTCTCACTCCTACTAGTGAATGTAATGTAACACACACCCATACAATGTGCACCACATCGTGATGTTTTTCTCACTCCTACTAGTGAATGTATTGTAACACACACCCATACAATGCGCACCACCCCGTGATGTTTATCTCACTCCTACTAGTGAATCTAATGTAACACACACCCATACAATGCGCACCACCCCGTGATGTTTTTCTCACTCCTACTAGTGAATCTAATGTAACACACACCCATACAATGCGCACCACCCCGTGATGTTTTTCTCACTCGTACTAGTGAATGTAATGTAACACACACCCATACAATGCGCACCACCTCGTGATGTTTTTCTCACTGCTACTAGTGAATCTAATGTAACACATACCCATACAATGCGCACCACCCCGTGATGTTTTTCTCACTGCTACTAGTGAATCTAATGTAACACACACCGATACAATGCGCACCACCCCGTGATGTTTTTCTCACTGCTACTAGTGAATCTAATGTAACACACACCCATACAATGCGCACCACCCCGTGATGTTTTTCTCACTGCTACTAGTGAATCTAATGTAACACACACCCATACAATGCGCACCACCCCGTGATGTTTTTCTCACTGCTACTAGTGAATGTAATGTAACACACACCCATACAATGCGCACCACCCCGTGATGTTTTTCTCACTGCTACTAGTGAATGTAATGTAACACACACCCATACAATGCGCACCACCCCGTGATGTTTTTCTCACTCCTACTAGTGAATGTAATTTAACACACACCCATACAATGCACACCACCCCGTGATGTTTTTCTCACTCCTACTAGTGAATGTAATGTAACACACACCCATACAATGCGCACCACCCCGTGATGTTTTTCTCACTCCTACTAGTGAATCTAATGTAACACACACCCATACAATGCGCACCACCCCGTGATGTTTTTCTCACTCCTACTAGTGAATCTAATGTAACACACACCCATACAATGCGCACCACCCCGTGATGTTTTTCTCACTCCTACTAGTGAATCTAATGTAACACACACCCATACAATGCGCACCACCCCGTGATGTTTTTCTCACTCCTAGTAGTGAATCTAATGTAACACACACCCATACAATGCGCACCACCCCGTGATGTTTTTCTCACTCCTACTAGAGAATGTAATGTAACACACACCCATACAATGCGCACCACCCCGTGATGTTTTTCTCACTCCTACTAGTGAATGTAATGTAACACACACCCATACAATGCGCACCACCCCGTGATGTTTTTCTCTCTCCTACTAGTGAATGTAATGTAACACACACCCATACAATGCGCACCACCCCGTGATGATTTTCTCACTCCTACTAGTGAATGTAATGTAACACACACCGATACAATGCGCACCGCCCCGTGATGTTTTTCTCACTCCTACTAGTGAATGTAATGTAACACACTCATACAATGAGCACCACCCCGTGATGTTTTTCTCACTCCTACTAGTGAATGTAATGTAACACACACCCATACAATGCGCACCACCCCGTGATGTTTTTCGCACTGCTACTAGTGAATGTTATGTAACACACACCCATACAATGCGCACCACCCTGTGATGTTTTTCTCACTCCTACTAGTGAATGTAATGTAACACACACCAATACAATGCGCACCACCTCGTGATGTTTTTCTCACTCCTACTAGTGAATGTATTGTAACACACACCCATACAATGCGCACCGCCCCGTGATGATTTTCTCACTCCTAGTAGTGAATGTAATGTAACACACTCATACAATGAGCACCACCCCGTGATGTTTTTCTCACTCCTACTAGTGAATGTAATGTAACACACACCCATACAATGCGCACCACCCCGTGATGTTTTTCTCACTGCTAATAGTGAATGTAATGTAACACACACCCATACAATGCGCACCACCCCGTGATGTTTTTCTCACTCCTACTAGTGAATGTAATGTAACACACACCCATACAATGCGCACCACCCCGTGATGTTTTTCTCACTCCTACTAGTGAAAGTAATGTAACACACACCCATACAATGCGCACCACCCCGTGATGTTTTTCTCACTCCTTCTAGTGAATGTAATGTAACACACACCCATACAATGCGCACCACCCCGTGATGTTTTTCTCACTCCTACTAGTAAATCTAATGAAACACACACCCATACAATACGCACAACCCCGTGATGTTTTTCTCACTCCTTCTAGAGCATGTAATGTAACACACACCCATACAATGCGCACCACCCCGTGATGTTTTTCTCACTCCTACTAGTGAATGTAATGTAACACACACCCATACAATGCGCACCACCCCGTGATGTTTTTCTCACTGCTACTAGTGAATGTAATGTAACACACACCCATACAATGCGCACCACCCCGTGATGTTTTTCTCACTCCTACTAGTGAATCTAATGTAACACACACCCATACAATGCGCACCACCCCGTGATGTTTTTCTCACTCCTACTAGTGAATCTAATGTAACACACACCCATACAATGCGCACCACCCCGTGATGTTTTTCTCACTCCTACTAGTGAATCTAATGTAACACACACCCATACAATGCGCACCACCCCGTGATGTTTTTCTCACTCCTAGTAGTGAATCTAATGTAACACACACCCATACAATGCGCACCACCCCGTGATGTTTTTCTCACTCCTACTAGAGAATGTAATGTAACACACACCCATACAATGCGCACCACCCCGTGATGTTTTTCTCACTCCTACTAGTGAATGTAATGTAACACACACCCATACAATGCGCACCACCCCGTGATGTTTTTCTCTCTCCTACTAGTGAATGTAATGTAACACACACCCATACAATGCGCACCACCCCGTGATGATTTTCTCACTCCTACTAGTGAATGTAATGTAACACACACCGATACAATGCGCACCGCCCCGTGATGTTTTTCTCACTCCTACTAGTGAATGTAATGTAACACACTCATACAATGAGCACCACCCCGTGATGTTTTTCTCACTCCTACTAGTGAATGTAATGTAACACACACCCATACAATGCGCACCACCCCGTGATGTTTTTCGCACTGCTACTAGTGAATGTTATGTAACACACACCCATACAATGCGCACCACCCTGTGATGTTTTTCTCACTCCTACTAGTGAATGTAATGTAACACACACCAATACAATGCGCACCACCTCGTGATGTTTTTCTCACTCCTACTAGTGAATGTATTGTAACACACACCCATACAATGCGCACCGCCCCGTGATGTTTTTCTCACTCCTAGTAGTGAATGTAATGTAACACACTCATACAATGAGCACCACCCCGTGATGTTTTTCTCACTCCTACTAGTGAATGTAATGTAACACACACCCATACAATGCGCACCACCCCGTGATGTTTTTCTCACTGCTAATAGTGAATGTAATGTAACACACACCCATACAATGCGCACCACCCCGTGATGTTTTTCTCACTCCTACTAGTGAATGTAATGTAACACACACCCATACAATGCGCACCACCCCGTGATGTTTTTCTCACTCCTACTAGTGAGAGTAATGTAACACACACCCATACAATGCGCACCACCCCGTGATGTTTTTCTCACTCCTTCTAGTGAATGTAATGTAACACACACCCATACAATGCGCACCACCCCGTGATGTTTTTCTCACTCCTACTAGTAAATCTAATGTAACACACACCCATACAATACGCACAACCCCGTGATGTTTTTCTCACTCCTTCTAGAGCATGTAATGTAACACACACCCATACAATGCGCACCACCCCGTGATGTTTTTCTCACTCCTACTAGTGAATGTAATGTAACACACACCCATACAATGCGCACCACCCCGTGATGTTTTTCTCACTGCTACTAGTGAATGTAATGTAACACACACCCATACAATGCGCACCACACCGTGATGTTTTTCTCACTGCTACTAGTGAATGTAATGTAACACACACCCATACAATGCGCACCGCCCCGTCATGTTTTTCTCACTCCTAGTAGTGAATGTAATGTAACACACTCATACAATGGGCACCACCCCGTGATGTTTTTCTCACTCCTACTAGTGAATGTAATGTAACACACACCCATACAATGCGCACCACCCCGTGATGTTTTGCTCACTCCTACTAGTGAATGTAATGTAACACACACCCATACAATGCGCACCACCCCGTGATGTTTTTCTCACTCCTACTAGTGAATGTAATGTAACACACACCCATACAATGCGCACCACCCCGTGATGTTTTTCTCACTGCTACTAGTGAATGTAAAGTAACATACACCCATACAATGCGCACCACCCCGTGATGTTTTTCTCACTGCTACTAGTGAATGTAATGTAACACACACCCATACAATGCGCACCACCCCGTGATGTTTTTCTCACTGCTACTAGTGAATGTAATGTAACACACACCCATACAATGCGCACCGCCCCGTGATGTTTTTCTCACTCTTAGTAGTGAATGTAATGTAACACACTCATACAATGCGCACCACCTCGTGATGTTTTTCTCACTCCTACTAGTGAATGTAATGTAACACACACCCATACAATGCGCACCACCCCGTGATGTTTTTCTCACTCCTACTAGAGAATGTAATGTAACACACACCCATACAATGCGCACCACCCCGTGATGTTTTTCTCACTGCTACTAGTGAATGTAATGTAACACACACCCATACAATGTGCACCACCCCGTGATGTTTTTCTCACTCCTACTAGTGAATGTAATGTAACACACACCCATACAATGTGCACCACATCGTGATGTTTTTCTCACTCCTACTAGTGAATGTATTGTAACACACACCCATACAATGCGCACCACCCCGTGATGTTTATCTCACTCCTACTAGTGAATCTAATGTAACACACACCCATACAATGCGCACCACCCCGTGATGTTTTTCTCACTCCTACTAGTGAATCTAATGTAACACACACCCATACAATGCGCACCACCCCGTGATGTTTTTCTCACTCGTACTAGTGAATGTAATGTAACACACACCCATACAATGCGCACCACCTCGTGATGTTTTTCTCACTGCTACTAGTGAATCTAATGTAACACATACCCATACAATGCGCACCACCCCGTGATGTTTTTCTCACTGCTACTAGTGAATCTAATGTAACACACACCGATACAATGCGCACCACCCCGTGATGTTTTTCTCACTGCTACTAGTGAATCTAATGTAACACACACCCATACAATGCGCACCACCCCGTGATGTTTTTCTCACTGCTACTAGTGAATCTAATGTAACACACACCCATACAATGCGCACCACCCCGTGATGTTTTTCTCACTGCTACTAGTGAATGTAATGTAACACACACCCATACAATGCGCACCACCCCGTGATGTTTTTCTCACTGCTACTAGTGAATGTAATGTAACACACACCCATACAATGCGCACCACCCCGTGATGTTTTTCTCACTCCTACTAGTGAATGTAATTTAACACACACCCATACAATGCACACCACCCCGTGATGTTTTTCTCACTCCTACTAGTGAATGTAATGTAACACACACCCATACAATGCGCACCACCCCGTGATGTTTTTCTCACTCCTACTAGTGAATCTAATGTAACACACACCCATACAATGCGCACCACCCCGTGATGTTTTTCTCACTCCTACTAGTGAATCTAATGTAACACACACCCATACAATGCGCACCACCCCGTGATGTTTTTCTCACTCCTACTAGTGAATCTAATGTAACACACACCCATACAATGCGCACCACCCCGTGATGTTTTTCTCACTCCTAGTAGTGAATCTAATGTAACACACACCCATACAATGCGCACCACCCCGTGATGTTTTTCTCACTCCTACTAGAGAATGTAATGTAACACACACCCATACAATGCGCACCACCCCGTGATGTTTTTCTCACTCCTACTAGTGAATGTAATGTAACACACACCCATACAATGCGCACCACCCCGTGATGTTTTTCTCTCTCCTACTAGTGAATGTAATGTAACACACACCCATACAATGCGCACCACCCCGTGATGATTTTCTCACTCCTACTAGTGAATGTAATGTAACACACACCGATACAATGCGCACCGCCCCGTGATGTTTTTCTCACTCCTACTAGTGAATGTAATGTAACACACTCATACAATGAGCACCACCCCGTGATGTTTTTCTCACTCCTACTAGTGAATGTAATGTAACACACACCCATACAATGCGCACCACCCCGTGATGTTTTTCGCACTGCTACTAGTGAATGTTATGTAACACACACCCATACAATGCGCACCACCCTGTGATGTTTTTCTCACTCCTACTAGTGAATGTAATGTAACACACACCAATACAATGCGCACCACCTCGTGATGTTTTTCTCACTCCTACTAGTGAATGTATTGTAACACACACCCATACAATGCGCACCGCCCCGTGATGATTTTCTCACTCCTAGTAGTGAATGTAATGTAACACACTCATACAATGAGCACCACCCCGTGATGTTTTTCTCACTCCTACTAGTGAATGTAATGTAACACACACCCATACAATGCGCACCACCCCGTGATGTTTTTCTCACTGCTAATAGTGAATGTAATGTAACACACACCCATACAATGCGCACCACCCCGTGATGTTTTTCTCACTCCTACTAGTGAATGTAATGTAACACACACCCATACAATGCGCACCACCCCGTGATGTTTTTCTCACTCCTACTAGTGAAAGTAATGTAACACACACCCATACAATGCGCACCACCCCGTGATGTTTTTCTCACTCCTTCTAGTGAATGTAATGTAACACACACCCATACAATGCGCACCACCCCGTGATGTTTTTCTCACTCCTACTAGTAAATCTAATGAAACACACACCCATACAATACGCACAACCCCGTGATGTTTTTCTCACTCCTTCTAGAGCATGTAATGTAACACACACCCATACAATGCGCACCACCCCGTGATGTTTTTCTCACTCCTACTAGTGAATGTAATGTAACACACACCCATACAATGCGCACCACCCCGTGATGTTTTTCTCACTGCTACTAGTGAATGTAATGTAACACACACCCATACAATGCGCACCACCCCGTGATGTTTTTCTCACTCCTACTAGTGAATCTAATGTAACACACACCCATACAATGCGCACCACTCCGTGATGTTTTTCTCACTCCTACTAGTGAATCTAATGTAACACACACCCATACAATGCGCACCACCCCGTGATGTTTTTCTCACTCCTACTAGTGAATGTAATATAACACACACCCATACAATGCGCACCACCCCGTGATGTTTTTCTCACTCCTACTAGTGAATGTAATATAACACACACCCATACAATGCGCACCACCCCGTGATGTTTTTCTCACTCCTACTAGTGAATGTAATGTAACACACACCCATACAATGCGCACCACCCCGTGATGTTTTTCTCACTGCTAATAGTGAATGTAATGTAACACACACCCATACAATGCGCACCACCCCGTGATGTTTTTCTCACTCCTACTAGTGAATGTAATGTAACACACACCCATACAATGCGCACCACCCCGTGATGTTTTTCTCACTCCTACTAGTGAAAGTAATGTAACACACACCCATACAATGCGCACCACCCCGTGATGTTTTTCTCACTCCTTCTAGTGAATGTAATGTAACACACACCCATACAATGCGCACCACCCCGTGATGTTTTTCTCACTCCTACTAGTAAATCTAATGTAACACACACCCATACAATACGCACAACCCCGTGATGTTTTTCTCACTCCTTCTAGAGCATGTAATGTAACACACACCCATACAATGCGCACCACCCCGTGATGTTTTTCTCACTCCTACTAGTGAATGTAATGTAACACACACCCATACAATGCGCACCACCCCGTGATGTTTTTCTCACTGCTACTAGTGAATGTAATGTAACACACACCCATACAATGCGCACCACACCGTGATGTTTTTCTCACTGCTACTAGTGAATGTAATGTAACACACACCCATACAATGCGCACCGCCCCGTCATGTTTTTCTCACTCCTAGTAGTGAATGTAATGTAACACACTCATACAATGGGCACCACCCCGTGATGTTTTTCTCACTCCTACTAGTGAATGTAATGTAACACACACCCATACAATGCGCACCACCCCGTGATGTTTTGCTCACTCCTACTAGTGAATGTAATGTAACACACACCCATACAATGCGCACCACCCCGTGATGTTTTTCTCACTCCTACTAGTGAATGTAATGTAACACACACCCATACAATGCGCACCACCCCGTGATGTTTTTCTCACTGCTACTAGTGAATGTAAAGTAACATACACCCATACAATGCGCACCACCCCGTGATGTTTTTCTCACTGCTACTAGTGAATGTAATGTAACACACACCCATACAATGCGCACCACCCCGTGATGTTTTTCTCACTCCTACTAGTGAATCTAATGTAACACACACCCATACAATGCGCACCACTCCGTGATGTTTTTCTCACTCCTACTAGTGAATCTAATGTAACACACACCCATACAATGCGCACCACCCCGTGATGTTTTTCTCACTCCTACTAGTGAATGTAATATAACACACACCCATACAATGCGCACCACCCCGTGATGTTTTTCTCACTCCTACTAGTGAATGTAATATAACACACACCCATACAATGCGCACCACCCCGTGATGTTTTTCTCACTCCTACTAGTGAATCTAATGTAACACACACCCATACAATGCGCACCACCTCGTGATGTTTTTCTCACTCCTACTAGTGAATGTAATATAACACACACCCATACAATGCGCACCACCCCGTGATGTTTTTCTCACTCCTACTAGTGAATGTAATGTAACACACACCCATACAATGCGCACCACCCCGTGATGTTTTTCTCACTCCTACTAGAGAATGTAATGTAACACACACCCATACAATGCGCACCACCCCGTGATGTTTTTCTCACTCCTACTAGTGAATGTAATGTAACACACACCCATACAATGCGCACCACCCCGTGATGTTTTTCTCACTCCTACTAGTGAATCTAATGTAACACACACCCATACAATGCGCACCACCCCGTGATGTTTTTCTCACTCCTACTAGTGAATGTAATGTAACACACACCCATACATTGCGCACCACCCCGTGATGTTTTTCTCATTCCTACTAGTGAATGTAATGTAACACACACCCATACAATGCGCACCACCCCGTGATGTTTTTCTCACTGCTACTAGTGAATGTAATGTAACACACACCCATACAATGCGCACCGCCCCGTCATGTTTTTCTCACTCCTAGTAGTGAATGTAATGTAACACACTCATACAATGAGCACCACCCCGTGATGTTTTTCTCACTCCTACTAGTGAATGTAATGTAACACACACCCATACAATGCGCACCACCCCGTGATGTTTTTCTCACTCCTACTAGTGAATCTAATGTAACACACACCCATACAATGCGCACCACCCCGTGATGTTTTTCTCACTCCTACTAGTGAATGTAATGTAACACACACCCATACATTGCACACCACCCCGTGATGTTTTTCTCATTCCTACTAGTGAATGTAATGTAACACACACCCATACAATGCGCACCACCTCGTGATGTTTTTCTCACTGATACTAGTGAATGTAATGTAACACACACCCATACAATGCGCACCACCCCGTGATGTTTTTCTCACTCCTACTAGAGAATGTAATGTAACACACACCCATACAATGCGCACCACCCCGTGATGTTTTTCTCACTCCTACTAGTGAATGTAATGTAACACACACCCATACAATGTGCACCACCCCGTGATGTTTTTCTCACTCCTACTAGTGAATGTAATGTAACACACACCCATACAATGTGCACCACCTCGTGATGTTTTTCTCACTCCTAGTAGTGAATGTATTGTAACACACACCCATACAATGCGCACCACCCCGTGATGTTTATCTCACTCCTACTAGTGAATCTAATGTAACACACACCCATACAATGCGCACCACCCCGTGATGTTTTTCTCACTCCTACTAGTGAATGTAATGTAACACACACCCATACAATGCGCACCACCCCGTGATGTTTTTCTCACTCGTACTAGTGAATGTAATGTAACACACACCCATACAATGCGCACCACCTCGTGATGTTTTTCTCACTGCTACTAGTGAATCTAATGTAACACATACCCATACAATGCGCACCACCCCGTGATGTTTTTCTCACTGCTACTAGTGAATCTAATGTAACACACGCCGATACAATGCGCACCACCCCGTGATGTTTTTCTCACTGCTACTAGTGAATCTAATGTAACACACACCCATACAATGCGCACCACCCCGTGATGTTTTTCTCACTGCTACTAGTGAATGTAATGTAACACACACCCATACAATGCGCACCACCCCGTGATGTTTTTCTCACTGCTACTAGTGAATGTAATGTAACACACACCCATACAATGCGCACCACCCCGTGATGTTTTTCTCACTGCTACTAGTGAATGTAATGTAACACACACCCATACAATGCGCACCACCCCGTGATGTTTTTCTCACTCCTACTAGTGAATGTAATTTAACACACACCCATACAATGCGCACCACCCCGTGATGTTTTTCTCACTCCTACTTGTGAATGTAATGTAACACACACCCATACAATGCGCACCACCCCATGATGTATTTCTCACTCCTACTAGATTTCTAATGTAACACACACCCATACAATGGGCACCACCCAGTGATGTTTTTCTCACTCCTACTAGTGAATCTAATGTAACACACACCCATACAATGCGCACCACCCCGTGATGTTTTTCTCACTCCTACTAGTGAATCTAATGTAACACACACCCATACAATGCGCACCACACCGTGATGTTTTTCTCACTGCTACTAGTGAATGTAATGTAACACACACCCATACAATGCGCACCGCCCCGTCATGTTTTTCTCACTCCTACTAGTGAATGTAATGTAACACACTCATACAATGGGCACCACCCCGTGATGTTTTTCTCACTCCTACTAGTGAATGTAATGTAACACACACCCATACAATGCGCACCACCCCGTGATGTTTTGCTCACTCCTACTAGTGAATGTAATGTAACACACACCCATACAATGCGCACCACCCCGTGATGTTTTTCTCACTCCTACTAGTGAATGTAATGTAACACACACCAATACAATGCGCACCACCCCGTGATGTTTTTCTCACTGCTACTAGTGAATGTAAAGTAACACACACCCATACAATGCACACCACCCCGTGATGTTTTTCTCACTCCTACTAGTGAATCTAATGTAACACACACCCATACAATGCGCACCACCTCGTGATGTTTTTCTCACTCCTACTAGTGAATGTAATATAACACACACCCATACAATGCGCACCACCCCGTGATGTTTTTCTCACTCCTACTAGTGAATGTAATGTAACACACACCCATACAATGCGCACCACCCCGTGATGTTTTTCTCACTCCTAATAGAGAATGTAATGAAACACACACCCATACAATGCGCACCACCCCGTGATGTTTTTCTCACTCCTACTAGTGAATGTAATGTAACACACACCCATACAATGCGCACCACCCCGTGATGTTTTTCTCACTCCTACTAGTGAATCTAATGTAACACACACCCATACAATGCGCACCACCCCGTGATGTTTTTCTCACTCCTACTAGTGAATGTAATGTAACACACACCCATACATTGCACACCACCCCGTGATGTTTTTCTCATTCCTACTAGTGAATGTAATGTAACACACACCCATAAAATGCGCACCACCCCGTGATGTTTTTCTCACTGCTACTAGTGAATGTAATGTAACACACACCCATACAATGCGCACAGCCCCGTCATGTTTTTCTCACTCCTAGTAGTGAATGTAATGTAACACAGTCATACAATGCGCACCACCCCGTGATGTTTTTCTCACTCCTACTAGTGAAAGTAATGTAACACACACCCATACAATGCGCACCACCCCGTGATGTTTTTCTCACTCCTACTAGTGAATGTAATGTAACACACACCCATACAATGCGCAACACCCCGTGATGTTTTTCTCACTCCTACTAGTGAATGTAATGTAACACACACCCATACAATGCGCACCACCTCGTGATGTTTTTCTCACTGATACTAGTGAATGTAATGTAACACACACCCATACAATGCGCACCACCCCGTGATGTTTTTCTCACTCCTACTAGAGAATGTAATGTAACACACACCCATACAATGCGCACCACCTCGTGATGTTTTTCTCACTGCTACTAGTGAATCTAATGTAACACATACCCATAAAATGCGCACCACCCCGTGATGTTTTTCTCACTGCTACTAGTGAATCTAATGTAACACACACCGATACAATGCGCACCACCCCGTGATGATTTTCTCACTGCTACTAGTGAATCTAATGTAACACACACCCATACAATGCGCACCACCCCGTGATGTTTTTCTCACTGCTACTAGTGAATCTAATGTAACACACACCCATACAATGCGCACCACCCCGTGATGTTTTTCTCACTGCTACTAGTGAATGTAATGTAACACACACCTATACAATGCGCACCACCCCGTGATGTTTTTCTCACTGCTACTAGGGAATATAATGTAACACACACCCATACAATGCGCACCACCCCGTGATGTTTTTCTCACTGCTACTAGTGAATGTAATTTAACACACACCCATACAATGCGCACCACCCCGTGATGTTTTTCTCACTCCTACTAGTGAATGTAATGTAACACACACCCATACAATGCGCACCACCCCGTGATGTTTTTCTCACTCCTACTAGATTTCTAATGTAACACACACCCATACAATGTGCACCACCCCGTGATGTTTTTCTCACTCCTACTAGTGAATCTAATGTAACACACACCCATACAATGCGCACCACCCCGTGATGTTTTTCTCACTCCTACTAGTGAATCTAATGTAACACACACCCATACAATGCGCACCACCCCGTGATGTTTTTCTCACTCCTAGTAGTGAATCTAATGTAACACACACCCATACAATGCGCACCACCCCGTGATGTTTTTCTCACTCCTACTAGAGAATGTAATGTAACACACACCCATACAATGTGCACCACCCCGTGATGTTTTTCTCACTCCTACTAGTGAATGTAATGTAACACACACCCATACAATGCGCACCACCCCGTGATGTTTTTCTCACTCCTACTAGTGAATGTAATGTAACACACACCCATACAATGCGCACCACCCCGTGATGATTTTCTCACTCCTACTAGTGAATGTAATGTAACACACACCCATACAATGCGCACCACCCCTTGATGTTTTTCTCACTCCTACTAGTGAATCTAATGTAACACACACCCATACAATGCGCACCGCCCCGTGATGTTTTTCTCACTCCTAGTAGTGAATGTAATGTAACACACTCATACAATGAGCACCACCCCGTGATGTTTTTCTCACTCCTACTAGTGAATGTAATGTAACACACACCCATACAATGCGCACCACCCCATGATGTTTTTCGCACTGCTACTAGTGAATGTAATGTAACACACACCCATACAATGCGCACCACCCCGTGATGTTTTTCTCACTCCTACTAGTGAATCTAATGTAACACACACCCATACAATGCGCACCACCTCGTGATGTTTTTCTCACTCCTACTAGTGAATGTAATATAACACACACCCATACAATGCGCACCACCCCGTGATGTTTTTCTCACTCCTACTAGTGAATGTAATGTAACACACACCCATACAATGCGCACCACCCCGTGATGTTTTTCTCACTCCTACTAGAGAATGTAATGTAACACACACCCATACAATGCGAACCACCCCGTGATGTTTTTCTCACTCCTACTAGTGAATGTAATGTAACACACACCCATACAATGCGCACCACCCCGTGATGTTTTTCTCACTCCTACTAGTGAATGTATTGTAACACACACCCATACAATGCGCACCGCCCCGTGATGTTTTTCTCACTCCTAGTAGTGAATGTAATGTAACACACTCATACAATGAGCACCACCCCGTGATATTTTTCTCACTCCTACTAGTGAATGTAATGTAACACACACCCATACAATGCGCACACCCCGTGATGTTTTTCTCACTGCTAATAGTGAATGTAATGTAACACACACCCATACAATGCGCACCACCCCGTGATGTTTTTCTCACTCCTACTAGTGTATGTAATGTAACACACACCCATACAATGCGCACCACCCCGTGATGTTTTTCTCACTCCTACTAGTGAATGTAATGTAACACACACCCATACAATGCGCACCATCCCGTGATGTTTTTCTCACTCCTTCTAGTGAATGTAATGTAACACACACCCATACAATGCGCACCACCCCGTGATGTTTTTCTCACTCCTACTAGTAAATCTAATGTAACACACACCCATACAATACGCACAACCCCGTGATGTTTTTCTCACTCCTACTAGAGCATGTAATGTAACACACACCCATACAATGCGCACCACCCCGTGATGTTTTTCTCACTCCTACTAGTGAATGTAATGTAACACACACCCATACAATGCGCACCACCCCGTGATGTTTTTCTCACTGCTACTAGTGAATGTAATGTAACACACACCCATACAATGCGCACCACACCGTGATGTTTTTCTCACTGCTACTAGTGAATGTAATGTAACACACACCCATACAATGCGCACCGCCCCGTCATGTTTTTCTCACTCCTAGTAGTGAATGTAATGTAACACACTCATACAATGGGCACCACCCCGTGATGTTTTTCTCACTCCTACTAGTGAATGTAATGTAACACACACCCATACAATGCGCACCACCCCGTGATGTTTTGCTCACTCCTACTAGTGAATGTAATGTAACACACACCCATACAATGCGCACCACCCCGTGATGTTTTTCTCACTCCTACTAGTGAATGTAATGTAACACACACCCATACAATGCGCACCACCCCGTGATGTTTTTCTCACTGCTACTAGTGAATGTAAAGTAACATACACCCATACAATGCGCACCACCCCGTGATGTTTTTCTCACTCCTACTAGTGAATGTAATGTAACACACACCCATACAATGCGCACCACCCCGTGATGTTTTTCTCACTCCTACTAGTGAATCTAATGTAACACACACCCATAAAATGCGCACCACTCCGTGATGTTTTTCTCACTCCTACTAGTGAATCTAATGTAACACACACCCATACAATGCGCACCACCCCGTGATGTTTTTCTCACTCCTACTAGTGAATCTAATGTAACACACACCCATACAATGCGCACCACCTCGTGATGTTTTTCTCACTCCTACTAGTGAATGTAATATAACACACACCCATACAATGCGCACCACCCCGTGATGTTTTTCTCACTCCTACTAGTGAATTTAATGTAACACACACCCATACAATGCGCACCACCCCGTGATGTTTTTCTCACTCCTACTAGAGAATGTAATGTAACACACACCCATACAATGCGCACCACCCCGTGATGTTTTTCTCACTCCTACTAGTGAATGTAATGTAACACACACCCATAAAATGCGCACCACCCCGTGATGTTTTTCTCACTCCTACTAGTGAATCTAATGTAACACACACCCATACAATGCGCACCACCCCGTGATGTTTTTCTCACTCCTACTAGTGAATGTAATGTAACACACACCCATACAATGCGCACCACCCCGTGATGTTTTTCTCATTCCTACTAGTGAATGTAATGTAACACACACCCATACAATGTGCACCACCCCGTGATGTTTTTCTCACTGCTACTAGTGAATGTAATGTAACACACACCCATACAATGCGCACCGCCCCGTCATGTTTTTCTCACTCCTAGTAGTGAATGTAATGTAACACACTCATACAATGAGCACCACCCCGTGATGTTTTTCTCACTGCTACTAGTGAATGTAATGTAACACACACCCATACAATGCGCACCACCCCGTGATGTTTTTCTCACTCCTACTAGTGAATGTAATGTAACACACTCTCATACAATGCGCACCACCTCGTGATGTTTTTCTCACTGCTACTAGTGAATGTAATGTAACACACACCCATACAATGCGCACCACCCCGTGATGTTTTTCTCACTCCTACTAGTGAATCTAATGTAACACACACCCATACAATGTGCACCGCCCCGTGATTTTTTTCTCACTCCTACTAGTGAATCTAATGTAACACACACCCATACAATGCGCACCAACCTGTGATGTTTTTCTCACTCCTACTAGTGAATCTAATGTAACACACACCCATACAATGCGCACCACCCCGTGATGTTTTTCTCACTCCTACTAGTGAATGTAATGTAACACACACCCATACAATGCGCACCACCCCGTGATGTTTTTCTCACTCCTACTAGTGAATGTAATGTAACACACACCCGTACAATGCGCACCACCCCGTGATGTTTTTCTCACTCTTACTAGAGAATGTAATGTAACACACACCCATACAATGCGCACCACCCCGTGATGTTTTCCTCACTCCTACTAGTGAATGTAATGTAACATACACCCATACAATGCGCACCACCCCGTGATGTTTTTCTCACTCCTACTAGTGAATGTAATGTAACACACACCCATACAATCCGCACCACCCCGTGATATTTTTCTCACTCCTACTAGTGAATCTAATGTAACACACACCCATACAATGCGCACCACCCCGTGATGTTTTTCTCACTGCTACTAGTGAATCTAATGTAACACACACCCATACAATGCGCACCACCCCGTGATGTTTTTCTCACTGCTACTAGTGAATCTAATGTAACACACACCTATACGATGCGCACCACCCCGTGATGTTTTTCTCACTGCTACTAGTGAATCTAATGTAACACACACCCATACGATGGGCACCACCCCGTGATGTTTTTCTCACTGCTACTAGTGAATCTAATGTAACACACACCCATACGATGCACACCACCCCGTGATGTTTTTCTCACTGCTACTAGTAAATCTAATGTAACACACACCCATACGATGCGCACCACCCCGTGATGTTTTTCTCACTGCTACTAGTGAATCTAATGTAACACACACACATATGATGCGCACCACCCCGTGATGTTTTTCTCACTTCTACTAGTGAATCTAATGTAACACACACCCATTCGATGCGCACCACCCCGTGATATTTTTCTCACTGCTAATAGTGAATGTAATGTAACACACACCCATACAATGCGCACCACCCCGTGATGTTTTTCTCACTCCTACTAGTGAATGTAATGTAACACACACCCATACAATGCGCACCACCCCGTGATGTTTTTCTCACTCCTACTAGTAAATGTAATGTAACACACACCCATACAATGCGCACCACCCCGTGATGTTTTTCTCACTCCTACTAGTGAATGTAATGTAACACACACCCATACAATGCGCACCACCCCGTGATGTTTTTCTCACTGCTACTAGTGAATGTAATGTAACACACACCCATACAATGCGCACCACACCGTGATGTTTTTCTCACTGCTACTAGTGAATGTAATGTAACACACACCCATACAATGCGCACCGCCCCGTCATGTTTTTCTCACTCCTAGTAGTGAATGTAATGTAACACACTCATACAATGGGCACCACCCCGTGATGTTTTTCTCACTCCTACTAGTGAATGTAATGTAACACACACCCATACAATGCGCACCACCCCGTGATGTTTTGCTCACTCCTACTAGTGAATGTAATGTAACACACACCCATACAATGCGCACCACCCCGTGATGTTTTTCTCACTCCTACTAGTGAATGTAATGTAACACACACCCATACAATGCGCACCACCCCGTGATGTTTTTCTCACTGCTACTAGTGAATGTAAAGTAACATACACCCATACAATGCGCACCACCCCGTGATGTTTTTCTCACTCCTACTAGTGAATGTAATGTAACACACACCCATACAATGCGCACCACCCCGTGATGTTTTTCTCACTCCTACTAGTGAATCTAATGTAACACACACCCATACAATGCGCACCACTCCGTGATGTTTTTCTCACTCCTACTAGTGAATCTAATGTAACACACACCCATACAATGCGCACCACCCCGTGATGTTTTTCTCACTCCTACTAGTGAATCTAATGTAACACACACCCATACAATGCGCACCACCTCGTGATGTTTTTCTCACTCCTACTAGTGAATGTAATATAACACACACCCATACAATGCGCACCACCCCGTGATGTTTTTCTCACTCCTACTAGTGAATTTAATGTAACACACACCCATACAATGCGCACCACCCCGTGATGTTTTTCTCACTCCTACTAGAGAATGTAATGTAACACACACCCATACAATGCGCACCACCCCGTGATGTTTTTCTCACTCCTACTAGTGAATGTAATGTAACACACACCCATACAATGCGCACCACCCCGTGATGTTTTTCTCACTCCTACTAGTGAATCTAATGTAACACACACCCATACAATGCGCACCACCCCGTGATGTTTTTCTCACTCCTACTAGTGAATGTAATGTAACACACACCCATACAATGCGCACCACCCCGTGATGTTTTTCTCATTCCTACTAGTGAATGTAATGTAACACACACCCATACAATGCGCACCACCCCGTGATGTTTTTCTCACTGCTACTAGTGAATGTAATGTAACACACACCCATACAATGCGCACCGCCCCGTCATGTTTTTCTCACTCCTAGTAGTGAATGTAATGTAACACACTCATACAATGAGCACCACCCCGTGATGTTTTTCTCACTGCTACTAGTGAATGTAATGTAACACACACCCATACAATGCGCACCACCCCGTGATGTTTTTCTCACTCCTACTAGTGAATGTAATGTAACACACACTCATACAATGCGCACCACCTCGTGATGTTTTTCTCACTGCTACTAGTGAATGTAATGTAACACACACCCATACAATGCGCACCACCCCGTGATGTTTTTCTCACTCCTACTAGTGAATCTAATGTAACACACACCCATACAATGTGCACCGCCCCGTGATTTTTTTCTCACTCCTACTAGTGAATCTAATGTAACACACACCCATACAATGCGCACCAACCTGTGATGTTTTTCTCACTCCTACTAGTGAATCTAATGTAACACACACCCATACAATGCGCACCACCCCGTGATGTTTTTCTCACTCCTACTAGTGAATGTAATGTAACACACACCCATACAATGCGCACCACCCCGTGATGTTTTTCTCACTCCTACTAGTGAATGTAATGTAACACACACCCATACAATGCGCACCACCCCGTGATGTTTTTCTCACTCTTACTAGAGAATGTAATGTAACACACACCCATACAATGCGCACCACCCCGTGATGTTTTCCTCACTCCTACTAGTGAATGTAATGTAACACACACCCATACAATGCGCACCACCCCGTGATGTTTTTCTCACTCCTACTAGTGAATGTAATGTAACACACACCCATACAATGCGCACCACCCCGTGATATTTTTCTCACTCCTACTAGTGAATCTAATGTAACACACACCCATACAATGCGCACCACCCCGTGATGTTTTTCTCACTGCTACTAGTGAATGTAATGTAACACACACCCATACAATGCGCACCACACCGTGATGTTTTTCTCACTGCTACTAGTGAATGTAATGTAACACACACCCATACAATGCGCACCGCCCCGTCATGTTTTTCTAACTCCTAGTAGTGAATGTAATGTAACACACTCATACAATGGGCACCACCCCGTGATGTTTTTCTCACTCCTACTAGTGAATGTAATGTAACACACACCCATACAATGCGCACCACCCCGTGATGTTTTGCTCACTCCTACTAGTGAATGTAATGTAACACACACCCATACAATGCGCACCACCCCGTGATGTTTTTCTCACTCCTACTAGTGAATGTAATGTAACACACACCCATACAATGCGCACCACCCCGTGATGTTTTTCTCACTGCTACTAGTGAATGTAAAGTAACATACACCCATACAATGCGCACCACCCCGTGATGTTTTTCTCACTCCTACTAGTGAATGTAATGTAACACACACCCATACAATGCGCACCACCCCGTGATGTTTTTCTCACTCCTACTAGTGAATCTAATGTAACACACACCCATACAATGCGCACCACTCCGTGATGTTTTTCTCACTCCTACTAGTGAATCTAATGTAACACACACCCATACAATGCGCACCACCCCGTGATGTTTTTCTCACTCCTACTAGTGAATCTAATGTAACACACACCCATACAATGCGCACCACCTCGTGATGTTTTTCTCACTCCTACTAGTGAATGTAATATAACACACACCCATACAATGCGCACCACCCCGTGATGTTTTTCTCACTCCTACTAGTGAATTTAATGTAACACACACCCATACAATGCGCACCACCCCGTGATGTTTTTCTCACTCCTACTAGAGAATGTAATGTAACACACACCCATACAATGCGCACCACCCCGTGATGTTTTTCTCACTCCTACTAGTGAATGTAATGTAACACACACCCATACAATGCGCACCACCCCGTGATGTTTTTCTCACTCCTACTAGTGAATCTAATGTAACACACACCCATACAATGCGCACCACCCCGTGATGTTTTTCTCACTCCTACTAGTGAATGTAATGTAACACACACCCATACAATGCGCACCACCCCGTGATGTTTTTCTCATTCCTACTAGTGAATGTAATGTAACACACACCCATACAATGTGCACCACCCCGTGATGTTTTTCTCACTGCTACTAGTGAATGTAATGTAACACACACCCATACAATGCGCACCGCCCCGTCATGTTTTTCTCACTCCTAGTAGTGAATGTAATGTAACACACTCATACAATGAGCACCACCCCGTGATGTTTTTCTCACTGCTACTAGTGAATGTAATGTAACACACACCCATACAATGCGCACCACCCCGTGATGTTTTTCTCACTCCTACTAGTGAATGTAATGTAACACACTCTCATACAATGCGCACCACCTCGTGATGTTTTTCTCACTGCTACTAGTGAATGTAATGTAACACACACCCATACAATGCGCACCACCCCGTGATGTTTTTCTCACTCCTACTAGTGAATCTAATGTAACACACACCCATACAATGTGCACCGCCCCGTGATTTTTTTCTCACTCCTACTAGTGAATCTAATGTAACACACACCCATACAATGCGCACCAACCTGTGATGTTTTTCTCACTCCTACTAGTGAATCTAATGTAACACACACCCATACAATGCGCACCACCCCGTGATGTTTTTCTCACTCCTACTAGTGAATGTAATGTAACACACACCCATACAATGCGCACCACCCCGTGATGTTTTTCTCACTCCTACTAGTGAATGTAATGTAACACACACCCGTACAATGCGCACCACCCCGTGATGTTTTTCTCACTCTTACTAGAGAATGTAATGTAACACACACCCATACAATGCGCACCACCCCGTGATGTTTTCCTCACTCCTACTAGTGAATGTAATGTAACATACACCCATACAATGCGCACCACCCCGTGATGTTTTTCTCACTCCTACTAGTGAATGTAATGTAACACACACCCATACAATCCGCACCACCCCGTGATATTTTTCTCACTCCTACTAGTGAATCTAATGTAACACACACCCATACAATGCGCACCACCCCGTGATGTTTTTCTCACTGCTACTAGTGAATCTAATGTAACACACACCCATACAATGCGCACCACCCCGTGATGTTTTTCTCACTGCTACTAGTGAATCTAATGTAACACACACCCATACGATGCGCACCACCCCGTGATGTTTTTCTCACTGCTACTAGTGAATCTAATGTAACACACACCCATACGATGGGCACCACCCCGTGATGTTTTTCTCACTGCTACTAGTGAATCTAATGTAACACACACCCATACGATGCACACCACCCCGTGATGTTTTTCTCACTGCTACTAGTGAATCTAATGTAACACACACCCATACGATGCGCACCACCCCGTGATGTTTTTCTCACTGCTACTAGTGAATCTAATGTAACACACACACATATGATGCGCACCACCCCGTGATGTTTTTCTCACTTCTACTAGTGAATCTAATGTAACACACACCCATTCGATGCGCACCACCCCGTGATATTTTTCTCACTGCTAATAGTGAATGTAATGTAACACACACCCATACAATGCGCACCACCCCGTGATGTTTTTCTCACTCCTACTAGTGAATGTAATGTAACACACACCCATACAATGCGCACCACCCCGTGATGTTTTTCTCACTCCTACTAGTAAATGTAATGTAACACACACCCATACAATGCGCACCACCCCGTGATGTTTTTCTCACTCCTACTAGTGAATGTAATGTAACACACACCCATACAATGCGCACCACCCCGTGATGTTTTTCTCACTGCTACTAGTGAATGTAATGTAACACACACCCATACAATGCGCACCACACCGTGATGTTTTTCTCACTGCTACTAGTGAATGTAATGTAACACACACCCATACAATGCGCACCGCCCCGTCATGTTTTTCTCACTCCTAGTAGTGAATGTAATGTAACACACTCATACAATGGGCACCACCCCGTGATGTTTTTCTCACTCCTACTAGTGAATGTAATGTAACACACACCCATACAATGCGCACCACCCCGTGATGTTTTTCTCACTCCTACTAGTGAATGTAATGTAACACACACCCATACAATGCGCACCACCCCGTGATATTTTTCTCACTCCTACTAGTGAATCTAATGTAACACACACCCATACAATGCGCACCACCCCGTGATGTTTTTCTCACTGCTACTAGTGAATGTAATGTAACACACACCCATACAATGCGCACCACCCCGTGATGTTTTTCTCACTGCTACTAGTGAATGTAATGTAACACACACCCATACAATGCGCACCACACCGTGATGTTTTTCTCACTGCTACTAGTGAATGTAATGTAACACACACCCATACAATGCGCACCACCCCGTGATGTTTTTCTCACTCCTACTAGTGAATGTAATGTAACACACACCCATACAATGCGCACCACCCCGTGATATTTTTCTCACTCCTACTAGTGAATCTAATGTAACACACACCCATACAATGCGCACCACCCCGTGATGTTTTTCTCACTGCTACTAGTGAATGTAATGTAACACACACCCATACAATGCGCACCACACCGTGATGTTTTTCTCACTGCTACTAGTGAATGTAATGTAACACACACCCATACAATGCGCACCGCCCCGTCATGTTTTTCTCACTCCTAGTAGTGAATGTAATGTAACACACTCATACAATGGGCACCACCCCGTGATGTTTTTCTCACTCCTACTAGTGAATGTAATGTAACACACACCCATACAATGCGCACCACCCCGTGATGTTTTGCTCACTCCTACTAGTGAATGTAATGTAACACACACCCATACAATGCGCACCACCCCGTGATGTTTTTCTCACTCCTACTAGTGAATGTAATGTAACACACACCCATACAATGCGCACCACCCCGTGATGTTTTTCTCACTGCTACTAGTGAATGTAAAGTAACATACACCCATACAATGCGCACCACCCCGTGATGTTTTTCTCACTCCTACTAGTGAATGTAATGTAACACACACCCATACAATGCGCACCACCCCGTGATGTTTTTCTCACTCCTACTAGTGAATCTAATGTAACACACACCCATACAATGCGCACCACTCCGTGATGTTTTTCTCACTCCTACTAGTGAATCTAATGTAACACACACCCATACAATGCGCACCACCCCGTGATGTTTTTCTCACTCCTACTAGTGAATCTAATGTAACACACACCCATACAATGCGCACCACCTCGTGATGTTTTTCTCACTCCTACTAGTGAATGTAATATAACACACACCCATACAATGCGCACCACCCCGTGATGTTTTTCTCACTCCTACTAGTGAATTTAATGTAACACACACCCATACAATGCGCACCACCCCGTGATGTTTTTCTCACTCCTACTAGAGAATGTAATGTAACACACACCCATACAATGCGCACCACCCCGTGATGTTTTTCTCACTCCTACTAGTGAATGTAATGTAACACACACCCATACAATGCGCACCACCCCGTGATGTTTTTCTCACTCCTACTAGTGAATCTAATGTAACACACACCCATACAATGCGCACCACCCCGTGATGTTTTTCTCACTCCTACTAGTGAATGTAATGTAACACACACCCATACAATGCGCACCACCCCGTGATGTTTTTCTCATTCCTACTAGTGAATGTAATGTAACACACACCCATACAATGTGCACCACCCCGTGATGTTTTTCTCACTGCTACTAGTGAATGTAATGTAACACACACCCATACAATGCACACCGCCCCGTCATGTTTTTCTCACTCCTAGTAGTGAATGTAATGTAACACACTCATACAATGAGCACCACCCCGTGATGTTTTTCTCACTGCTACTAGTGAATGTAATGTAACACACACCCATACAATGCGCACCACCCCGTGATGTTTTTCTCACTCCTACTAGTGAATGTAATGTAACACACTCTCATACAATGCGCACCACCTCGTGATGTTTTTCTCACTGCTACTAGTGAATGTAATGTAACACACACCCATACAATGCGCACCACCCCGTGATGTTTTTCTCACTCCTACTAGTGAATCTAATGTAACACACACCCATACAATGTGCACCGCCCCGTGATTTTTTTCTCACTCCTACTAGTGAATCTAATGTAACACACACCCATACAATGCGCACCAACCTGTGATGTTTTTCTCACTCCTACTAGTGAATCTAATGTAACACACACCCATACAATGCGCACCACCCCGTGATGTTTTTCTCACTCCTACTAGTGAATGTAATGTAACACACACCCATACAATGCGCACCACCCCGTGATGTTTTTCTCACTCCTACTAGTGAATGTAATGTAACACACACCCGTACAATGCGCACCACCCCGTGATGTTTTTCTCACTCTTACTAGAGAATGTAATGTAACACACACCCATACAATGCGCACCACCCCGTGATGTTTTCCTCACTCCTACTAGTGAATGTAATGTAACATACACCCATACAATGCGCACCACCCCGTGATGTTTTTCTCACTCCTACTAGTGAATGTAATGTAACACACACCCATACAATCCGCACCACCCCGTGATATTTTTCTCACTCCTACTAGTGAATCTAATGTAACACACACCCATACAATGCGCACCACCCCGTGATGTTTTTCTCACTGCTACTAGTGAATCTAATGTAACACACACCCATACAATGCGCACCACCCCGTGATGTTTTTCTCACTGCTACTAGTGAATCTAATGTAACACACACCCATACGATGCGCACCACCCCGTGATGTTTTTCTCACTGCTACTAGTGAATCTAATGTAACACACACCCATACGATGGGCACCACCCCGTGATGTTTTTCTCACTGCTACTAGTGAATCTAATGTAACACACACCCATACGATGCACACCACCCCGTGATGTTTTTCTCACTGCTACTAGTGAATCTAATGTAACACACACCCATACGATGCGCACCACCCCGTGATGTTTTTCTCACTGCTACTAGTGAATCTAATGTAACACACACACATATGATGCGCACCACCCCGTGATGTTTTTCTCACTTCTACTAGTGAATCTAATGTAACACACACCCATTCGATGCGCACCACCCCGTGATATTTTTCTCACTGCTAATAGTGAATGTAATGTAACACACACCCATACAATGCGCACCACCCCGTGATGTTTTTCTCACTCCTACTAGTGAATGTAATGTAACACACACCCATACAATGCGCACCACCCCGTGATGTTTTTCTCACTCCTACTAGTAAATGTAATGTAACACACACCCATACAATGCGCACCACCCCGTGATGTTTTTCTCACTCCTACTAGTGAATGTAATGTAACACACACCCATACAATGCGCACCACCCCGTGATGTTTTTCTCACTGCTACTAGTGAATGTAATGTAACACACACCCATACAATGCGCACCACACCGTGATGTTTTTCTCACTGCTACTAGTGAATGTAATGTAACACACACCCATACAATGCGCACCGCCCCGTCATGTTTTTCTCACTCCTAGTAGTGAATGTAATGTAACACACTCATACAATGGGCACCACCCCGTGATGTTTTTCTCACTCCTACTAGTGAATGTAATGTAACACACACCCATACAATGCGCACCACCCCGTGATGTTTTGCTCACTCCTACTAGTGAATGTAATGTAACACACACCCATACAATGCGCACCACCCCGTGATGTTTTTCTCACTCCTACTAGTGAATGTAATGTAACACACACCCATACAATGCGCACCACCCCGTGATGTTTTTCTCACTGCTACTAGTGAATGTAAAGTAACATACACCCATACAATGCGCACCACCCCGTGATGTTTTTCTCACTCCTACTAGTGAATGTAATGTAACACACACCCATACAATGCGCACCACCCCGTGATGTTTTTCTCACTCCTACTAGTGAATCTAATGTAACACACACCCATACAATGCGCACCACTCCGTGATGTTTTTCTCACTCCTACTAGTGAATCTAATGTAACACACACCCATACAATGCGCACCACCCCGTGATGTTTTTCTCACTCCTACTAGTGAATCTAATGTAACACACACCCATACAATGCGCACCACCTCGTGATGTTTTTCTCACTCCTACTAGTGAATGTAATATAACACACACCCATACAATGCGCACCACCCCGTGATGTTTTTCTCACTCCTACTAGTGAATTTAATGTAACACACACCCATACAATGCGCACCACCCCGTGATGTTTTTCTCACTCCTACTAGAGAATGTAATGTAACACACACCCATACAATGCGCACCACCCCGTGATGTTTTTCTCACTCCTACTAGTGAATGTAATGTAACACACACCCATACAATGCGCACCACCCCGTGATGTTTTTCTCACTCCTACTAGTGAATCTAATGTAACACACACCCATACAATGCGCACCACCCCGTGATGTTTTTCTCACTCCTACTAGTGAATGTAATGTAACACACACCCATACAATGCGCACCACCCCGTGATGTTTTTCTCATTCCTACTAGTGAATGTAATGTAACACACACCCATACAATGCGCACCACCCCGTGATGTTTTTCTCACTGCTACTAGTGAATGTAATGTAACACACACCCATACAATGCGCACCGCCCCGTCATGTTTTTCTCACTCCTAGTAGTGAATGTAATGTAACACACTCATACAATGAGCACCACCCCGTGATGTTTTTCTCACTGCTACTAGTGAATGTAATGTAACACACACCCATACAATGCGCACCACCCCGTGATGTTTTTCTCACTCCTACTAGTGAATGTAATGTAACACACACTCATACAATGCGCACCACCTCGTGATGTTTTTCTCACTGCTACTAGTGAATGTAATGTAACACACACCCATACAATGCGCACCACCCCGTGATGTTTTTCTCACTCCTACTAGTGAATCTAATGTAACACACACCCATACAATGTGCACCGCCCCGTGATTTTTTTCTCACTCCTACTAGTGAATCTAATGTAACACACACCCATACAATGCGCACCAACCTGTGATGTTTTTCTCACTCCTACTAGTGAATCTAATGTAACACACACCCATACAATGCGCACCACCCCGTGATGTTTTTCTCACTCCTACTAGTGAATGTAATGTAACACACACCCATACAATGCGCACCACCCCGTGATGTTTTTCTCACTCCTACTAGTGAATGTAATGTAACACACACCCATACAATGCGCACCACCCCGTGATGTTTTTCTCACTCTTACTAGAGAATGTAATGTAACACACACCCATACAATGCGCACCACCCCGTGATGTTTTCCTCACTCCTACTAGTGAATGTAATGTAACACACACCCATACAATGCGCACCACCCCGTGATGTTTTTCTCACTCCTACTAGTGAATGTAATGTAACACACACCCATACAATGCGCACCACCCCGTGATATTTTTCTCACTCCTACTAGTGAATCTAATGTAACACACACCCATACAATGCGCACCACCCCGTGATGTTTTTCTCACTGCTACTAGTGAATGTAATGTAACACACACCCATACAATGCGCACCACACCGTGATGTTTTTCTCACTGCTACTAGTGAATGTAATGTAACACACACCCATACAATGCGCACCGCCCCGTCATGTTTTTCTCACTCCTAGTAGTGAATGTAATGTAACACACTCATACAATGGGCACCACCCCGTGATGTTTTTCTCACTCCTACTAGTGAATGTAATGTAACACACACCCATACAATGCGCACCACCCCGTGATGTTTTGCTCACTCCTACTAGTGAATGTAATGTAACACACACCCATACAATGCGCACCACCCCGTGATGTTTTTCTCACTCCTACTAGTGAATGTAATGTAACACACACCCATACAATGCGCACCACCCCGTGATGTTTTTCTCACTGCTACTAGTGAATGTAAAGTAACATACACCCATACAATGCGCACCACCCCGTGATGTTTTTCTCACTCCTACTAGTGAATGTAATGTAACACACACCCATACAATGCGCACCACCCCGTGATGTTTTTCTCACTCCTACTAGTGAATCTAATGTAACACACACCCATACAATGCGCACCACTCCGTGATGTTTTTCTCACTCCTACTAGTGAATCTAATGTAACACACACCCATACAATGCGCACCACCCCGTGATGTTTTTCTCACTCCTACTAGTGAATCTAATGTAACACACACCCATACAATGCGCACCACCTCGTGATGTTTTTCTCACTCCTACTAGTGAATGTAATATAACACACACCCATACAATGCGCACCACCCCGTGATGTTTTTCTCACTCCTACTAGTGAATTTAATGTAACACACACCCATACAATGCGCACCACCCCGTGATGTTTTTCTCACTCCTACTAGAGAATGTAATGTAACACACACCCATACAATGCGCACCACCCCGTGATGTTTTTCTCACTCCTACTAGTGAATGTAATGTAACACACACCCATACAATGCGCACCACCCCGTGATGTTTTTCTCACTCCTACTAGTGAATCTAATGTAAGACACACCCATACAATGCGCACCACCCCGTGATGTTTTTCTCACTCCTACTAGTGAATGTAATGTAACACACACCCATACAATGCGCACCAACCCGTGATGTTTTTCTCATTCCTACTAGTGAATGTAATGTAACACACACCCATACAATGCGTACCACCCCGTGATGTTTTTCTCACTGCTACTAGTGAATGTAATGTAACACACACCCATACAATGCGCACCGCCCCGTCATGTTTTTCTCACTCCTAGTAGTGAATGTAATGTAACACACTCATACAATGAGCACCACCCCGTGATGTTTTTCTCACTGCTACTAGTGAATGTAATGTAACACACACCCATACAATGCGCACCACCCCGTGATGTTTTTCTCACTCCTACTAGTGAATGTAATGTAACACACACTCATACAATGCGCACCACCTCGTGATGTTTTTCTCACTGCTACTAGTGAATGTAATGTAACACACACCCATACAATGCGCACCACCCCGTGATGTTTTTCTCACTCCTACTAGTGAATCTAATGTAACACACACCCATACAATGTGCACCGCCCCGTGATTTTTTTCTCACTCCTACTAGTGAATCTAATGTAACACACACCCATACAATGCGCACCAACCTGTGATGTTTTTCTCACTCCTACTAGTGAATCTAATGTAACACACACCCATACAATGCGCACCACCCCGTGATGTTTTTCTCACTCCTACTAGTGAATGTAATGTAACACACACCCATACAATGCGCACCACCCCGTGATGTTTTTCTCACTCCTACTAGTGAATGTAATGTAACACGCACCCATACAATGCGCACCACCCCGTGATGTTTTTCTCACTCTTACTAGAGAATGTAATGTAACACACACCCATACAATGCGCACCACCCCGTGATGTTTTCCTCACTCCTACTAGTGAATGTAATGTAACACACACCCATACAATGCGCACCACCCCGTGATGTTTTTCTCACTCCTACTAGTGAATGTAATGTAACACACACCCATACAATGCGCACCACCCCGTGATGTTTTTCTCACTCCTACTAGTGAATCTAATGTAACACACACCCATACAATGCGCACCACCCCGTGATGTTTTTCTCACTGCTACTAGTGAATCTAATGTAACACACACCCATACAATGCGCACCACCCCGTGATGTTTTTCTCACTGCTACTAGTGAATCTAATGTAACACACACCCATACGATGCGCACCACCCCGTGATGTTTTTCTCACTGCTACTAGTGAATCTAATGTAACACACACCCATACGATGGGCACCACCCCGTGATGTTTTTCTCACTGCTACTAGTGAATCTAATGTAACACACACCCATACGATGCACACCACCCCGTGATGTTTTTCTCACTGCTACTAGTGAATCTAATGTAACACACACCCATACGATGCGCACCACCCCGTGATGTTTTTCTCACTGCTACTAGTGAATGTAATGTAACACACACCCATGCAATGCGCACCACCCCGTGATGTTTCTCTCATTTAACTAGTGAATCTAATGTAACACAGACCCATACAATGCGCACCACCCCGTGATGTTTTTCTCACTCCTACTAGTGAATGTAATGTAACACACACCCATGCAATGCGCACCACCCCGTGATGTTTTTCTCACTCCTACTAGTGAATGTAATGTAACACACACCCATACAATGCGCACCACCCCGTGATGTTTTTCTCACTCCTACTAGTTAATGTAATGTAACACACACCCATACAATGCGCACCACCCCGTGATGTTTTTCTCACTGCTACTAGTGAATGTAATGTAACACACACCCATACAATGCGCACCACACCGTGATGCTTTTCTCACTGCTACTAGTGAATGTAATGTAACATACACCCATACAATGCGCACCGCCCCGTCATGTTTTTCTCACTCCTAGTAGTGAATGTAATGTAACACACTCATACAATGGGCACCACCCCGTGATGTTTTTCTCACTCCTACTAGTGAATGTAATGTAACACACACCCATACAATGCGCACCACCCCGTGATGTTTTGCTCACTCCTACTAGTGAATCTAATGTAACACACACCCATACAATGCGCACCACCCCGTGATGTTTTTCTCACTCCTACTAGTGAATCTAATGTAACACACACCCATACAATGCGCACCACCCCATGATGTTTTTCTCACTCCTACTAGTGAATGTAATGTAACACACACCCATACAATGCGCACCACCCCGTGATGTTTTTCTCACTCCTACTAGTGAATCTAATGTAACACACACCCATACAATGCGCACATCCCCGTGATGTTTTTCTCACTCCTACTAGTGCATGTAATGTAACACACACCCATACAATGCGCACCACCCCGTGATGTTTTTCCACTCCTACTAGTGAATGTATTGTAACACACACCCATACAATGCGCACCACCCCGTGATGTTTATCTCACTCCTACTAGTGAATGTAATGTAACACACACCCATACAATGCGCACCACCCCGTGATGTTTCTCTCATTTAACTAGTGAATCTAATGTAACACAGACCCATACAATGCGCACCACCCCGTGATGTTTTTCTCACTCCTACTAGTGAATGTAATGTAACACACACCCATGCAATGCGCACCACCCCGTGATGTTTTTCTCACTCCTACTAGTGAATCTAATGTAACACACAACCATACAATGCGCACCACTCCGTGATGTTTTTCTCACTCCTACTAGTGAATCTAATGTAACACACACCCATACAATGCGCACCACCCCGTGATGTTTTTCTCACTCCTATTAGTGAATGTAATGTAACACACACCCATACAATGCGCACCACCCCGTGATGTTTTTCTCACTCCTACTAGAGAATGTAATGTAACACACACCCATACAATGCGCACCACCCTGTGATGTTTTTCTCACTCCTACTAGTGAATGTAATGTAACACACACCCATACAATGCGCACCACCCCGTGATGTTTTTCTCACTCCTACTAGTGAATCTAATGTAACACACACCCATACAATGCGCACCACCCCGTGATGTTTTTCTCACTCCTACTAGTGAATGTAATGTAACACACACCCATACAATGCGCACCACCCCGGGATGTTTTTCTCATTCCTACTAGTGAATGTAATGTAACACACACCCATACAATGCGCACCACCCCGTGATGTTTTTCTCACTGCTACTAGTGAATTTAATGTAACACACACCCATACAATGCGCACCGCCCCGTCATGTTTTTCTCACTCTTAGTAGTGAATGTAATGTAACACACTCATACAATGAGCACCACCCCGTGATGTTTTTCTCACTCCTACTAGTGAATGTAATGTAACACACACCCATACAATGCGCACCACCCCGTGATGTTTTTCTCACTCCTACTAGTGAATGTAATGTAACACACACCCATACAGTGCGCACCACCTCGTGATGTTTTTATCACTGATACTAGTGAATGTAATGTAACACACACCCATACAATGCGCACCACCCCGTGATGTTTTTCTCACTCCTACTAGTGAATGTAATGTAACACACACCCATACAATGCGCACCACCCCGTGATGTTTTTCTCACTCCTACTAGTGAATCTAATGTAACACACACCCATACAATGCGCACATCCCCGTGATGTTTTTCTCACTCCTACTAGTGCATGTAATGTAACACACACCCATACAATGCGCACCACCCCGTGATGTTTTTCCACTCCTACTAGTGAATGTATTGTAACACACACCCATACAATGCGCACCACCCCGTGATGTTTATCTCACTCCTACTAGTGAATGTAATGTAACACACACCCATACAATGCGCACCACCCCGTGATGTTTCTCTCATTTAACTAGTGAATCTAATGTAACACAGACCCATACAATGCGCACCACCCCGTGATGTTTTTCTCACTCCTACTAGTGAATGTAATGTAACACACACCCATGCAATGCGCACCACCCCGTGATGTTTTTCTCACTCCTACTAGTGAATGTAATGTAACACACACCCATACAATGCGCACCACCCCGTGATGTTTTTCTCACTCCTACTAGTTAATGTAATGTAACACACACCCATACAATGCGCACCACCCCGTGATGTTTTTCTCACTGCTACTAGTGAATGTAATGTAACACACACCCATACAATGCGCACCACACCGTGATGCTTTTCTCACTGCTACTAGTGAATGTAATGTAACATACACCCATACAATGCGCACCGCCCCGTCATGTTTTTCTCACTCCTAGTAGTGAATGTAATGTAACACACTCATACAATGGGCACCACCCCGTGATGTTTTTCTCACTCCTACTAGTGAATGTAATGTAACACACACCCATACAATGCGCACCACCCCGTGATGTTTTGCTCACTCCTACTAGTGAATCTAATGTAACACACACCCATACAATGCGCACCACCCCGTGATGTTTTTCTCACTCCTACTAGTGAATCTAATGTAACACACACCCATACAATGCGCACCACCCCATGATGTTTTTCTCACTCCTACTAGTGAATGTAATGTAACACACACCCATACAATGCGCACCACCCCGTGATGTTTTTCTCACTCCTACTAGTGAATCTAATGTAACACACACCCATACAATGCGCACATCCCCGTGATGTTTTTCTCACTCCTACTAGTGCATGTAATGTAACACACACCCATACAATGCGCACCACCCCGTGATGTTTTTCCACTCCTACTAGTGAATGTATTGTAACACACACCCATACAATGCGCACCACCCCGTGATGTTTATCTCACTCCTACTAGTGAATGTAATGTAACACACACCCATACAATGCGCACCACCCCGTGATGTTTCTCTCATTTAACTAGTGAATCTAATGTAACACAGACCCATACAATGCGCACCACCCCGTGATGTTTTTCTCACTCCTACTAGTGAATGTAATGTAACACACACCCATGCAATGCGCACCACCCCGTGATGTTTTTCTCACTCCTACTAGTGAATCTAATGTAACACACAACCATACAATGCGCACCACTCCGTGATGTTTTTCTCACTCCTACTAGTGAATCTAATGTAACACACACCCATACAATGCGCACCACCCCGTGATGTTTTTCTCACTCCTACTAGTGAATGTAATGTAACACACACCCATACAATGCGCACCACCCCGTGATGTTTTTCTCACTCCTACTAGAGAATGTAATGTAACACACACCCATACAATGCGCACCACCCTGTGATGTTTTTCTCACTACTACTAGTGAATGTAATGTAACACACACCCATACAATGCGCACCACCCCGTGATGTTTTTCTCACTCCTACTAGTGAATCTAATGTAACACACACCCATACAATGCGCACCACCCCGTGATGTTTTTCTCACTCCTACTAGTGAATGTAATGTAACACACACCCATACAATGCGCACCACCCCGGGATGTTTTTCTCATTCCTACTAGTGAATGTAATGTAACACACACCCATACAATGCGCACCACCCCGTGATGTTTTTCTCACTGCTACTAGTGAATTTAATGTAACACACACCCATACAATGCGCACCGCCCCGTCATGTTTTTCTCACTCTTAGTAGTGAATGTAATGTAACACACTCATACAATGAGCACCACCCCGTGATGTTTTTCTCACTCCTACTAGTGAATGTAATGTAACACACACCCATACAATGCACACCACCCCGTGATGTTTTTCTCACTCCTACTAGTGAATGTAATGTAACACACACCCATACAATGCGCACCACCCCGTGATGTTTTTCTCACTCCTACTAGTGAATGTAATGTAACACACACCCATACAATGCGCACCACCTCGTGATGTTTTTATCACTGATACTAGTGAATGTAATGTAACACACACCCATACAATGCGCACCACCCCGTGATGTTTTTCTCACTCCTACTAGAGAATGTAATGTAACACACACCCATACAATGCGCACCACCCCGTGATGTTTTTCTCACTCCTACTAGTGAATGTAATGTAACACACACCCATACAATGTGCACCACCCCGTGATGTTTTTCTCACTCCTACTAGTGAATGTAATGTAACACACACCCATACAATGTGCACCACCTCGTGATGTTTTTCTCACTCCTACTAGTGAATGTATTGTAACACACACCCATACAATGCGCAACACCCCGTGATGTTTATCTCACTCCTACTAGTGAATGTAATGTAACACACAACCATACAATGTGCACCACCCCGTGATGTTTTTCTCACTCCTACTAGTGAATGTAATGTAACACACACCCATACAATGTGCACCACCTCGTGATGTTTTTCTCACTCCTACTAGTGAATGTATTGTAACACACACCCATACAATGCGCACCACCCCGTGATGTTTATCTCACTCCTACTAGTGAATCTAATGTATAACACACCCATACAATGCGCACCACCCCGTGATGTTTTTCTCACTCCTACTAGTGAATCTAATGTAACACACACCCATACAATGCGCACATCCCCGTGATGTTTTTCTCACTCCTACTAGTGCATGTAATGTAACACACACCCATACAATGCGCACCACCCCGTGATGTTTTTCCACTCCTACTAGTGAATGTATTGTAACACACACCCATACAATGCGCACCACCCCGTGATGTTTATCTCACTCCTACTAGTGAATGTAATGTAACACACACCCATACAATGCGCACCACCCCGTGATGTTTCTCTCATTTAACTAGTGAATCTAATGTAACACAGACCCATACAATGCGCACCACCCCGTGATGTTTTTCTCACTCCTACTAGTGAATGTAATGTAACACACACCCATGCAATGCGCACCACCCCGTGATGTTTTTCTCACTCCTACTAGTGAATGTAATGTAACACACACCCATACAATGCGCACCACCCCGTGATGTTTTTCTCACTCCTACTAGTTAATGTAATGTAACACACACCCATACAATGCGCACCACCCCGTGATGTTTTTCTCACTGCTACTAGTGAATGTAATGTAACACACACCCATACAATGCGCACCACACCGTGATGCTTTTCTCACTGCTACTAGTGAATGTAATGTAACATACACCCATACAATGCGCACCGCCCCGTCATGTTTTTCTCACTCCTAGTAGTGAATGTAATGTAACACACTCATACAATGGGCACCACCCCGTGATGTTTTTCTCACTCCTACTAGTGAATGTAATGTAACACACACCCATACAATGCGCACCACCCCGTGATGTTTTGCTCACTCCTACTAGTGAATCTAATGTAACACACACCCATACAATGCGCACCACCCCGTGATGTTTTTCTCACTCCTACTAGTGAATCTAATGTAACACACACCCATACAATGCGCACCACCCCATGATGTTTTTCTCACTCCTACTAGTGAATGTAATGTAACACACACCCATACAATGCGCACCACCCCGTGATGTTTTTCTCACTCCTACTAGTGAATCTAATGTAACACACACCCATACAATGCGCACAGCCCCGTGATGTTTTTCTCACTCCTACTAGTGCATGTAATGTAACACACACCCATACAATGCGCACCACCCCGTGATGTTTTTCCACTCCTACTAGTGAATGTATTGTAACACACACCCATACAATGCGCACCACCCCGTGATGTTTATCTCACTCCTACTAGTGAATGTAATGTAACACACACCCATACAATGCGCACCACCCCGTGATGTTTCTCTCATTTAACTAGTGAATCTAATGTAACACAGACCCATACAATGCGCACCACCCCGTGATGTTTTTCTCACTCCTACTAGTGAATGTAATGTAACACACACCCATGCAATGCGCACCACCCCGTGATGTTTTTCTCACTCCTACTAGTGAATCTAATGTAACACACAACCATACAATGCGCACCACTCCGTGATGTTTTTCTCACTCCTACTAGTGAATCTAATGTAACACACACCCATACAATGCGCACCACCCCGTGATGTTTTTCTCACTCCTACTAGTGAATGTAATGTAACACACACCCATACAATGCGCACCACCCCGTGATGTTTTTCTCACTCCTACTAGAGAATGTAATGTAACACACACCCATACAATGCGCACCACCCTGTGATGTTTTTCTCACTACTACTAGTGAATGTAATGTAACACACACCCATACAATGCGCACCACCCCGTGATGTTTTTCTCACTCCTACTAGTGAATCTAATGTAACACACACCCATACAATGCGCACCACCCCGTGATGTTTTTCTCACTCCTACTAGTGAATGTAATGTAACACACACCCATACAATGCGCACCACCCCGGGATGTTTTTCTCATTCCTACTAGTGAATGTAATGTAACACACACCCATACAATGCGCACCACCCCGTGATGTTTTTCTCACTGCTACTAGTGAATTTAATGTAACACACACCCATACAATGCGCACCGCCCCGTCATGTTTTTCTCACTCTTAGTAGTGAATGTAATGTAACACACTCATACAATGAGCACCACCCCGTGATGTTTTTCTCACTCCTACTAGTGAATGTAATGTAACACACACCCATACAATGCGCACCACCCCGTGATGTTTTTCTCACTCCTACTAGTGAATGTAATGTAACACACACCCATACAATGCGCACCACCCCGTGATGTTTTTCTCACTCCTACTAGTGAATGTAATGTAACACACACCCATACAATGCGCACCACCTCGTGATGTTTTTATCACTGATACTAGTGAATGTAATGTAACACACACCCATACAATGCGCACCACCCCGTGATGTTTTTCTCACTCCTACTAGAGAATGTAATGTAACACACACCCATACAATGCGCACCACCCCGTGATGTTTTTCTCACTCCTACTAGTGAATGTAATGTAACACACACCCATACAATGTGCACCACCCCGTGATGTTTTTCTCACTCCTACTAGTGAATGTAATGTAACACACACCCATACAATGTGCACCACCTCGTGATGTTTTTCTCACTCCTACTAGTGAATGTATTGTAACACACACCCATACAATGCGCAACACCCCGTGATGTTTATCTCACTCCTACTAGTGAATGTAATGTAACACACACCCATACAATGTGCACCACCCCGTGATGTTTTTCTCACTCCTACTAGTGAATGTAATGTAACACACACCCATACAATGTGCACCACCTCGTGATGTTTTTCTCACTCCTACTAGTGAATGTATTGTAACACACACCCATACAATGCGCACCACCCCGTGATGTTTATCTCACTCCTACTAGTGAATCTAATGTATAACACACCCATACAATGCGCACCACCCCGTGATGTTTTTCTCACTCCTACTAGTGAATCTAATGTAACACACACCCATACAATGCTCACCACCACGTGATGTTTTTCTCACTCATACTAGTGAATGTAATGTAACACACACCCATACAATGCGCACCACCTCGTGATGTTTTTCTCACTGCTACTAGTGAATCTAATGTAACACATACCCATACAATGCGCACCACCCCGTGATGTTTTTCTCACTGCTACTAGTGAATCTAATGTAACACACACCGATACAATGCGCACCACCCCGTGATGTTTTTCTCACTGCTACTAGTGAATGTAATGTAACACACACCCATACAATGCGCACCACCCCGTGATGTTTTTCTCACTCCTACTAGTGAATGTAATGTAACACACACCCATACAATGCGCACCACCCCGTGATGTTTTTCTCACTCCTACTAGTGAATGTAATTTAACACACACCCATACAATGCGCACCACCCCGTGATGTTTTGCTCACTCCTACTAGTGAATGTAATGTAACACACACCCATACAATGCGCACCACCCCGTGATGTTTTTCTCACTCCTACTAGTGAATGTAATGTAACACACACCCATACAATGCGCACCACCCCGTGATGTTTTTCTCACTGCTACTAGTGAATGTAAAGTAACATACACCCATACAATGCGCACCACCCCGTGATGTTTTTCTCACTGCTACTAGTGAATGTAATGTAACACACACCCATACAATGCGCACCACCCCGTGATGTTTTTCTCACTCCTACTAGTGAATCTAATGTAACACACAACCATACAATGCGCACCACTCCGTGATGTTTTTCTCACTCCTACTAGTGAATCTAATGTAACACACACCCATACAATGCGCACCACCCCGTGATGTTTTTCTCACTCCTACTAGTGAATCTAATGTAACACACACCCATACAATGCGCACCACCTCGTGATGTTTTTCTCACTCCTACTAGTGAATGCAATATAACACACACCCATACAATGCGCACCACCCCGTGATGTTTTTCTCACTCCTACTAGTGAATGTAATGTAACACACACCCATACAATGCGCACCACCCCGTGATGTTTTTCTCACTCCTACTAGAGAATGTAATGTAACACACACCCATACAATGCGCACCACCCCGTGATGTTTTTCTCACTCCTACTAGTGAATGTAATGTAACACACACCCATACAATGCGCACCACCCCGTGATGTTTTTCTCACTCCTACTAGTGAATCTAATGTAACACACACCCATGCAATGCGCACCACCCCGTGATGTTTTTCTCACTCCTACTAGTGAATGTAATGTAACACACACCCATACAATGCGCACCACCCCGTGATGTTTTTCTCATTCCTACTAGTGAATGTAATGTAACACACACCCATACAATGCGCACCACCCCGTGATGTTTTTCTCACTGCTACTAGTGAATGTAATGTAACACACACCCATACAATGCGCACCGCCTCGTCATGTTTTTCTCACTCTTAGTAGTGAATGTAATGTAACACACTCATACAATGAGCACCACCCCGTGATGTTTTTCTCACTCCTACTAGTGAATGTAATGTAACACACACCCATAAAATGCGCACCACCCCGTGATGTTTTTCTCACTCCTACTAGTGAATGTAATGTAACACACACCCATACATGCGCACCACCCCGTGATGTTTTTCTCACTCCTACTAGTGAATGTATTGTAACACACACCCATACAATGCGCACCACCCCGTGATGTTTATCTCACTCCTACTAGTGAATCTAATGTAACACACACCCATACAATGCGCACCACCCCGTGATGTTTTTCTCACTCCTACTAGTGAATCTAATGTATCACACACCCATACAATGCGCACCACCTCGTGATGTTTTTCTCACTCCTACTAGTGAATGTAATATAACACACACCCATACAATGCGCACCACCCCGTGATGTTTTTCTCACTCCTACTAGTGAATGTAATGTAACACACACCCATACAATGCGCACCACCCCGTGATGTTTTTCTCACTCCTACTAGAGACTGTAATGTAACACACACCCATACAATGCGCACCACCCCGTGATGTTTTTCTCACTCCTACTAGTGAATGTAATGTAACACACACCCATACAATGCGCACCACCCCGTGATGTTTTTCTCACTCCTACTAGTGAATCTAATGTAACACACACCCATACAATGCGCACCACCCCGTGATGTTTTTCTCACTCCTACTAGTGAATGTAATATAACACACACCCATACAATGCGCACCACCCCATGATGTTTTTCTCATTCCTACTAGTGAATGTAATGTAACACACACCCATACAATGCGCACCACCCCGTGATGTTTTTCTCACTGCTACTAGTGAATGTAATGTAACACACACCCATACAATGCGCACCGCCCCGTCATGTTTTTCTCACTCCTAGTAGTGAATGTAATGTAACACACTCATACAATGAGCACCACCCCGTGATGTTTTTCTCACTCCTACTAGTGAATGTAATGTAACACACACCCATACAATGCGCACCACCCCGTGATGTTTTTCTCACTCCTACTAGTGAATGTAATGTAACACACACCCATACAATGCGCACCACCCCGTGATGTTTTTCTCACTCCTACTAGTGAATGTAATGTAACACACACTCATACAATGCGCACCACCTCGTGATGTTTTTCTCACTGATACTAGTGAATGTAATGTAACACACACCCATACAATGCGCACCACTCCGTGATGTTTTTCTCACTGCTACTAGTGAATGTAATGTAACACACACCCATACAATGCGCACCACCCCGTGATGTTTTTCTCACCCCTACTAGTGAATCTAATGTAACACACACCCATACAATGTGCACCACCCCGTGATGTTTTTCTCACTCCTACTAGTGAATCTAATGTAACACACACCCATACAATGCGCACCACCCTGTGATGTTTTTCTCACTCCTACTAGTGAATCTAATGTAACACACACCCATACAATGCGCACCACCCCGTGATGTTTTTCTCACTCCTACTAGTGAATGTAATGTAACACACACCCATACAATGCGCACCACCCCGTGATGTTTTTCTCACTCCTACTAGTGAATGTAATGTAACACAGACCCATACAATGCGCACCACCCCGTGATGTTTTTCTCACTCTTACTAGAGAATGTAATGTAACACACACCCATACAATGCGCACCACCCCGTGATGTTTTCCTCACTCCTACTAGTGAATGTAATGTAACACACACCGATACAATACGCACCACCCCGTGATGTTTTTCTCACTCCTACTAGTGAATGTAATGTAACACACACCCATACAATGCGCACCACCCCGTGATATTTTTCTCACTCCTACTAGTGAATCTAATGTAACACACACCCATACAATGCGCACCACCCCGTGATGTTTTTCTCACTGCTACTAGTGAATCTAATGTAACACACACCCATACGATGCGCACCACCCCGTGATGTTTTTCTCACTGCTACTAGTGAATCTAATGTAACACACACCCATACGATGCGCACCACCCCGTGATGTTTTTCTCACTGCTACTAGTGAATCTAATGTAACACACACCCATACGATGGGCACCACCCCGTGATGTTTTTCTCACTGCTACTAGTGAATCTAATGTAACACACACCCATACGATGCACACCACCCCGTGATGATTTTCTCACTGCTACTAGTGAATCTAATGTAACACACACCCATACGATGCGCACCACCCCGTGATGTTTTTCTCACTGCTACTAGTGAATCTAATGTAACACACACACATACGATGCCCACCACCCCGTGATGTTTTTCTCACTTCTACTAGTGAATCTAATGTAACACACACCCATTCGATGCGCACCACCCCGTGATATTTTTCTCACTGCTAATAGTGAATGTAATGTAACACACACCCATACAATGCGCACCACCCCGTGATGTTTTTCTCACTCCTACTAGTGAATGTAATGTAACACACACCCATACAATGCGCACCACCCCGTGATGTTTTTCTCACTCCTACTAGTAAATGTAATGTAACACACACCCATAAAATGCGCACCACCCCGTGATGTTTTTCTCATTCCTACTAGTGAATGTAATGTAACACACACCCTTACAATGCGCACCACCCCGTGATGTTTTTCTCACTCCTACTAGTGAATCTAATGTAACACACACCCATACAATGCGCACCACCCCGTGATGTTTTTCTCACTCCTACTAGTGAATGTAATGTAACACACACCCATACAATGCGCAACACCCCATGATGTTTTTCTCACTCCTACTAGTGAATGTAATGTAACACACACCCATACAATGCGCACCACCCCGTGATGTTTTTCTCACTCCTACTAGTGAATCTAATGTAACACACACCCATACAATGCGCACATCCCCGTGATGTTTTTCTCACTCCTACTAGTGCATGTAATGTTACACACACCCATACAATGCGCACCACCCCGTGATGTTTTTCCACTCCTACTTGTGAATGTATTGTAACACACACCCATACAATGCGCACCACCCCGTGATGTTTATCTCACTTCTACTAGTGAATGTAATGTAACACACACCCATACAATGCGCACCACCGCGTGATGTTTCTCTCATTTAACTAGTGAATCTAATGTAACACAGACCCATACAATGCGCACCACCCCGTGATGTTTTTCTCACTCCTACTAGTGAATGTAATGTAACACACACCCATGCAATGCGCACCACCCCGTGATGTTTTTCTCACTCCTACTAGTGAATGTAATGTAACACACACCCATACAATGCGCACCACCCCGTGATGTTTTTCTCACTCCTACTAGTTAATGTAATGTAACACACACCCATACAATGCGCACCACCCCGTGATGTTTTTCTCACTGATACTAGTGAATGTAATGTAACACACACCCATACAATGCGCACCACCCCGTGATGTTTTTCTCACTGCTACTAGTGAATGTAATGTAACACACACCCATACAATGCGCACCACCCCGTGATGTTTTTCTCACTCCTACTAGTGAATCTAATGTAACACACACCCATACAATGCGCACCACCCCGTGATGTTTTTCTCACTCCTACTAGTGAATCTAATGTAACACACACCCATACAATGCGCACCACCCCGTGATGTTTTTCTCACTACTTCTAGTGAATCTAATGTAACACACACCCATACAATGCGCACCACCCCGTGATGTTTTTCTCACTCCTACTAGTGAATGTGATGTAACACACACCCATACAATGCGCACCGCCCCGTCATGTTTTTCTCACTCCGAGTAATGAATGTAATGTAACACACTCATACAATGCGCACCACCCCGTAATGTTTTTCTCACTCCTACTAGTGAATGTAATGTAACACACACCCATACAATGCGCACCACCCCGTGATGTTTTTCTCACTCCTACTAGTGAATGTAATGTAACACACACCCATACAATGCGCACCACCCCGTGATGTTTTTCTCACTTCTACTAGTGAATGTAATGTAACACACACCCATACAATGCGCACCACCCCGTGATGTTTTTCTCACTGCTACTAGTGAATGTAATGTAACATACACCCATACAATGCGCACCACCCCGTGATGTTTTTCTCACTGCTACTAGTGAATGTAATGTAACACACACCCATACAATGCGCACCACCCCGTGATGTTTTTCTCACTCCTACTAGTGAATCTAATGTAACACACACCCATACAATGCGCACCACCCCGTGATGTTTTTCTCACTCCTACTAGTGAATCTAATGTAACACACACCCATACAATGCGCACCACCCCGTGATGTTTTTCTCACTCCTACTAGTGCATCTAAAGTAACACACACCCATACAATGCGCACCACCTCGTGATGTTTTTCTCACTCCTACTAGTGAATGTAATATAACACACACCCATACAATGCGCACCACCCCGTGATGTTTTTCTCACTCCTACTAGTGAATGTAATGTAACACACACCCATACAATGCGCACCACCCCGTGATGTTTTTCTCACTGCTACTAGTGAATGTAATGTAACACACACCCATACAATGCGCACCGCCCCGTCATGTTTTTCTCACTCTTAGTAGTGAATGTAATGTAACACACTCATACAATGAGCACCGCCCCGTGATGTTTTTCTCACTCCTACTAGTGAATGTAATGTAACACACACCCATACAATGCGCACCACCCCGTGATGTTTTTCTCACTCCTACTAGTGAATGTAATGTAACACACACCCATACAATGCGCACCACCCCGTGATGTTTTTCTCACTCCTACTAGTGAATGTAATGTAACACACACCCATACAATGCGCACCACCTCGTGATGTTTTTCTCACTGATACTAGTGAATGTAATGTAACACACACCCATACAATGCGCACCACCCCGTGATGTTTTTCTCACTCCTACTAGAGAATGTAATGTAACACACACCCATACAATGCGCACCACCCCGTGATGTTTTTCTCACTCCTACTAGTGAATGTAATGTAACACACACCCATACAATGTGCACCACCCCGTGATGTTTTTCTCACTCCTACTAGTGAATGTAATGTAACACACACCCATACAATGTGCACCACCTCGTGATGTTTTTCTCACTCCTACTAGTGAATGTATTGTAACACACACCCATACAATGCGCACCACCCCGTGATGTTTATCTCACTCCTACTAGTGAATCTAATGTAACACACACCCATACAATGCGCACCACCCCGTGATGTTTTTCTCACTCCTACTAGTGAATCTAATGTAACACACACCCATACAATGCGCACCACCCCGTGATGTTTTTCTCACTCGTACTAGTGAATGTAATGTAACACACACCCATACAATGCGCACCACCTCGTGATGTTTTTCTCACTGCTACTAGTGAATCTAATGTAACACATACCCATACAATGCGCACCACCCCGTGATGTTTTTCTCACTGCTACTAGTGAATCTAATGTAACACACACCGATACAATGCGCACCACCCCATGATGTTTTTCTCACTGCTACTAGTGAATCTAATGTAACACACACCCATACAATGCGCACCACCCCGTGATGTTTTTCTCACTGCTACTAGTGAATCTAATGTAACACACACCCATACAATGCGCACCACCCCGTGATGTTTTTCTCACTGCTACTAGTGAATGTAATGTAACACACACCCATACAATGCGCACCACCCCGTGATGTTTTTCTCACTGCTACTAGTGAATGTAATGTAACACACACCCATACAATGCGCACCACCCCGTGATGTTTTTCTCACTCCTACTAGTGAATGTAATTTAACACACACCCATACAATGCGCACCACCCCGTGATGTTTTTCTCACTCCTACTAGTGAATGTAATGTAACACACACCCATACAATGCGCACCACCCCGTGATGTTTTTCTCACTCCTACTAGTGAATCTAATGTAACACACACCCATACAATGCACACCACCCCGTGATGTTTTTCTCACTCCTACTAGTGAATCTAATGTAACACACACCCATACAATGCGCACCACCCCGTGATGTTTTTCTCACTCCTACTAGTGAATCTAATGTAACACACACCCATACAATGCGCACCACCCCGTGATGTTTTTGTCACTCCTAGTAGTGAATATAATGTAACACACACCCATACAATGCGCACCACCCCGTGATGTTTTTCTCACTCCTACTAGAGAATGTAATGTAACACACACCCATACAATGCGCACCACCCCGTGATGTTTTTCTCACTCCTACTAGTGAATGTAATGTAACACACACCCATACAATGCGCACCACCCCGTGATGTTTTTCTCACTCCTACTAGTGAATGTAATGTAACACACACCCATACAATGCGCACCACCCCGTGATGATTTTCTCACTCCTACTAGTGAATGTAATGTAACACACACCGATACAATGCGCACCACCCCGTGATGTTTTTCTCACTCCTACTAGTGAATCTAATGTAACACACACCCATACAATGCGCACCGCCCCGTGATGTTTTTCTCACTCCTAGTAGTGAATGTAATGTAACACACTCATACAATGAGCACCACCCCGTGATGTTTTTCTCACTCCTACTAGTGAATGTAATGTAACACACACCCATACAATGCGCACCACCCCGTGATGTTTTTCGCACTGCTACTAGTGAATGTTATGTAACACACACCCATACAATGCGCACCACCCCGTGATGTTTTTCTCATTCCTACTAGTGAATGTAATGTAACACACACCCATACAATGCGCACCACCCCGTGATGTTTTTCTCACTCTTACTAGAGAATGTAATGTAACACACACCCATAAAATGCGCACCACCCCGTGATGTTTTCCTCACTCCTACTAGTGAATGTAATGTAACACACACCCATACAATGCGCACCACCCCGTGATGTTTTTCTCACTCCTACTAGTGAATGTAATATAACACACACCCATACAATGCGCACCACCCCGTGATGTTTTTCTCACTGCTACTAGTGAATCTAATGTAACACACACCCATACAATGCGCACCACCCCGTGATGTTTTTCTCACTGCTACTAGTGAACCTAATGTAACACACACCCATACGATGCGCACCACCCCGTGATGTTTTTCTCACTGCTACTAGTGAATCTAATGTAACACACACCCATACGATGGGCACCACCCCGTGATGTTTTTCTCACTGCTACTAGTGAATCTAATGTAACACACACCCATACGATGCACACCACCCCGGGATGTTTTTCTCACTGCTACTAGTGAATCTAATGTAACACACACCCATACGATGCGCACCACCCCGTGATGGTTTTCTCACTGCTACTAGTGAATCTAATGTAACACACACACATACGATGCGCACCACCCCGTGATGTTTTTCTCACTTCTACTAGTGAATCTAATGTAACACACACCCATTCGATGCGCACCACCCCGTGATATTTTTCTCACTGCTAATAGTGAATGTAATGTAACACACACCCATACAATGCGCACCACCCCGTGATGTTTTTCTCACTCCTACTAGTGAATGTAATGTAACACACACCCATACAATGCGCACCACCCCGTGATGTTTTTCTCACTCCTACTAGTAAATGTAATGTAACACACACCCATACAATGCGCACCACCCCGTGATGTTTTTCTCATTCCTACTAGTGAATGTAATGTAACACACACCCATACAATGCGCACCACCCCGTGATGTTTTTCTCACTCCTACTAGTGAATCTAATGTAACACACACCCATACAATGCGCACCACCCCGTGATGTTTTTCTCACTCCTACTAGTGAATGTAATGTAACACACACCCATACAATGCGCACCACCCCATGATGTTTTTCTCACTCCTACTAGTGAATGTAATGTAACACACACCCATACAATGCGCACCACCCCGTGATGTTTTTCTCACTCCTACTAGTGAATCTAATGTAACACACACCCATACAATGCGCACATCCCCGTGATGTTTTTCTCACTCCTACTAGTGCATGTAATGTAACACACACCCATACAATGCGCACCACCCCGTGATGTTTTTCCACTCCTACTAGTGAATGTATTGTAACACACACCCATACAATGCGCACCACCCCGTGATGTTTATCTCACTCCTACTAGTGAATGTAATGTAACACACACCCATACAATGCGCACCACCCCGTGATGTTTCTCTCATTTAACTAGTGAATCTAATGTAACACAGACCCATACAATGCGCACCACCCCGTGATGTTTTTCTCACTCCTACTAGTGAATGTAATGTAACACACACCCATGCAATGCGCACCACCCCGTGATGTTTTTCTCACTCCTACTAGTGAATGTAATGTAACACACACCCATACAATGCGCACCACCCCGTGATGTTTTTCTCACTCCTACTAGTTAATGTAATGTAACACACACCCATACAATGCGCACCACCCCGTGATGTTTTTCTCACTGATATTAGTGAATGTAATGTAACACACACCCATACAATGCGCACCACCCCGTGATGTTTTTCTCACTGCTACTAGTGAATGTAATGTAACACACACCCATACAATGCGCACCACCCCGTGATGTTTTTCTCACTCCTACTAGTGAATCTAATGTAACACACACCCATACAATGCGCACCACCCCGTGATGTTTTTCTCACTCCTACTAGTGAATCTAATGTAACACACACCCATACAATGCGCACCACCCCGTGATGTTTTTCTCACTACTTCTAGTGAATCTAATGTAACACACACCCATACAATGCGCACCACCCCGTGATGTTTTTCTCACTCCTACTAGTGAATGTGATGTAACACACACCCATACAATGCACACCGCCCCGTCATGTTTTTCTCACTCCGAGTAGTGAATGTAATGTAACACACTCATACAATGCGCACCACCCCGTAATGTTTTTCTCACTCCTACTAGTGAATGTAATGTAACACACACCCATACAATGCGCACCACCCCGTGATGTTTTTCTCACTCCTACTAGTGAATGTAATGTAACACACACCCATACAATGCGCACCACCCCGTGATGTTTTTCTCACTCCTACTAGTGAATGTAATGTAACACACACCCATACAATGCGCACCACCCCGTGATGTTTTTCTCACTGCTACTAGTGAATGTAATGTAACATACACCCATACAATGCGCACCACCCCGTGATGTTTTTCTCACTGCTACTAGTGAATGTAATGTAACACACACCCATACAATGCGCACCACCCCGTGATGTTTTTCTCACTCCTACTAGTGAATGTAATGTAACACACACCCATACAATGCGCACCACCCCGTGATGTTTTTCTCACTCCTACTAGTGAATCTAATGTAACACACACCCATACAATGCGCACCACCCCGTGATGTTTTTCTCACTCCTACTAGTGCATCTAAAGTAACACACACCCATACAATGCGCACCACCTCGTGATGTTTTTCTCACTCCTACTAGTGAATGTAATATAACACACACCCATACAATGCGCACCACCCCGTGATGTTTTTCTCACTCCTACTAGTGAATGTAATGTAACACACACCCATACAATGCGCACCACCCCGTGATGTTTTTCTCACTGCTACTAGTGAATGTAATGTAACACACACCCATACAATGCGCACCGCCCCGTCATGTTTTTCTCACTCTTAGTAGTGAATGTAATGTAACACACTCATACAATGAGCACCACCCCGTGATGTTTTTCTCACTCCTACTAGTGAATGTAATGTAACACACACCCATACAATGCGCACCACCCCGTGATGTTTTTCTCACTCCTACTAGTGAATGTAATGTAACACACACCCATACAATGCGCACCACCCCGTGATGTTTTTCTCACTCCTACTAGTGAATGTAATGTAACACACACCCATACAATGCGCACCACCTCGTGATGTTTTTCTCACTGATACTAGTGAATGTAATGTAACACACACTCATACAATGCGCACCACCCCGTGATGTTTTTCTCACTCCTACTAGAGAATGTAATGTAACACACACCCATACAATGCGCACCACCCCGTGATGTTTTTATCACTCCTACTAGTGAATGTAATGTAACACACACCCATACAATGTGCACCACCCCGTGATGTTTTCTCACTCCTACTAGTGAATGTAATGTAACACACACCCATACAATGTGCACCACCTCGTGATGTTTTTCTCACTCCTACTAGTGAATGTATTGTAACACACACCCATACAATGCGCACCACCCCGTGATGTTTATCTCACTCCTACTAGTGAATCTAATGTAACACACACCCATACAATGCGCACCACCCCGTGATGTTTTTCTCACTGCTACTAGTGAATCTAATGTAACACACACCCATACAATGCGCACCACCCCGTGATGTTTTTCTCACTGCTACTAGTGAATCTAATGTAACACACACCATACAATGCGCACCACCCCGTGATGTTTTCTCACTGCTACTAGTGAATGTAATGTAACACACACCCATACAATGCGCACCACCCGTGATGTTTTTCTCACTGCTACTAGTGAATGTAATGTAACACACACCCATACAATGCGCACCACCCCGTGATGTTTTTCTCACTCCTACTAGTGAATGTAATTTAACACACACCCATACAATGCGCACCACACCGTGATGTTTTTCTCACTCCTACTAGTGAATGTAATGTAACACACACCCATACAATGCGCACCACCCCGTGATGTTTTTCTCACTCCTACTAGTGAATCTAATGTAACACACACCCATACAATGCGCACCACCCCGTGATGTTTTTGTCACTCCTAGTAGTGAATCTAATGTAACACACACCCATACAATGCGCACCACCCCGTGTGTTTTTCTCACTCCTACTAGAGAATGTAATGTAACACACACCCATACAATGCGCACCACCCCGTGATGTTTTTCTCACTCCTACTAGTGAATGTAATGTAACACACACCCATACAATGCGCACCACCCCGTGATGTTTTTCTCTCTCCTACTAGTGAATGTAATGTAACACACTCATACAATGAGCACCACCCCGTGATGTTTTTCTCACTCCTACTAGTGAATGTAATGTAAGACACACCCATACAAGGCGCACCACCCCGTGATGTTTTTCGCACTGCTACTAGTGAATGTTATGTAACACACACCCATACAATGCGCACCACCCCGTGATGTTTTTCTCACTCCTACTAGTGAATGTAATGTAACACACACCCATACAATGCGCACCACCTCGTGATGTTTTTCTCACTCCTACTAGTGAATGTATTGTAACACACACCCATACAATGCGCACCGCCCCGTGATGTTTTTCTCACTCCTAGTAGTGAATGTAATGTACACACTCATACAATGAGCACCACCCCGTGATGTTTTTCTCACTGCTAATAGTGAATGTAATGTAACACACACCCATACAATGCGCACCACCCCGTGATGTTTTTCTCACTCCTACTAGTGAATGTAATGTAACACACACCCATACAATGCTCACCACCCCGTGATGTTTTTCTCACTCCTACTAGTGAAAGTAATGTAACACACACCCATACAATGCGCACCACCCCGTGATGTTTTTCTCACTCCTTCTAGTGAATGTAATGTAACACACACCCATACAATGCTCACCACCCCGTGATGTTTTTCTCACTGCTACTAGTGAATGTAAAGTAACATACACCCATACAATGCGCACCACCCCGTGATGTTTTTCTCACTCCTACTAGTGAATCTAATGTAACACACACCCATACAATGCGCACCACCCCGTGATGTTTTTCTCACTCCTACTAGTGAATCTAATGTAACACACACCCATACAATGCGCACCACTCCGTGATGTTTTTCTCACTCCTACTAGTGAATCTAATGTAACACACACCCATACAATGCGCACCACCCCGTGATGTTTTTCTCACTCCTACTAGTGAATCTAATGTAACACACACCCATACAATGCGCACCACCTCGTGATGTTTTTCTCACTCCTACTAGTGAATGTAATATAACACACACCCATACAATGCGCACCACCCCGTGATGTTTTTCTCACTCCTACTAGTGAATGTAATGTAACACACACCCATACAATGCGCACTTCCCCGTGATGTTTTCTCACTCCTACTAGAGAATGTAATGTAACACAACACCCATACAATGCGCACCACCCCGTGATGTTTTTCTCACTCCTACTAGTGAATGTAATGTAACACACACCCATACAATGCGCACCACCCCGTGATGTTTTTCTCACTCCTACTAGTGAATCTAATGTAACACACACCCATACAATGCGCACCACCCGTGATGTTTTTCTCACTCCTACTAGTGAATGTAATGTAACACACACCCATACAATGCGCACCACCCCGTGATGTTTTTCTCATTCCTACTAGTGAATGTAATGTAACACACACCCATACAATGCGCACCGCCCGTGATGTTTTTCTCACTGCTACTAGTGAATGTAATGTAACACACACCCATACAATGCGCACCGCCCCGTCATGTTTTTCTCACTCCTAGTAGTGAATGTAATGTAACACACTCATACAATGAGCACCACCCCGTGATGTTTTTCTCACTCCTACTAGTGAATGTAATGTAACACACACCCATACAATGCGCACCACCCCGTGATGTTTTTCTCACTCCTACTAGTGAATGTAATGTAACACACACCCATACAATGCGTACCACCCCGTGATGTTTTTCTCACTCCTACTAGTGAATGTAATGTAACACACACCCATACAATATGCACCACCTCGTGATGTTTTTCTCACTGATACTAGTGAATGTAATGTAACACACACCCATACAATGCGCACCACCCCGTGATGTTTTTCTCACTCCTACTAGAGAATGTAATGTAACACACACCCATACAATGCGCACCACCCCGTGATGTTTTTCTCACTCCTACTAGTGAATGTAATGTAACACACACCCATACAATGTGCACCACCCCGTGATGTTTTCTCACTCCTACTAGTGAATGTAATGTAACACACACCCATACAATGTGCACCACCTCGTGATGTTTTTCTCACTCCTACTAGTGAATGTATTGTAACACACACCCATACAATGCGCACCACCCGTGATGTTTATCTCACTCCTACTAGTGAATCTAATGTAACACACACCCATACAATGCGCACCACCCCGTGATGTTTTTCTCACTCCTACTAGTGAATCTAATGTAACACACACCCATACAATGCGCACCACCCCGTGATGTTTTTCTCACTCGTACTAGTGAATGTAATGTAACACACACCCATACAATGCGCACCACCCGTGATGTTTTTCTCACTGCTACTAGTGAATGTAATGTAACACACACCCATACAATGCGCACCACCCCGTGATGTTTTTCTCACTCCTACTAGTGAATGTAATTTAACACACACCCATACAATGCGCACCACACCGTGATGTTTTTCTCACTCCTACTAGTGAATGTAATGTAACACACACCCATACAATGCGCACCACCCCGTGATGTTTTTCTCACTCCTACTAGTGAATCTAATGTAACACACACCCATACAATGCGCACCACCCCGTGATGTTTTTGTCACTCCTAGTAGTGAATCTAATGTAACACACACCCATACAATGCGCACCACCCCGTGATGTTTTTCTCACTCCTACTAGAGAATGTAATGTAACACACACCCATACAATGCGCACCACCCCGTGATGTTTTTCTCACTCCTACTAGTGAATGTAATGTAACACACACCCATACAATGCGCACCACCCCGTGATGTTTTTCTCTCTCCTACTAGTGAATGTAATGTAACACACTCATACAATGAGCACCACCCCGTGATGTTTTTCTCACTCCTACTAGTGAATGTAATGTAAGACACACCCATACAAGGCGCACCACCCCGTGATGTTTTTCGCACTGCTACTAGTGAATGTTATGTAACACACACCCATACAATGCGCACCACCCCGTGATGTTTTTCTCACTCCTACTAGTGAATGTAATGTAACACACACCCATACAATGCGCACCACCTCGTGATGTTTTTCTCACTCCTACTAGTGAATGTATTGTAACACACACCCATACAATGCGCACCGCCCCGTGATGTTTTTCTCACTCCTAGTAGTGAATGTAATGTAACACACTCATACAATGAGCACCACCCCGTGATGTTTTTCTCACTCCTACTAGTGAATGTAATGTAACACACACCCATACAATGCGCACCACCCCGTGATGTTTTTCTCACTGCTAATAGTGAATGTAATGTAACACACACCCATACAATGCGCACCACCCCGTGATGTTTTTCTCACTCCTACTAGTGAATGTAATGTAACACACACCCATACAATGCTCACCACCCCGTGATGTTTTTCTCACTCCTACTAGTGAAAGTAATGTAACACACACCCATACAATGCGCACCACCCGTGATGTTTTCTCACTCCTTCTAGTGAATGTAATGTAACACACACCCATACAATGCTCACCACCCCGTGATGTTTTTCTCACTGCTACTAGTGAATGTAAAGTAACATACCACCCATACAATGCGCACCACCCCGTGATGTTTTTCTCACTCCTACTAGTGAATCTAATGTAACACACACCCATACAATGCGCACCACCCCGTGATGTTTTTCTCACTCCTACTAGTGAATCTAATGTAACACACACCCATACAATGCGCACCACTCCGTGATGTTTTTCTCACTCCTACTAGTGAATCTAATGTAACACACACCCATACAATGCGCACCACCCCGTGATGTTTTTCTCACTCCTACTAGTGAATCTAATGTAACACACACCCATACAATGCGCACCACCCCGTGATGTTTTTCTCACTCCTACTAGTGAATATAATATAACACACACCCATACAATGCGCACCACCCCGTGATGTTTTTCTCACTCCTACTAGTGAATGTAATGTAACACACACCCATACAATGCGCACCACCCCGTGATGTTTTTCTCACTCCTACTAGAGAATGTAATGTAACACACACCCATACAATGCGCACCACCCCGTGATGTTTTTCTCACTCCTACTAGTGAATGTAATGTAACACACACCCATACAATGCGCACCACCCCGTGATGTTTTTCTCACTCCTACTAGTGAATCTAATGTAACACACACCCATACAATGCGCACCACGCCGTGATGTTTTTTCTCACTCCTACTAGTGAATGTAATGTAACACACACCCATACAATGCGCACCACCCCGTGATGTTTTTCTCATTCTACTAGTGAATGTAATGTAACACACACCCATACAATGCGCACCGCCCCGTGATGTTTTTCTCACTGCTACTAGTGAATGTAATGTAACACACACCATACAATGCGCACCGCCCCGTCATGTTTTTCTCACTCCTAGTAGTGAATGTAATGTAACACACTCATACAATGAGCACCACCCCGTGATGTTTTTCTCACTCCTACTAGTGAATGTAATGTAACACACACCCATACAATGCGCACCACCCCGTGATGTTTTTCTCACTCCTACTAGTGAATGTAATGTAACATACACCCATACAATGCGCACCACCCCGTGATGTTTTTCTCACTCCTACTAGTGAATGTAATGTAACACACACCCATACAATATGCACCACCTCGTGATGTTTTTCTCACTGATACTAGTGAATGTAATGTAACACACACCCATACAATGCGCACCACCCCGTGATGTTTTTCTCACTCCTACTAGAGAATGTAATGTAACACACACCATACAATGCGCACCACCCCGTGATGTTTTTCTCACTCCTACTAGTGAATGTAATGTAACACACACCCATACAATGTGCACCACCCCGTGATGTTTTCTCACTCCTACTAGTGAATGTAATGTAACACACACCCATACAATGTGCACCACCTCGTGATGTTTTTCTCACTCCTACTAGTGAATGTATTGTAACACACACCCATACAATGCGCACCACCCCGTGATGTTTATCTCACTCCTACTAGTGAATCTAATGTAACACACACCCATACAATGCGCACCACCCCGTGATGTTTTTCTCACTCCTACTAGTGAATCTAATGTAACACACAGCCATACAATGCGCACCACCCCGTGATGTTTTTCTCACTCGTACTAGTGAATGTAATGTAACACACACCCATACAATGCGCACCACCTCGTGATGTTTTTCTCACTGCTACTAGTGAATCTAATGTAACACACACCCATACAATGCGCACCACCCCGTGATGTTTTTCTCACTGCTACTAGTGAATCTAATGTAACACACACCCATACAATGCGCACCACACCGTGATGTTTTTCTCACTGCTACTAGTGAATCTAATGTAACACACACCCATACAATGCGCACCACCCCGTGATGTTTTTCTCACTGCTACTAGTGAATCTAATGTAACACACACCCATACAATGCGCACCACCCCGTGATGTTTTTCTCACTGCTACTAGTGAATGTAATGTAACACACACCCATACAATGCGCACCACCCCGTGATGTTTTTCTCACTGCTACTAGTGAATGTAATGTAACACACACCCATACAATGCGCACCACCCCGTGATGTTTTTCTCACTCCTACTAGTGAATGTAATTTAACACACACCCATACAATGCGCACCACCCCGTGATGTTTTTTTCACTGCTACTAGTGAATGTAATGTAACACACACCCATACAATGCGCACCTCCTCGTGATGTTTTTCTCACTCCTACTAGTGAATGTATTGTAACACACACCCATACAATGCGCACCGCCCCGTGATGTTTTTCTCACTCCTAGTAGTGAATGTAATGTAACACACTCATACAATGAGCACCACCCCGTGATGTTTTTCTCACTCCTACTAGTGAATGTAATGTAACACACACCCATACAATGCGCACCACCCCGTGATGTTTTTCTCACTGCTACTAGTGAATGTAATGTAACACACCCATACAATGCGCACACCCGTGATGTTTTTCTCACTCCTACTAGTGTATGTAATGTAACACACACCCATACAATGCGCACCACCCCGTGATGTTTTTCTCACTCCTACTAGTGAATGTAATGTAACACACACCCATACAATGCGCACCACCCCGTGATGTTTTTCTCACTCCTTCTAGTGAATGTAATGTAGCACACACCCATACAATGCGCACCACCCCGTGATGTTTTTCTCACTCCTACTAGTAAATCTAATGTAACACACACCCATACAATACGCACAACCCCGTGATGTTTTTCTCACTCCTACTAGAGCATGTAATGTAACACACACCCATACAATGCGCACCACCCCGTGATGTTTTTCTCACTCCTAGTAGTGAATGTAATGTAACACACTCATACAATGGGCACCACCCCGTGATGTTTTTCTCACTCCTACTAGTGAATGTAATGTAACACACACCCATACAATGCGCACCACCCCGTGATGTTTTTCTCACTCCTACTAGTGAATGTAATGTAACACACACCCATACAATGCGCACCACCCCGTGATGTTTTTCTCACTGCTACTAGTGAATGTAATGTAACACACACCCATACAATGCGCACCACCCCGTGATGTTTTTCTCACTGCTACTAGTGAATGTAAAGTAACATACACCCATACAATGCGCACCACCCCGTGATGTTTTTCTCACTGCTACTAGTGAATGTAATGTAACACACACCCATACAATGCGCACCACCCCGTGATGTTTTTCTCACTCCTACTAGTGAATCTAATGTAACACACACCCATACAATGCGCACCACTCGTGATGTTTTTCTCACTCCTACTAGTGAATCTAATGTAACACACACCCATACAATGCGCACCACCCCGTGATGTTTTTCTCACTCCTACTAGTGAATCTAATGTAACACACACCCATACAATGCGCACCACCACGTGATGTTTTTCTCACTCCTACTAGTGAATGTAATATAACACACACCCATACAATGCGCACCACCCCGTGATGTTTTTCTCACTCCTACTAGTGAATGTAATTTAACACACACCCATACAATGCGCACCACACCGTGATGTTTTTCTCACTCCTACTAGTGAATGTAATGTAACACACACCCATACAATGCGCACCACCCCGTGATGTTTTTCTCACTCCTACTAGTGAATCTAATGTAACACACACCCATACAATGCGCACCACCCCGTGATGTTTTTGTCACTCCTAGTAGTGAATCTAATGTAACACACACCCATACAATGCGCACCACCCCGTGATGTTTTTCTCACTCCTACTAGAGAATGTTATGTAACACACACCCATACAATGCGCACCACCCCGTGATTTTTTTCTCACTCCTACTAGTGAATGTAATGTAACACACACCCATACAATGCGCACCACCCCGTGATGTTTTTCTCTCTCCTACTAGTGAATGTAATGTAACACACTCATACAATGAGCACCACCCCGTGATGTTTTTCTCACTCCTACTAGTGAATGTAATGTAAGACACACCCATACAAGGCGCACCACCCCGTGATGTTTTTCGCACTGCTACTAGTGAATGTTAGGTAACACACACCCATACAATGCGCACCACCCCGTGATGTTTTTCTCACTCCTACTAGTGAATGTAATGTAACACACACCCATACAATGCGCACCACCTCGTGATGTTTTTCTCACTCCTACTAGTGAATGTATTGTAACACACACCCATACAATGCGCACCGCCCCGTGATGTTTTTCTCACTCCTAGTAGTGAATGTAATGTAACACACTCATACAATGAGCACCACCCCGTGATGTTTTTCTCACTCCTACTAGTGAATGTAATGTAACACACACCCATACAATGCGCACCACCCCGTGATGTTTTTCTCACTGCTAATAGTGAATGTAATGTAACACACACCCATACAATGCGCACCACCCCGTGATGTTTTTCTCACTCCTACTAGTGAATGTAATGTAACACACACCCATACAATGCTCACCACCCCGTGATGTTTTTCTCACTCCTACTAGTGAAAGTAATGTAACACACACCCATACAATGCGCACCACCCCGTGATGTTTTTCTCACTCCTTCTAGTGAATGTAATGTAACACACACCCATACAATGCTCACCACCCCGTGATGTTTTTCTCACTGCTACTAGTGAATGTAAAGTAACATACACCCATACAATGCGCACCACCCCGTGATGTTTTTCTCACTCCTACTAGTGAATCTAATGTAACACACACCCATACAATGCGCACCACCCCGTGATGTTTTTCTCACTCCTACTAGTGAATCTAATGTAACACACACCCATACAATGCGCACCACTCCGTGATGTTTTTCTCACTCCTACTAGTGAATCTAATGTAACACACACCCATACAATGCGCACCACCCCGTGATGTTTTTCTCACTCCTACTAGTGAATCTAATGTAACACACACCCATACAATGCGCACCACCCCGTGATGTTTTTCTCACTCCTACTAGTGAATATAATATAACACACACCCATACAATGCGCACCACCCCGTGATGTTTTTCTCACTCCTACTAGTGAATGTAATGTAACACACACCCATACAATGCGCACCACCCCGTGATGTTTTTCTCACTCCTACTAGAGAATGTAATGTAACACACACCCATACAATGCGCACCACCCCGTGATGTTTTTCTCACTCCTACTAGTGAATGTAATGTAACACACACCCATACAATGCGCACCACCCCGTGATGTTTTTCTCACTCCTACTAGTGAATCTAATGTAACACACACCCATACAATGCGCACCACCCCGTGATGTTTTTCTCACTCCTACTAGTGAATGTAATGTAACACACACCCATACAATGCGCACCACCCCGTGATGTTTTTCTCATTCCTACTAGTGAATGTAATGTAACACACACCCATACAATGCGCACCGCCCCGTGATGTTTTTCTCACTGCTACTAGTGAATGTAATGTAACACACACCCATACAATGCGCACCGCCCCGTCATGTTTTTCTCACTCCTAGTAGTGAATGTAATGTAACACACTCATACAATGAGCACCACCCCGTGATGTTTTTCTCACTCCTACTAGTGAATGTAATGTAACACACACCCATACAATGCGCACCACCCCGTGATGTTTTTCTCACTCCTACTAGTGAATGTAATGTAACATACACCCATACAATGCGCACCACCCCGTGATGTTTTTCTCACTCCTACTAGTGAATGTAATGTAACACACACCCATACAATATGCACCACCTCGTGATGTTTTTCTCACTGATACTAGTGAATGTAATGTAACACACACCCATACAATGCGCACCACCCCGTGATGTTTTTCTCACTCCTACTAGAGAATGTAATGTAACACACACCCATACAATGCGCACCACCCCGTGATGTTTTTCTCACTCCTACTAGTGAATGTAATGTAACACACACCCATACAATGTGCACCACCCCGTGATGTTTTTCTCACTCCTACTAGTGAATGTAATGTAACACACACCCATACAATGTGCACCACCTCGTGATGTTTTTCTCACTCCTACTAGTGAATGTATTGTAACACACACCCATACAATGCGCACCACCCCGTGATGTTTATCTCACTCCTACTAGTGAATCTAATGTAACACACACCCATACAATGCGCACCACCCCGTGATGTTTTTCTCACTCCTACTAGTGAATCTAATGTAACACACAGCCATACAATGCGCACCACCCCGTGATGTTTTTCTCACTCGTACTAGTGAATGTAATGTAACACACACCCATACAATGCGCACCACCTCGTGATGTTTTTCTCACTGCTACTAGTGAATCTAATGTAACACACACCCATACAATGCGCACCACCCCGTGATGTTTTTCTCACTGCTACTAGTGAATCTAATGTAACACACACCCATACAATGCGCACCACACCGTGATGTTTTTCTCACTGCTACTAGTGAATCTAATGTAACACACACCCATACAATGCGCACCACCCCGTGATGTTTTTCTCACTGCTACTAGTGAATCTAATGTAACACACACCCATACAATGCGCACCACCCCGTGATGTTTTTCTCACTGCTACTAGTGAATGTAATGTAACACACACCCATACAATGCGCACCACCCCGTGATGTTTTTCTCACTGCTACTAGTGAATGTAATGTAACACACACCCATACAATGCGCACCACCCCGTGATGTTTTTCTCACTCCTACTAGTGAATGTAATTTAACACACACCCATACAATGCGCACCACCCCGTGATGTTTTTTTCACTGCTACTAGTGAATGTAATGTAACACACACCCATACAATGCGCACCTCCTCGTGATGTTTTTCTCACTCCTACTAGTGAATGTATTGTAACACACACCCATACAATGCGCACCGCCCCGTGATGTTTTTCTCACTCCTAGTAGTGAATGTAATGTAACACACTCATACAATGAGCACCACCCCGTGATGTTTTTCTCACTCCTACTAGTGAATGTAATGTAACACACACCCATACAATGCGCACCACCCCGTGATGTTTTTCTCACTGCTACTAGTGAATGTAATGTAACACACACCCATACAATGCGCACCACCCCGTGATGTTTTTCTCACTCCTACTAGTGTATGTAATGTAACACACACCCATACAATGCGCACCACCCCGTGATGTTTTTCTCACTCCTACTAGTGAATGTAATGTAACACACACCCATACAATGCGCACCACCCCGTGATGTTTTTCTCACTCCTTCTAGTGAATGTAATGTAGCACACACCCATACAATGCGCACCACCCCGTGATGTTTTTCTCACTCCTACTAGTAAATCTAATGTAACACACACCCATACAATACGCACAACCCCGTGATGTTTTTCTCACTCCTACTAGAGCATGTAATGTAACACACACCCATACAATGCGCACCACCCCGTGATGTTTTTCTCACTCCTAGTAGTGAATGTAATGTAACACACTCATACAATGGGCACCACCCCGTGATGTTTTTCTCACTCCTACTAGTGAATGTAATGTAACACACACCCATACAATGCGCACCACCCCGTGATGTTTTTCTCACTCCTACTAGTGAATGTAATGTAACACACACCCATACAATGCGCACCACCCCGTGATGTTTTTCTCACTGCTACTAGTGAATGTAATGTAACACACACCCATACAATGCGCACCACCCCGTGATGTTTTTCTCACTGCTACTAGTGAATGTAAAGTAACATACACCCATACAATGCGCACCACCCCGTGATGTTTTTCTCACTGCTACTAGTGAATGTAATGTAACACACACCCATACAATGCGCACCACCCCGTGATGTTTTTCTCACTCCTACTAGTGAATCTAATGTAACACACACCCATACAATGCGCACCACTCCGTGATGTTTTTCTCACTCCTACTAGTGAATCTAATGTAACACACACCCATACAATGCGCACCACCCCGTGATGTTTTTCTCACTCCTACTAGTGAATCTAATGTAACACACACCCATACAATGCGCACCACCTCGTGATGTTTTTCTCACTCCTACTAGTGAATGTAATATAACACACACCCATACAATGCGCACCACCCCGTGATGTTTTTCTCACTCCTACTAGTGAATGTAATGTAACACACACCCATACAATGCGCACCACCCCGTGATGTTTTTCTCACTCCTACTAGAGAATGTAATGTAACACACACCCATACAATGCGCACCACCCCGTGATGTTTTTCTCACTCCTACTAGTGAATGTAATGTAACACACACCCATACAATGCGCACCACCCCGTGATGTTTTTCTCACTCCTACTAGTGAATCTAATGTAACACACACCCATACAATGCGCACCACCCCGTGATGTTTTTCTCACTCCTACTAGTGAATGTAATGTAACACACACCCATACAATGCGCACCACCCCGTGATGTTTTTCTCATTCCTACTAGTGAATGTAATGTAACACACACCCATACAATGCGCACCACCCCGTGATGTTTTTCTCACTGCTACTAGTGAATGTAATGTAACACACACCCATACAATGCGCACCGCCCCGTCATGTTTTTCTCACTCCTAGTAGTGAATGTAATGTAACAAACTCATACAATGAGCACCACCCCGAGATGTTTTTCTCACTCCTACTAGTGAATGTAATGTAACACACACCCATACAATGCGCACCACCCCGTGATGTTTTTCTCACTCCTACTAGTGAATGTAATGTAACACACACCCATACAATGCGCACCACCCCGGGATGTTTTTCTCACTCCTACTAGTGAATGTAATGTAACACACACCCATGCAATGCGCACCACCTCGTGATGTTTTTCTCACTGATACTAGTGAATGTAATGTAACACACACCCATACAATGCGCACCACTCCGTGATGTTTTTCTCACTGCTACTAGTGAATGTAATGTAACACACACCCATACAATGCGCACCACCCCGTGATGTTTTTCTCACTCCTACTAGTGAATCTAATGTAACACACACCCATACAATGCGCACCACCCCGTGATGTTTTTCTCACTCCTACTAGTGAATCTAATGTAACACACACCCATACAATGCGCACCACACCGTGATGTTTTTCTCACTCCTACTAGTGAATCTAATGTAACACACACCCATACAATGCACACCACCCAGTGATGTTTTTCTCACTCCTACTAGTGAATGTAATGTAACACACACCCATACAATGCGCACCACCCCGTGATGTTTTTCTCACTCCTACTAGTGAATGTAATGTAACACACACCCATAAAATGCGCACCACCCCGTGATGTTTTTCTCACTCCTACTAGAGAATGTAATGTAACACACACCCATACAATGCGCACCACCCCGTGATGTTTTCCTCACTCCTACTAGTGAATGTAATGTAACACACACCCATACAATGCGCACCACCCCGTGATGTTTTTCTCACTCCTACTAGTGAATGTAATGTAACACACACCCATACAATGCGCACCACCCCGTGATATTTTTCTCACTCCTACTAGTGAATCTAATGTAACACACACCCATACAATGCGCACCACCCCGTGATGTTTTTCTCACTGCTACTAGTGAATCTAATGTAACACACACCCATACAATGCGCACCACCCCGTGATGTTTTTTTCACTGCTACTAGTGAATCTAATGTAACACACACCCATACGATGCGCACCACCCCGTGATTTTTTTCTCACTGCTACTAGTGAATCTAATGTAACACACACCCATACGATGGGCACCACCCCGTGATGTTTTTCTCACTGCTACTAGTGAATCTAATGTAACACACACCCATACGATGCACACCACCCCGTGATGTTTTTCTCACTGCTACTAGTGAATCTAATGTAACACACACCCATACGATGCACACCACCCCGTGATGTTTTTCTCACTCCTACTAGTGAATGTAATGTAACACACACCCATACAATGCGCACCACCCCGTGATGTTTTTCTGACTCCTACTAGTGAATGTAATGTAACACACACCCATACAATGCGCACCACCCCGTGATGTTTTTCTCATTCCTACTAGTGAATGTAATGTAACACACACCCATACAATGCGCACCACCCCGTGATGTTTTTCTCACTCCTACTAGTGAATCTAATGTAACACACACCCATACAATGCGCACCACCCCGTGATGTTTTTCTCACTCCTACTAGTGAATGTAATGTAACACACACCCATACAATGCGCACCACCCCATGATGTTTTTCTCACTCCTACTAGTGAATGTAATGTAACACACACCCATACAATGCGCACCACCCCGTGATGTTTTTCTCACTCCTACTAGTGAATCTAATGTAACACACACCCATACAATGCGCACATCCCCGTGATGTTTTTCTCACTCCTACTAGTGCATGTAATGTAACACACACCCATACAATGCGCACCACCCCGTGATGTTTTTCCACTCCTACTAGTGAATGTATTGTAACACACACCCATACAATGCGCACCACCCCGTGATGTTTATCTCACTCCTACTAGTGAATGTAATGTAACACACACCCATACAATGCGAACCACCCCGTGATGTTTCTCTCATTTAACTAGTGAATCTAATGTAACACAGACCCATACAATGCGCACCACCCCGTGATGTTTTTCTCACTCCTACTAGTGAATGTAATGTAACACACACCCATGCAATGCGCACCACCCCGTGATGTTTTTCTCACTCCTACTAGTGAATGTAATGTAACACACACCCATACAATGCGCACCACCACTTGATGTTTTTCTCACTCCTACTAGTTAATGTAATGTAACACACACCCATACAATGCGCACCACCCCGTGATGTTTTTCTCACTGATACTAGTGAATGTAATGTAACACACACCCATACAATGCGCACCACCCCGTGATGTTTTTCTCACTGCTACTAGTGAATGTAATGTAACACACACCCATACAATGCGCACCACCCCGTGATGTTTTTCTCACTCCTACTAGTGAATCTAATGTAACACACACCCATATAATGCGCACCACCCCGTGATGTTTTTCTCACTCCTACTAGTGAATCTAATGTAACACACACCCATACAATGCGCACCACCCCGTGATGTTTTTCTCACTCCTTCTAGTGAATCTAATGTAACACACACCCATACAAAGCGCACCACCCCGTGATGTTTTTCTCACTCCTACTAGTGAATGTAATGTAACACACACACATACAATGCGCACCGCCCCGTCATGTTTTTCTCACTCCGAGTAGTGAATGTAATGTAACACACTCATACAATGCGCACCACCCCGTGATGTTTTTCTCACTCCTACTAGTGAATGTAATGTAACACACACCCATACAATGCGAACCACCCCGTGATGTTTTTCTCACTCCTACTAGTGAATGTAATGTAACACACACCCATACAATGCGCACCACCCCGTGATGTTTTTCTCACTCCTACTAGTGAATGTAATGTAACACACACCCATACAATGCGCACCACCCCGTGATGTTTTTCTCACTGCTACTAGTGAATGTAATGTAACATACACCCATACAATGCGCACCACCCCGTGATGTTTTTCTCACTGCTACTAGTGAATGTAATGTAACACACACCCATACAATGCGCACCACCCCGTGATGTTTTTCTCACTCCTACTAGTGAATCTAATGTAACACACACCCATACAATGCGCACCACCCCGTGATGTTTTTCTCACTCCTACTAGTGAATCTAATGTAACACACACCCATACAATGCGCACCACCCCGTGATGTTTTTCTCACTCCTACTAGTGAATCTAATGTAACACACACCCATACAATGCGCACCACCCCGTGATGTTTTTCTCACTCCTACTAGTGAATCTAATGTAACACACACCCATACAATGCGCACCACCCCGTGATGTTTTTCTCACTCCTACTAGTGAATCTAATGTAACACACACCCATACAATGCGCACCACCCCGTGATGTTTTTCTCACTGCTACTAGTGAATGTAATGTAACACACACCCATACAATGCGCACCACCCCGTGATGTTTTTCTCACTGCTACTAGTGAATGTAATGTAACATACACCCATACAATGCGCACCACCCCGTGATGTTTTTCTCACTGCTACTAGTGAATGTAATGTAACACACACCCATACAATGCGCACCACCTCGTGATGTTTTTCTCACTCCTACTAGTGAATGTAATATAACACACACCCATACAATGCGCACCACCCCGTGATGTTTTTCTCACTCCTACTAGTGAATGTAATGTAACACACACCCATACAATGCGCACCACCCCGTGATGTTTTTCTCACTCCTACTAGAGAATGTAATGTAACACACACCCATACAATGCGCACCACCCCGTGATGTTTTTCTCACTCCTACTAGTGAATGTAATGTAACACACACCCATACAATGCGCACCACCCCGTGATGTTTTTCTCACTCCTACTAGTGAATCTAATGTAACACACACCCATAAAATGCGCACCACCCCGTGAGGTTTTTCTCACTCCTACTAGTGAATGTAATGTAACACACACCCATACAATGCGCACCACCCCGTGATGTTTTTCTCATTCCTACTAGTGAATGTAATGTAACACACACCCATACAATGCGCACCGCCCCGTGATGTTTTTCTCACTGCTACTAGTGAATGTAATGTAACACACACCCATACAATGCGCACCGCCCCGTCATGTTTTTCTCACTCCTAGTAGTGAATGTAATGTAACACACTCATACAATGAGCACCACCCCGTGATGTTTTTCTCACTCCTACTAGTGAATGTAATGTAACACACACCCATACAATGCGCACCACCCCGTGATGTTTTTCTCACTCCTACTAGTGAATGTAATGTAACATACACCCATACAATGCGCACCACCCCGTGATGTTTTTCTCACTCCTACTAGTGAATGTAATGTAACACACACCCATACAATATGCACCACCTCGTGATGTTTTTCTCACTGATACTAGTGAATGTAATGTAACACACACCCATACAATGCGCACCACCCCGTGATGTTTTTCTCAATCCTACTAGAGAATGTAATGTAACACACACCCATACAATGCGCACCACCCCGTGATGTTTTTCTCACTCCTACTAGTGAATGTAATGTAACACACACCCATACAATGTGCACCACCCCGTGATGTTTTTCTCACTCCTACTAGTGAATGTAATGTAACACACACCCATACAATGTGCACCACCTCGTGATGTTTTTCTCACTCCTACTAGTGAATGTATTGTAACACACACCCATACAATGCGCACCACCCCGTGATGTTTATCTCACTCCTACTAGTGAATCTAATGTAACACACACCCATACAATGCGCACCACCCCGTGATGTTTTTCTCACTCCTACTAGTGAATCTAATGTAACACACAGCCATACAATGCGCACCACCCCGTGATGTTTTTCTCACTCGTACTAGTGAATGTAATGTAACACACACCCATACAATGCGCACCACCTCGTGATGTTTTTCTCACTGCTACTAGTGAATCTAATGTAACACACACCCATACAATGCGCACCACCCCGTGATGTTTTTCTCACTGCTACTAGTGAATCTAATGTAACACACACCCATACAATGCGCACCACACCGTGATGTTTTTCTCACTGCTACTAGTGAATCTAATGTAACACACACCCATACAATGGGCACCACCCCGTGATGTTTTTCTCACTGCTACTAGTGAATCTAATGTAACACACACCCATACAATGCGCACCACCCCGTGATGTTTTTCTCACTGCTACTAGTGAATGTAATGTAACACACACCCATACAATGCGCACCACCCCGTGATGTTTTTCTCACTGCTACTAGTGAATGTAATGTAACACACACCCATACAATGCGCACCACACCGTGATGTTTTTCTCACTCCTACTAGTGAATGTAATTTAACACACACCCATACAATGCGCACCACCCCGTGATGTTTTTTTCACTGCTACTAGTGAATGTAATGTAACACACACCCATACAATGCGCACCTCCTCGTGATGTTTTTCTCACTCCTACTAGTGAATGTATTGTAACACACACCCATACAATGCGCACCGCCCCGTGATGTTTTTCAAACTCCTAGTAGTGAATGTAATGTAACACACTCATACAATGAGCACCACCCCGTGATGTTTTTCTCACTCCTACTAGTGAATGTAATGTAACACACACCCATACAATGCGCACCACCCCGTGATGTTTTTCTCACTGCTAATAGTGAATGTAATGTAACACACACCCATACAATGCGCACCACCCCGTGATGTTTTTCTCACTCCTACTAGTGTATGTAATGTAACACACACCCATACAATGCGCACCACCCCGTGATGTTTTTCTCACTCCTACTAGTGAATGTAATGTAACACACACCCATACAATGCGCACCACCCCGTGATGTTTTTCTCACTCCTTCTAGTGAATGTAATGTAACACACACCCATACAATGCGCACCACCCCGTGATGTTTTTCTCACTCCTACTAGTGAATCTAATGTAACACACACCCATACAATGCGCACCACCCCGTGATGTTTTTCTCACTCCTACTAGTGAATCTAATGTAACACACACCCATACAATGCGCACCACCTCGTGATGTTTTTCTCACTCCTACTAGTGAATGTAATATAACACACACCCATACAATGCGCACCACCCCGTGATGTTTTTCTCACTCCTACTAGTGAATGTAATGTAACACACACCCATACAATGCGCACCACCCCGTGATGTTTTTCTCACTCCTACTAGAGAATGTAATGTAACACACACCCATTCAATGCGCACCACCCCGTGATGTTTTTCTCACTCCTACTAGTGAATGTAATGTAACACACACCCATACAATGCGCACCACCCCGTGATGTTTTTCTCACTCCTACTAGTGAATCTAATGTAACACACACCCATACAATGCGCACCACCCCGTGATGTTTTTCTCACTCCTACTAGTGAATGTAATGTAACACACACCCATACAATGCGCACCACCCCGTGATGTTTTTCTCATTCCTACTAGTGAATGTAATGTAACACACACCCATACAATGCGCACCACCCCGTGATGTTTTTCTCACTGCTACTAGTGAATGTAATGTAACACACACCCATACAATGCGCACCGCCCCGTCATGTTTTTCTCACTCCTAGTAGTGAATGTAATGTAACAAACTCATACAATGAGCACCACCCCGAGATGTTTTTCTCACTCCTACTAGTGAATGTAATGTAACACACACCCATACAATGCGCACCACCCCGTGATGTTTTTCTCACTCCTACTAGTGAATGTAATGTAACACACACCCATACAATGCGCACCACCCCGGGATGTTTTTCTCACTCCTACTAGTGAATGTAATGTAACACACACCCATGCAATGCGCACCACCTCGTGATGTTTTTCTCACTGATACTAGTGAATGTAATGTAACACACACCCATACAATGCGCACCACTCCGTGATGTTTTTCTCACTGCTACTAGTGAATGTAATGTAACACACACCCATACAATGCGCACCACCCCATGATGTTTTTCTCACTCCTACTAGTGAATCTAATGTAACACACACCCATACAATGTGCACCACCCCGTGATGTTTTTCTCACTCCTACTAGTGAATCTAATGTAACACACACCCATACAATGCGCACCACACCGTGATGTTTTTCTCACTCCTACTAGTGAATCTAATGTAACACACACCCATACAATGCGCACCACCCCGTGATGTTTTTCTCACTCCTACTAGTGAATGTAATGTAACACACACCCATACAATGCGCACCACCCCGTGATGTTTTTCTCACTCCTACTAGTGAATGTAATGTAACACACACCCATAAAATGCGCACCACCCCGTGATGTTTTTCTCACTCCTACTAGAGAATGTAATGTAACACACACCCATACAATGCGCACCACCCCGTGATGTTTTCCTCACTCCTACTAGTGAATGTAATGTAACACACACCCATACAATGCGCACCACCCCGTGATGTTTTTCTCACTCCTACTAGTGAATGTAATGTAACACACACCCATACAATGCGCACCACCCCGTGATATTTTTCTCACTCCTACTAGTGAATCTAATGTAACACACACCCATACAATGCGCACCACCCCGTGATGTTTTTCTCACTGCTACTAGTGAATCTAATGTAACACACACCCATACAATGCGCACCACCCCGTGATGTTTTTCTCACTGCTACTAGTGAATCTAATGTAACACACACCCATACGATGCGCACCACCCCGTGATGTTTTTCTCACTCCTACTAGTGAATCTAATGTAACACACACCCATACGATGGGCACCACCCCGTGATGTTTTTCTCACTGCTACTAGTGAATCTAATGTAACACACACCCATACGATGCACACCACCCCGTGATGTTTTTCTCACTGCTACTAGTGAATCTAATGTAACACACACCCATACGATGCACACCACCCCGTGATGTTTTTCTCACTCCTACTAGTGAATGTAATGTAACACACACCCATACAATGCGCACCACCCCGTGATGTTTTTCTGACTCCTACTAGTGAATGTAATGTAACACACACCCATACAATGCGCACCACCCCATGATGTTTTTCTCATTCCTACTAGTGAATGTAATGTAACACACACCCATACAATGCGCACCACCCCGTGATGTTTTTCTCACTCCTACTAGTGAATCTAATGTAACACACACCCATACAATGCGCACCACCCCGTGATGTTTTTCTCACTCCTACTAGTGAATGTAATGTAACACACACCCATACAATGCGCACCACCCCATGATGTTTTTCTCACTCCTACTAGTGAATGTAATGTAACACACACCCATACAATGCGCACCACCCCGTGATGTTTTTCTCACTCCTACTAGTGAATCTAATGTAACACACACCCATACAATGCGCACATCCCCGTGATGTTTTTCTCACTCCTACTAGTGCATGTAATGTAACACACACCCATACAATGCGCACCACCCCGTGATGTTTTTCCACTCCTACTAGTGAATGTATTGTAACACACACCCATACAATGCGCACCACCCCGTGATGTTTATCTCACTCCTACTAGTGAATGTAATGTAACACACACCCATACAATGCGAACCACCCCGTGATGTTTCTCTCATTTAACTAGTGAATCTAATGTAACACAGACCCATACAATGCGCACCACCCCGTGATGTTTTTCTCACTCCTACTAGTGAATGTAATGTAACACACACCCATGCAATGCGCACCACCCCGTGATGTTTTTCTCACTCCTACTAGTGAATGTAATGTAACACACACCCATACAATGCGCACCACCACTTGATGTTTTTCTCACTCCTACTAGTTAATGTAATGTAACACACACCCATACAATGCGCACCACCCCGTGATGTTTTTCTCACTGATACTAGTGAATGTAATGTAACACACACCCATACAGTGCGCACCACCCCGTGATGTTTTTCTCACTGCTACTAGTGAATGTAATGTAACACACACCCATACAATGCGCACCACCCCGTGATGTTTTTCTCACTCCTACTAGTGAATCTAATGTAACACACACCCATACAATGCGCACCACCCCTTGATGTTTTTCTCACTCCTACTAGTGAATCTAATGTAACACACACCCATACAATGCGCACCACCCCGTGATGTTTTTCTCACTCCTTCTAGTGAATCTAATGTAACACACACCCATACAAAGCGCACCACCCCGTGATGTTTTTCTCACTCCTACTAGTGAATGTAATGTAACACACACACATACAATGCGCACCGCCCCGTCATGTTTTTCTCACTCCGAGTAGTGAATGTAATGTAACACACTCATACAATGCGCACCACCCCGTGATGTTTTTCTCACTCCTACTAGTGAATGTAATGTAACACACACCCATACAATGCGAACCACCCCGTGATGTTTTTCTCACTCCTACTAGTGAATGTATTGTAACACACACCCATACAATGCGCACCACCCCGTGATGTTTTTCTCACTCCTACTAGTGAATGTAATGTAACACACACCCATACAATGCGCACCACCCCGTGATGTTTTTCTCACTGCTACTAGTGAATGTAATGTAACATACACCCATACAATGCGCACCACCCCGTGATGTTTTTCTCACTGCTACTAGTGAATGTAATGTAACACACACCCATACAATGCGCACCACCCCGTGATGTTTTTCTCACTCCTACTAGTGAATCTAATGTAACACACACCCATACAATGCGCACCACCCCGTGATGTTTTTCTCACTCCTACTAGTGAATCTAATGTAACACACACCCATACAATGCGCACCACCCCGTGATGTTTTTCTCACTCCTACTAGTGAATCTAATGTAACACACACCCATACAATGCGCACCACCCCGTGATGTTTTTCTCACTCCTACTAGTGAATCTAATGTAACACACACCCATACAATGCGCACCACCCCGTGATGTTTTTCTCACTCCTACTAGTGAATCTAATGTAACACACACCCATACAATGCGCACCACCCCGTGATGTTTTTCTCACTGCTACTAGTGAATGTAATGTAACACACACCCATACAATGCGCACCACCCCGTGATGTTTTTCTCACTGCTACTAGTGAATGTAATGTAACATACACCCATACAATGCGCACCACCCCGTGATGTTTTTCTCACTGCTACTAGTGAATGTAATGTAACACACACCCATACAATGCGCACCACCCCGTGATGTTTTTCTCACTCCTACTAGTGAATCTAATGTAACACACACCCATACAATGCGCACCACCCCGTGATGTTTTTCTCACTCCTACTAGTGAATCTAATGTAACACACACCCATACAATGCGCACCACCCCGTGATGTTTTTCTCACTCCTACTAGTGAATCTAATGTAACACACACCCATACAATGCGCACCACCTCGGGATGTTTTTCTCACTCCTACTAGTGAATGTAATATAACACACACCCATACAATGCGCACCACCCCGTGATGTTTTTCTCACTCCTACTAGTGAATGTAATGTAACACACACCCATACAATGCGCACCACCCCGTGATGTTTTTCTCACTCCTACTAGAGAATGTAATGTAACACACACCCATACAATGCGCACCACCCCGTGATGTTTTTCTCACTCCTACTAGTGAATGTAATGTAACACACACCCATACAATGCGCACCACCCCGTGATGTTTTTCTCACTCCTACTGGTGAATCTAATGTAACACACACCCATACAATGCGCACCAACCCGTGATGTTTTTCTCACTCCTACTAGTGAATGTAATGTAACACACACCCATACAATGCGCACCGCCCCGTGATGTTTTTCTCACTCCTACTAGTGAATGTAATGTAACACACACCCATACAATGCGCACCGCCCCGTGATGTTTTTCTCACTGCTACTAGTGAATGTAATGTAACACACACCCATACAATGCGCACCGCCCCGTCATGTTTTTCTCACTCTTAGTAGTGAATGTAATGTAACACACTCATACAATGAGCACCACCCCGTGACGTTTTTCTCACACCTACTAGTGAATGTAATGTAACACACACCCATACAATGCGCACCACCCCGTGATGTTTTTCTCACTCCTACTAGTAAATGTAATGTAACACACACCCATACAATGCGCACCACCCCGTGATGTTTTTCTCACTCCTACTAGTGAATGTAATGTAACACACACCCATACAATGCGCACCACCCCGTGATGTTTTTCTCACTGATACTAGTGAATGTAATGTAACACACACCCATACAATGCGCACCACCCCGTGATGTTTTTCTCACTCCTACTAGTAAATGTAATGTAACACACACCCATACAATGCGCACCACCCCGTGATGTTTTTCTCACTCCTACTAGTGAATGTAATGTAACACACACCCATACAATGCGCACCACCCCGTGATGTTTTTCTCACTGCTACTAGTGAATGTAATGTAACACACACCCATAAAATGCGCACCACCCCGTGATGTTTTTCTCACTGCTACTAGTGAATGTAATGTAACACACACCCATACAATGCGCACCACCCCGTGATGTTTTTCTCACTCCTACTAGTGAATCTAATGTAACACACACCCATACAATGCGCACCACCCCGTGATGTTTTTCTCACTCCTACTAGTGAATCTAATGTAACACACACCCATACAATGCGCACCACCCTGTGATGTTTTTCTCACTCCTACTAGTGAATCTAATGTAACACACACCCATACAATGCGCACCACCCCGTGATGTTTTTCTCACTCCTACTAGTGAATGTAATGTAACACACACCCATACAATGCGCACCACCCCGTGATGTTTTTCTCACTCCTACTAGTGAATGTAATGTAACACACACCCATACAATGCGCACCACCCCGTGATGTTTTTCTCACTCCTATTAGAGAATGTAATGTAACACACACCCATACAATGCGCACCGCCCCGTGATGTTTTTCTCACTCCTACTAGTGAATGTAATGTAACACACACCCATACAATGCGCACCGCCCCGTGATGTTTTTCTCACTGCTACTAGTGAATGTAATGTAACACACACCCATACAATGCGCACCGCCCCGTCATGTTTTTCTCACTCTTAGTAGTGAATGTAATGTAACACACTCATACAATGAGCACCACCCCGTGATGTTTTTCTCACACCTACTAGTGAATGTAATGTAACACACACCCATACAATGCGCACCACCCCGTGATGTTTTTCTCACTCCTACTAGTAAATGTAATGTAACACACACCCATACAATGCGCACCACCCCGTGATGTTTTTCTCACTCCTACTAGTGAATGTAATGTAACACACACCCATACAATGCGCACCACCCCGTGATGTTTTTCTCACTGATACTAGTGAATGTAATGTAACACACACCCATACAATGCGCACCACCCCGTGATGTTTTTCTCACTCCTACTAGTAAATGTAATGTAACACACACCCATACAATGCGCACCACCCCGTGATGTTTTTCTCACTCCTACTAGTGAATGTAATGTAACACACACCCATACAATGCGCACCACCCCGTGATGTTTTTCTCACTGATACTAGTGAATGTAATGTAACACACACCCATACAATGCGCACCACCCCGTGATGTTTTTCTCACTGCTACTAGTGAATGTAATGTAACACACACCCATACAATGCGCACCACCCCGTGATGTTTTTCTCACTCCTACTAGTGAATCTAATGTAACACACACCCATACAATGCGCACCACCCCGTGATGTTTTTCTCACTCCTACTAGTGAATCTAATGTAACACACACCCATACAATGCGCACCACCCTGTGATGTTTTTCTCACTCCTACTAGTGAATCTAATGTAACACACACCCATACAATGCGCACCACCCCGTGATGTTTTTCTCACTCCTACTAGTGAATGTAATGTAACACACACCCATACAATGCGCACCACCCCGTGATGTTTTTCTCACTCCTACTAGTGAATGTAATGTAACACACACCCATACAATGCGCACCACCCCGTGATGTTTTTCTCACTCCTACTAGAGAATGTAATGTAACACACACCCATACAAAGCGCACCACCCCGTGATGTTTTCCTCACTCCTACTAGTGAATGTAATGTAACACACACCCATACAATGCGCACCACCCCGAGATGTTTTTCTCACTCCTACTAGTGAATGTAATGTAACACACACCCATACAATGCGCACCGCCCTGTCATGTTTTTCTCACTCCTAGTAGTGAATGTAATGTAACACACTCATACAATGAGCACCACCCCGTGATGTTTTTCTCACTCCTACTAGTGAATGTAATGTAACACACACCCATACAATGCGCACCACCCCGTGATGTTTTTCTCACTCCTACTAGTAAATGTAATGTAACACACACCCATACAATGCGCACCACCCCGTGATGTTTTTCTCACTCCTACTAGTGAATGTAATGTAACACACACCCATACAATGCGCACCACCCCGTGATGTTTTTCTCACTGATACTAGTGAATGTAATGTAACACACACCCATACAATGTGCACCACCCCGTGATGTTTTTCTCACTGCTACTAGTGAATGTAATGTAACACACACCCATACAATGCGCACCACCCCGTGATGTTTTTCTCACTCCTACTAGTGAATCTAATGTAACACACACCCATACAATGCTCACCACCCCGTGATGTTTTTCTCACTCCTACTAGTGAATCTAATGTAACACACACCCATACAATGCGCACCACCCTGTGATGTTTTTCTCACTCCTACTAGTGAATCTAATGTAACACACACCCATACAATGCGCACCACCCCGTGATGTTTTTCTCACTCCTACTAGTGAATGTAATGTAACACACACCCATACAATGCGCACCACCCCGTGATGTTTTTCTCACTCCTACTAGTGAATGTAATGTAACACACACCCATACAATGCGCACCACCCCGTGATGTTTTTCTCACTCCTACTAGAGAATGTAATGTAACACACACCCATACAAAGCGCACCACCCCGTGATGTTTTCCTCACTCCTACTAGTGAATGTAATGTAACACACACCCATACAATGCGCACCACCCCGTGATGTTTTTCTCACTCCTACTAGTGAATGTAATGTAACACACACCCATACAATGCGCACCACCCCGTGATATTTTTCTCACTCCTACTAGTGAATCTAATGTAACACACACCCATACAATGCGCACCACCCCGTGATGTTTTTCTCACTCCTACTAGTGAATCTAATGTAACACACACCCATACAATGCGCACCACCCCGTGATGTTTTTCTCACTGCTACTAGTGAATCTAATGTAACACACACCCATACGATGCGCACCACCCTGTGATGTTTTTCTCACTGCTACTAGTGAATGTAATGTAACACACACCCATACAATGCGCACCACCCCGTGATGTTTTTCTCACTCCTACTAGTGAATGTAATGTAACACACACCCATACAATGCGCACCACCCCGTGATGTTTTTCTCACTGCTACTAGTGAATGTAATGTAACACACACCCATACAATGCACACCGCCCCGTCATGTTTTTCTCACTCCTAGTAGTGAATGTAATGTAACACACTCATACAATGAGCACCACCCCGTGATGTTTTTCTCACTCCTACTAGTGAATGTAATGTAACACACACCCATACAATGCGCACCACCCCGTGATGTTTTTCTCACTCCTACTAGTAAATGTAATGTAACACACACCCATACAATGCGCACCACCCCGTGATGTTTTTCTCACTCCTACTAGTGAATGTAATGTAACACACACCCATACAATGCGCACCACCCCGTGATGTTTTTCTCACTGATACTAGTGAATGTAATGTAACACACACCCATACAATGTGCACCACCCCGTGATGTTTTTCTCACTGCTACTAGTGAATGTAATGTAACACACACCCATACAATGCGCACCACCCCGTGATGTTTTTCTCACTCCTACTAGTGAATCTAATGTAACACACACCCATACAATGCACACCACCCCGTGATGTTTTTCTCACTCCTACTAGTGAATCTAATGTAACACACACCCATACAATGCGCACCACCCTGTGATGTTTTTCTCACTCCTACTAGTGAATCTAATGTAACACACACCCATACAATGCGCACCACCCCGTGATATTTTTCTCACTGCTACTAGTGAATGTAATGTAACACACACCCATACAATGCGCACCACCCCGTGATGTTTTTCTCACTCCTACTAGTGAATGTAATGTAACACACACCCATACAATGCGCACCACCCCGTGATGTTTTTCTCACTCCTACTAGAGAATGTAATGTAACACAAACCCATACAATGCGCACCACCCCGTGATGTTTTCCTCACTCCTACTAGTGAATGTAATGTAACACACACCCATACAATGCGCACCACCCCGTGATGTTTTTCTCACTCCTACTAGTGAATGTAATGTAACACACACCCATACAATGCGCACCACCCCGTGATATTTTTCTCACTCCTACTAGTGAATCTAATGTAACACACACCCATACAATGCGCACCACCCCGTGATGTTTTTCTCACTGCTACTAGTGAATCTAATGTAACACACACCCATACAATGCGCACCACCCCGTGATGTTTTTCTCACTGCTACTAGTGAATCTAATGTAACACACACCCATACGATGCGCACCACCCCGTGATGTTTTTCTCACTGCTACTAGTGAATCTAATGTAACACACACCCATACGATGGGCACCACCCCGTGATGTTTTTCTCACTGCTACTAGTGAATCTAATGTAACACACACCCATACGATGCACACCACCCCGTGATGTTTTTCTCAGTGCTACTAGTGAATCTAATGTAACACACACCCATACGATGCGCACCACCCCGTGATGTTTTTCTCACTGCTACTAGTGAATGTAATGTAACACACACCCATACGATGCGCACCACCCCGTGATGTTTTTCTCACTTCTACTAGTGAATCTAATGTAACACACACCCATTCGATGCGCACCACCCCGTGATATTTTTCTCACTGCTAATAGTGAATGTAATGTAACACACACCCATACAATGCGCACCACCCCGTGATGTTTTTCTCACTCCTACTAGTGAATGTAATGTAACACACACCCATACAATGCGCACCACCCCGTGATGTTTTTCTCACTCCTACTAGTGAATGTAATGTAACACACACCCATACAATGCGCACCACCCCGTGATGTTTTTCTCATTCCTACTAGTGAATGTAATGTAACACACACCCATACAATGCGCACCAACCCGTGATGTTTTTCTCACTCCTACTAGTGAATCTAATGTAACACACACACATACAATGCGCACCACCCCGTGATGTTTTTCTCACTCCTACTAGTGAATGTAATGTAACACACACCCATACAATGCGCACCACCCCGTGATGTTTTTCTCACTCCTACTAGTGAATGTAATGTAACACACACCCATACAATGCGCACCACCCCGTGATGTTTTTCTCACTCCTACTAGTGAATCTAATGTAACACACACCAATACAATGCGCACATCCCCGTGATGTATTTCTCACTCCTACTAGTGCATGTAATGTAACACACACCCATACAATGCGCACCACCCCGTGATGTTTTTCCACTCCTACTAGTGAATGTATTGTAACACACACCCATACAATGCGCACCACCCCGTGATGTTTTTCTCACTCCTACTAGTGAATCTAATGTAACACACACCCATACAATGCGCACCACCCCGTGATGTTTTTCTCACTCCTTCTAGTGAATCTAATGTAACACACACCCATACAATGCGCACCACCCCGTGATGTTTTTCTCACTCCTACTAGTGAATGTAATGTAACACACACCCATACAATGCGCACCACCCCGTGATGTTTTTCTCACTCCTACTAGTGAATGTAATGTAACACACACCCATACAATGCGCACCACCCCGTGATGTTTTCCTCACTCCTACTAGAGAATGTAATGTAACACACACCCATACAATGGGCACCACCCCGTGATGTTTTCCTCACTCCTACTAGTGAATGTAATGTAACACACACCCATACAATGCGCACCACACCGTGATGTTTTTCTCACTCCTACTAGTGAATGTAATGTAACACACACCCATACAATGCGCACCACCCCGTGATGTTTTTCTCACTGCTACTAGTGAATCTAATGTAACACACACCCATACAATGCGCACCACCCCGTGATGTTTTTCTCACTGCTACTAGTGAATCTAATGTAACACACACCCATACGATGCGCACCACCCCGTGATGTTTTTCTCACTGCTACTAGTGAATCTAATGTAACACACACCCATACGGTGGGCACCACCCCGTGATGTTTTTCTCACTGCTACTAGGGAATGTAATGTAACACACACCCATACGATGCGCACCACCCCGTGATGTTTTTCTCACTGCTACTAGTGAATGTAATGTAACACACACCCATTCGATGCGCACCACCCCGTGATGTTTTTCTCACTGCTAATAGTGAATGTAATGTAACACACACCCATACAATGCGCACCACCCCGTGATGTTTTTCTCACTGCTACTAGTGAATGTAATGTAACACACACCCATACAATGCGCACCACCCCGTGATGTTTTTCTCATTCCTACTAGTGAATGTAATGTAACACACACCCATACAATGCGCACCACCCCGTGATGTTTTTCTCACTCCTACTAGTGAATCTAATGTAACACACACCCATACAATGCGCACCACCCCGTGATGTTTTTCTCACTCCTACTAGTGAATGTAATGTGACACACACCCATACAATGCGCACCACCCCGTGATGTTTTTCTCACTCCTACTAGTGAATCTAATGTAACACACACCCATACAATGCGCAATACCCCGTGATGTTTTTCTCACTCCTACTAGTGAATCTAATGTAACACACACCCATACAATGCGCACATCCCCGTGATGTTTTTCTCACTCCTACTAGTGCATGTAATGTAACACACACCCATACAATGCGCACCACCCCGTGATGTTTTTCCACTCCTACTAGTGAATGTATTGTAACACACACCCATACAATGCGCACCACACCGTGATGTTTATCTCACTCCTACTAGTGAATGTAATGTAACACACACCCATACAATGCGCACCACCCCGTGATGTTTCTCTCATTCAACTAGTGAATCTAATGTAACACAGACCCATACAATGCGCACCACCCCGGGATGTTTTTCTCACTCCTACTAGTGAATGTAATGTAACACACACCCATGCCATGCGCACCACCCCGTGATGTTTTTCTCACTCCTACTAGTGAATGTAATGTAACACACACCCATACAATGCGCACCACCCCGTGATGTTTTTCTCACTCCTACTAGTTAATGTAATGTAACACACACCCATACAATGCGCACCACCCCGTGATGTTTTTCTCACTCCTACTAGTGAATGTAATGTAACACACACCCATACAATGCGCACCACCCCGTGATGTTTTTCTCACTGCTACTAGTGAATGTAATGTAACACACACCCATACAATGCGCACCGCCCCGTCATGTTTTTCTCACTCCTAGTAGTGAATGTAATGTAACACACTCATACAATGAGCACCACCCCGTGATGTTTTTCTCACTCCTACTAGTGAATGTAATGTAACACACACCCATACAATGCGCACCACCCCATGATGTTTTTCTCACTCCTACTAGTAAATGTAATGTAACACACACCCATACAATGCGCACCACCCCGTGATGTTTTTCTCACTCCTACTAGTGAATGTAATGTAACACACACCCATACAATGCGCACCACCCCGTGATGTTTTTCTCACTGATACTAGTGAATGTAATGTAACACACACCCATACAATGTGCACCACCCCGTGATGTTTTTCTCACTGCTACTAGTGAATGTAATGTAACACACACCCATACAATGCGCACCACCCCGTGATGTTTTTCTCACTCCTACTAGTGAATCTAATGTAACACACACCCATACAATGCACACCACCCCGTGATGTTTTTCTCACTCCTACTAGTGAATCTAATGTAACACACACCCATACAATGCGCACCACCCTGTGATGTTTTTCTCACTCCTACTAGTGAATCTAATGTAACACACACCCATACAATGCGCACCACCCCGTGATGTTTTTCTCACTCCTACTAGTGAATGTAATGTAACACACACCCATACAATGCGCACTACCCCGTGATGTTTTTCTCACTCCTACTAGTGAATGTAATGTAACACACACCCATACAATGCGCACCACCCCGTGATGTTTTTCTCACTCCTACTAGAGAATGTAATGTAACACACACCCATACAATGCGCACCACCCCGTGATGTTTTCCTCACTCCTACTAGTGAATGTAATGTAACACACACACATACAATGCGCACCACCCCGTGATGTTTTTCTCACTCCTACTAGTGAATGTAATGTAACACACACCCATACAATGCGCACCACCCCGTGATATTTTTCTCACTCCTACTAGTGAATCTAATGTAACACACACCCATACGATGCGCACCACCCCGTGATGTTTTTCTCACTGCTACTAGTGAATCTAATGTAACACACACCCATACGATGCGCACCACCCCGTGATGTTTTTCTCACTGCTACTAGTGAATCTAATGTAACACACACCCATACGATGCGCACAACCCCGTGATGTTTTTCTCACTGCTACTAGTGAATCTAATGTAACACACACCCATACGATGGGCACCACCCCGTGATGTTTTTCTCACTGCTACTAGTGAATCTAATGTAACACACACCCATACGATGCGCACCACCCCGTGATGTTTTTCTCAGTGCTACTAGTGAATGTAATGTAACACACACCCATACGATGCGCACCACCCCGTGATGTTTTTCTCACTGCTACTAGTGAATGTAATGTAACACACACCCATACGATGCGCACCACCCCGTTATGTTTTTCTCACTTCTACTAGTGAATCTAATGTAACACACACCCATTCGATGCGCACCACCCCGTGATATTTTTCTCACTGCTAATAGTGAATGTAATGTAACACACACCCATACAATGCGCACCACCCCGTGATGTTTTTCTCACTCCTACTAGTGAATGTAATGTAACACACACCCATACAATGCGCACCACCCCGTGATGTTTTTCTCACTCCTACTAGTGAATGTAATGTAACACACACCCATACAATGCGCACCACCCCGTGATGTTTTTCTCATTCCTACTAGTGAATGTAATGTAACACACACCCATACAATGCGCACCAACCCGTGATGTTTTTCTCACTCCTACTAGTGAATCTAATGTAACACACACCCATACAATTCGCACCACCCCGTGATGTTTTTCTCACTCCTACTAGTGAATGTAATGTAACACACACCCATACAATGCGCACCACCCCGTGATGTTTTTCTCACTCCTACTAGAGAATGTAATGTAACACACACCCATACAATGCGCACCACCCCGTGATGTTTTTCTCACTCCTACTAGTGAATCTAATGTAACACACACCCATACAATGCGCACATCCCCGTGATGTTTTTCTCACTCCTACTAGTGCATGTAATGTAACACACACCCATACAATGCGCACCACCCCTTGATGTTTTTCCACTCCTACTAGTGAATGTATTGTAACACACACCCATACAATGCGCACCACCCCGTGATGTTTTTCTCACTCCTACTAGTGAATCTAATGTAACACACACCCATACAATGCGCACCACCCCGTGATGTTTTTCTCACTCCTTCTAGTGAATCTAATGTAACCCACACCCATACAATGCGCACCACCCCGTGATGTTTTTCTCACTCCTACTAGTGAATGTAATGTAACACACACCCATACAATGCGCACCACCCCGTGATGTTTTTCTCACTCCTACTAGTGAATGTAATGTAACACACACCCATACAATGCGCACCACCCCGTGATGTTTTCCTCACTCCTACTAGAGAATGTAATGTAACACACACCCATACAATGGGCACCACCCCGTGATGTTTTCCTCACTCCTACTAGTGAATGTAATGTAACACACACCCATACAATGCGCACCACCCCGTGATGTTTTTCTCACTCCTACTAGTGAATGTAATGTAACACACACCCATACAATGCGCACCACCCCGTGATGTTTTTCTCACTGCTACTAGTGAATCTAATGTAACACACACCCATACAATGCGCACCACCCCGTGATGTTTTTCTCACTGCTACTAGTGAATCTAATGTAACACACACCCATACAATGCGCACCACCCCGTGATGTTTTTCTCACTGCTACTAGTGAATCTAATGTAACACACACCCATATGATGCGCACCACCCCGTGATGTTTTTCTCACTGCTACTAGTGAATCTAATGTAACACACACCCATACGGTGGGCACCACCCCGGGATGTTTTTCTCACTGCTACTAGTGAATCTAATGTAACACACACCCATACGATGCGCACCACCCCGTGATGTTTTTCTCACTGCTACTAGTGAATCTAATGTAACACACACGCATACGATGCGCACCACCCCGTGATGTTTTTCTCACTGCTACTAGGGAATGTAATGTAACACACACCCATACGATGCGCACCACCCCGTGATGTTTTTCTCACTGCTACTAGTGAATGTAATGTAACACACACCCATTCGATGCGCACCACCCCGTGATGTTTTTCTCACTGCTAATAGTGAATGTAATGTAACACACACCCATACAATGCGCACCACCCCGTGAAGTTTTTCTCACTCCTACTAGTGAATGTAATGTAACACACACCCATACAATGCGCACCACCCCGTGATGTTTTTCTCATTCCTACTAGTGAATGTAATGTAACAAACACCCATACAATGCGCACCACCCCGTGATGTTTTTCTCACTCCTACTAGTGAATCTAATGTAACACACACCCATACAATGCGCACCACCCCGTGATGTTTTTCTCACTCCTACTAGTGAATGTAATGTAACACACACCCATACAATGCGCACCACCCCGTGATGTTTTTCTCACTCCTACTAGTGAATGTAATGTAACACACACCCATACAATGCGCACCACCCCGTGATGTTTTTCTCACTCCTACTAGTGAATCTAATGTAACACACACCCATACAATGCGCACATCCCCGTGATGTTTTTCTCACTCCTACTAGTGCATGTAATGTAACACACACAAATACAATGCGCACCACCCCGTGATGTTTTTCCACTCCTACTAGTGAATGTATTGTAACACACACCCATACAATGCGCACCACCCCGTGATGTTTATCTCACTCCTACTAGTGAATGTAATGTAACACACACCCATACAATGCGCACCACCCCGTGATGTTTCTCTCATTCAACTAGTGAATCTAATGTAACACAGACCCATACAATGCGCACCACCCCGTGATGTTTTTCTCACTCCTACTAGTGAATGTAATGTAACACACACCCATGCCATGCGCACCACCCCGTGATGTTTTTCTCACTCCTACTAGTGAATGTAATGTAACACACACCCATACAATGCGCACCACCCCGTGATGTTTTTCTCACTCCTACTAGTTAATGTAATGTAACACACACCCATACAATGCGCACCACCCCGTGATGTTTTTCTCACTCCTACTAGTGAATGTAATGTAACACACACCCATACAATGCGCACCACCCCGTGATGTTTTTCTCACTGCTACTAGTGAATGTAATGTAACACACACCCATACAATGCGCACCGCCCCGTCATGTTTTTCTCACTCCTAGTAGTGAATGCAATGTAACACACTCATACAATGAGCACCACCCCGTGATGTTTTTCTCACTCCTACTAGTGAATGTAATGTAACACACACCCATACAATGCGCACCACCCCGTGATGTTTTTCTCACTCCTACTAGTAAATGTAATGTAACACACACCCATACAATGCGCACCACCCCGTGATGTTTTTCTCACTCCTACTAGTGAATGTAATGTATCACACACCATACAATGCGCACCACCCCGTGATGTTTTTCTCACTGATACTAGTGAATGTAATGTAACACACACCCATACAATGTGCACCACCCCGTGATGTTTTTCTCACTGCTACTAGTGAATGTAATGTAACACACACCCATACAATGCGCACCACCCCGTGATGTTTTTCGCACTCCTACTAGTGAATCTAATGTAACACACACCCATACAATGCACACCACCCCGTGATGTTTTTCTCACTCCTACTAGTGAATCTAATGTAACACACACCCATACAATGCGCACCACCCTGTGATGTTTTTCTCACTCCTACTAGTGAATGTAATGTAACACACACCCATACAATGTGCACCACCCCGTGATGTTTTTCTCACTCCTACTAGTGAATGTAATGTAACACACACCCATACAATGCGCACCACCCCGTGATGTTTTTCTCACTGCTACTAGTGAATCTAATGTAACACACACCCATACAATGCGCACCACCCCGTGATGTTTTTCTCACTGCTACTAGTGAATCTAATGTAACACACACCCATACGATGCGCACCACCCCGTGAGGTTTTTCTCACTGCTACTAGTGAATCTAATGTAACACACACCCATACGATGGGCACCACCCCGTGATGTTTTTCTCACTGCTACTAGTGAATCTAATGTAACACACACCCATACGATGCACACCACCCCGTGATGTTTTTCTCAGTGCTACTAGTGAATCTAATGTAACACACACCCATACGATGCGCACCACCCCGTGATGTTTTTCTCACTGCTACTAGTGAATGTAATGTAACACACACCCATACGATGCGCACCACCCCGTGATGTTTTTCTCACTTCTACTAGTGAATCTAATGTAACACACACCCATTCGATGCGCACCACCCCGTGATATTTTTCTCACTGCTAATAGTGAATGTAATGTAACACACACCCATACAATGCGCACCACCCCGTGATGTTTTTCTCACTCCTACTAGTGAATGTAATGTAACACACACCCATACAATGCGCACCACCCCGTGATGTTTTTCTCACTCCTACTAGTGAATGTAATGTAACACACACCCATACAATGCGCACCACCCCGTGGTGTTTTTCTCATTCCTACTAGTGAATGTAATGTAACACACACCCATACAATGCGCACCACCTCGTGATGTTTTTCTCACTCCTACTAGTGAATCTAATGTAACACACACCCATACAATGCGCACCACCCCGTGATGTTTTTCTCACTCCTACTAGTGAATGTAATGTAACACACACCCATACAATGCGCACCACCCCGTGATGTTTTTCTCACTCCTACTAGTGAATGTAATGTAACACACACACATACAATGCGCACCACCCCGTGATGTTTTTCTCATTCCTACTAGTGAATGTAATGTAACAAACACCCATACAATGCGCACCACCCCGTGATGTTTTTCTCACTCCTACTAGTGAATCTAATGTAACACACACCCATACAATGCGCACCACCCCGTGATGTTTTTCTCACTCCTACTAGTGAATGTAATGTAACACACACCCATACAATGCGCACCACCCCGTGATGTTTTTCTCACTCCTACTAGTGAATGTAATGTAACACACACCCATACAATGCGCACCACCCCGTGATGTTTTTCTCACTCCTACTAGTGAATCTATTGTAACACACACCCATACAATGCGCACATCCCCGTGATGTTTTTCTCACTCCTACTAGTGCATGTAATGTAACACACACAAATACAATGCGCACCACCCCGTGATGTTTTTCCACTCCTACTAGTGAATGTATTGTAACACACACCCATACAATGCGCACCACCCCGTGATGTTTATCTCACTCCTACTAGTGAATGTAATGTAACACACACCCATACAATGCGCACCACCCCGTGATGTTTCTCTCATTCAACTAGTGAATCTAATGTAACACAGACCCATACAATGCGCACCACCCCGTGATGTTTTTCTCACTCCTACTAGTGAATGTAATGTAACACACACCCATGCCATGCGCACCACCCCGTGATGTTTTTCTCACTCCTACTAGTGAATGTAATGTAACACACACCCATACAATGCGCACCACCCCGTGATGTTTTTCTCACTCCTACTAGTTAATGTAATGTAACACACACCCATACAATGCGCACCACCCCGTGATGTTTTTCTCACTCCTACTAGTGAATGTAATGTAACACACACCCATACAATGCGCACCACCCCGTGATGTTTTTCTCACTGCTACTAGTGAATGTAATGTAACACACACCCATACAATGCGCACCGCCCCGTCATGTTTTTCTCACTCCTAGTAGTGAATGTAATGTAACACACTCATACAATGAGCACCACCCCGTGATGTTTTTCTCACTCCTACTAGTGAATGTAATGTAACACACACCCATACAATGCGCACCACCCCGTGATGTTTTTCTCACTCCTACTAGTAAATGTAATGTAACACACACCCATACAATGCGCACCACCCCGTGATGTTTTTCTCACTCCTACTAGTGAATGTAATGTATCACACACCCATACAATGCGCACCACCCCGTGATGTTTTTCTCACTGATACTAGTGAATGTAATGTAACACACACCCATACAATGTGCACCACCCCGTGATGTTTTTCTCACTGCTACTAGTGAATCTAATGTAACACACACCCATATGATGCGCACCACCCCGTGATGTTTTTCTCACTGCTACTAGTGAATCTAATGTAACACACACCCATACGGTGGGCACCACCCCGGGATGTTTTTCTCACTGCTACTAGTGAATCTAATGTAACACACACGCATACGATGCGCACCACCCCGTGATGTTTTTCTCACTGCTACTAGTGAATCTAATGTAACACACACCCATATGATGCGCACCACCCCGTGATGTTTTTCTCACTGCTACTAGGGAATCTAATGTAACACACACCCATACGGTGGGCACCACCCCGGGATGTTTTTCTCACTGCTACTAGTGAATCTAATGTAACACACACCCATACGATGCGCACCACCCCGTGATGTTTTTCTCACTGCTACTAGTGAATCTAATGTAACACACACGCATACGATGCGCACCACCCCGTGATGTTTTTCTCACTGCTACTAGGGAATGTAATGTAACACACACCCATACGATGCGCACCACCCCGTGATGTTTTTCTCACTGCTACTAGTGAATGTAATGTAACACACACCCATTCGATGCGCACCACCCCGTGATGTTTTTCTCACTGCTAATAGTGAATGTAATGTAACACACACGCATACAATGCGCACCACCCCGTGAAGTTTTTCTCACTCCTACTAGTGAATGTAATGTAACACACACCCATACAATGCGCACCACCCCGTGATGTTTTTCTCATTCCTACTAGTGAATGTAATGTAACAAACACCCATACAATGCGCACCACCCCGTGATGTTTTTCTCACTCCTACTAGTGAATCTAATGTAACACACACCCATACAATGCGCACCACCCCGTGATGTTTTTCTCACTCCTACTAGTGAATGTAATGTAACACACACCCATACAATGCGCACCACCCCGTGATGTTTTTCTCACTCCTACTAGTGAATGTAATGTAACACACACCCATACAATGCGCACCACCCCGTGATGTTTTTCTCACTCCTACTAGTGAATCTAATGTAACACACACCCATACAATGCGCACATCCCCGTGATGTTTTTCTCACTCCTACTAGTGCATGTAATGTAACACACACAAATACAATGCGCACCACCCCGTGATGTTTTTCCACTCCTACTAGTGAATGTATTGTAACACACACCCATACAATGCGCACCACCCCGTGATGTTTATCTCACTCCTACTAGTGAATGTAATGTAACACACACCCATACAATGCGCACCACCCCGTGATGTTTCTCTCATTCAACTAGTGAATCTAATGTAACACAGACCCATACAATGCGCACCACCCCGTGATGTTTTTCTCACTCCTACTAGTGAATGTAATGTAACACACACCCATGCCATGCGCACCACCCCGTGATGTTTTTCTCACTCCTACTAGTGAATGTAATGTAACACACACCCATACAATGCGCACCACCCCGTGATGTTTTTCTCACTCCTACTAGTTAATGTAATGTAACACACACCCATACAATGCGCACCACCCCGTGATGTTTTTCTCACTCCTACTAGTGAATGTAATGTAACACACACCCATACAATGCGCACCACCCCGTGATGTTTTTCTCACTGCTACTAGTGAATGTAATGTAACACACACCCATACAATGCGCACCGCCCCGTCATGTTTTTCTCACTCCTAGTAGTGAATGCAATGTAACACACTCATACAATGAGCACCACCCCGTGATGTTTTTCTCACTCCTACTAGTGAATGTAATGTAACACACACCCATACAATGCGCACCACCCCGTGATGTTTTTCTCACTCCTACTAGTAAATGTAATGTAACACACACCCATACAATGCGCACCACCCCGTGATGTTTTTCTCACTCCTACTAGTGAATGTAATGTATCACACACCCATACAATGCGCACCACCCCGTGATGTTTTTCTCACTGATACTAGTGAATGTAATGTAACACACACCCATACAATGTGCACCACCCCGTGATGTTTTTCTCACTGCTACTAGTGAATGTAATGTAACACACACCCATACAATGCGCACCACCCCGTGATGTTTTTCGCACTCCTACTAGTGAATCTAATGTAACACACACCCATACAATGCACACCACCCCGTGATGTTTTTCTCACTCCTACTAGTGAATCTAATGTAACACACACCCATACAATGCGCACCACCCTGTGATGTTTTTCTCACTCCTACTAGTGAATCTAATGTAACACACACCCATACAATGCGCACCACCCCGTGATGTTTTTCTCACTCCTACTAGTGAATGTAATGTAACACACACCCATACAATGCGCACCACCCCGTGATGTTTTTCTCACTGCTACTAGTGAATCTAATGTAACACACACCCATACAATGCGCACCACCCCGTGATGTTTTTCTCACTGCTACTAGTGAATCTAATGTAACACACACCCATACGATGCGCACCACCCCGTGAGGTTTTTCTCACTGCTACTAGTGAATCTAATGTAACACACACCCATACGATGGGCACCACCCCGTGATGTTTTTCTCACTGCTACTAGTGAATCTAATGTAACACACACCCATACGATGCACACCACCCCGTGATGTTTTTCTCAGTGCTACTAGTGAATCTAATGTAACACACACCCATACGATGCGCACCACCCCGTGATGTTTTTCTCACTGCTACTAGTGAATGTAATGTAACACACACCCATACGATGCGCACCACCCCGTGATGTTTTTCTCACTTCTACTAGTGAATCTAATGTAACACACACCCATTCGATGCGCACCACCCCGTGATATTTTTCTCACTGCTAATAGTGAATGTAATGTAACACACACCCATACAATGCGCACCACCCCGTGATGTTTTTCTCACTCCTACTAGTGAATGTAATGTAACACACACCCATGCAATGCGCACCACCCCGTGATGTTTTTCTCACTCCTACTAGTGAATGTAATGTAACACACACCCATACAATGCGCACCACCCCGTGGTGTTTTTCTCATTCCTACTAGTGAATGTAATGTAACACACACCCATACAATGCGCACCACCTCGTGATGTTTTTCTCACTCCTACTAGTGAATCTAATGTAACACACACCCATACAATGCGCACCACCCCGTGATGTTTTTCTCACTCCTACTAGTGAATGTAATGTAACACACACCCATACAATGCGCACCACCCCGTGATGTTTTTCTCACTCCTACTAGTGAATGTAATGTAACACACACCCATACAATGCGCACCACCCCGTGATGTTTTTCTCATTCCTACTAGTGAATGTAATGTAACAAACACCCATACAATGCGCACCACCCCGTGATGTTTTTCTCACTCCTACTAGTGAATCTAATGTAACACACACCCATACAATGCGCACCACCCCGTGATGTTTTTCTCACTCCTACTAGTGAATGTAATGTAACACACACCCATACAATGCGCACCACCCCGTGATGTTTTTCTCACTCCTACTAGTGAATGTAATGTAACACACACCCATACAATGCGCACCACCCCGTGATGTTTTTCTCACTCCTACTAGTGAATCTATTGTAACACACACCCATACAATGCGCACATCCCCGTGATGTTTTTCTCACTCCTACTAGTGCATGTAATGTAACACACACAAATACAATGCGCACCACCCCGTGATGTTTTTCCACTCCTACTAGTGAATGTATTGTAACACACACCCATACAATGCGCACCACCCCGTGATGTTTATCTCACTCCTACTAGTGAATGTAATGTAACACACACCCATACAATGCGCACCACCCCGTGATGTTTCTCTCATTCAACTAGTGAATCTAATGTAACACAGACCCATACAATGCGCACCACCCCGTGATGTTTTTCTCACTCCTACTAGTGAATGTAATGTAACACACACCCATGCCATGCGCACCACCCCGTGATGTTTTTCTCACTCCTACTAGTGAATGTAATGTAACACACACCCATACAATGCGCACCACCCCGTGATGTTTTTCTCACTCCTACTAGTTAATGTAATGTAACACACACCCATACAATGCGCACCACCCCGTGATGTTTTTCTCACTCCTACTAGTGAATGTAATGTAACACACACCCATACAATGCGCACCACCCCGTGATGTTTTTCTCACTGCTACTAGTGAATGTAATGTAACACACACCCATACAATGCGCACCACCCCGTGATGTTTTTCTCACTCCTACTAGTGAATGTAATGTAACACACACCCATACAATGCGCACCACCCCGTGATGTTTTTCTCACTGCTACTAGTGAATGTAATGTAACACACACCCATACAATGCGCACCGCCCCGTCATGTTTTTCTCACTCCTAGTAGTGAATGTAATGTAACACACTCATACAATGAGCACCACCCCGTGATGTTTTTCTCACTCCTACTAGTGAATGTAATGTATCACACACCCATACAATGCGCACCACCCCGTGATGTTTTTCTCACTGATACTAGTGAATGTAATGTAACACACACCCATACAATGTGCACCACCCCGTGATGTTTTTCTCACTGCTACTAGTGAATCTAATGTAACACACACCCATATGATGCGCACCACCCCGTGATGTTTTTCTCACTGCTACTAGTGAATCTAATGTAACACACACCCATACGGTGGGCACCACCCCGGGATGTTTTTCTCACTGCTACTAGTGAATCTAATGTAACACACACGCAATACGATGCGCACCACCCCGTGATGTTTTTCTCACTTCTACTAGTGAATCTAATGTAACACACACCCATTCGATGCGCACCACCCCGTGATATTTTTCTCACTGCTAATAGTGAATGTAATGTAACACACACCCATACAATGCGCACCACCCCGTGATGTTTTTCTCACTCCTACTAGTGAATGTAATGTAACACACACCCATGCAATGCGCACCACCCCGTGATGTTTTTCTCACTCCTACTAGTGAATGTAATGTAACACACACCCATACAATGCGCACCACCCCGTGGTGTTTTTCTCATTCCTACTAGTGAATGTAATGTAACACACACCCATACAATGCGCACCACCTCGTGATGTTTTTCTCACTCCTACTAGTGAATCTAATGTAACACACACCCATACAATGCGCACCACCCCGTGATGTTTTTCTCACTCCTACTAGTGAATGTAATGTAACACACACCCATACAATGCGCACCACCCCGTGATGTTTTTCTCACTCCTACTAGTGAATGTAATGTAACACACACCCATACAATGCGCACCACCCCGTGATGTTTTTCTCATTCCTACTAGTGAATGTAATGTAACAAACACCCATACAATGCGCACCACCCCGTGATGTTTTTCTCACTCCTACTAGTGAATCTAATGTAACACACACCCATACAATGCGCACCACCCCGTGATGTTTTTCTCACTCCTACTAGTGAATGTAATGTAACACACACCCATACAATGCGCACCACCCCGTGATGTTTTTCTCACTCCTACTAGTGAATGTAATGTAACACACACCCATACAATGCGCACCACCCCGTGATGTTTTTCTCACTCCTACTAGTGAATCTATTGTAACACACACCCATACAATGCGCACATCCCCGTGATGTTTTTCTCACTCCTACTAGTGCATGTAATGTAACACACACAAATACAATGCGCACCACCCCGTGATGTTTTCCACTCCTACTAGTGAATGTATTGTAACACACACCCATACAATGCGCACCACCCCGTGATGTTTATCTCACTCCTACTAGTGAATGTAATGTAACACACACCCATACAATGCGCACCACCCCGTGATGTTTCTCTCATTCAACTAGTGAATCTAATGTAACACAGACCCATACAATGCGCACCACCCCGTGATGTTTTTCTCACTCCTACTAGTGAATGTAATGTAACACACACCCATGCCATGCGCACCACCCCGTGATGTTTTTCTCACTCCTACTAGTGAATGTAATGTAACACACACCCATACAATGCGCACCACCCCGTGATGTTTTTCTCACTCCTACTAGTTAATGTAATGTAACACACACCCATACAATGCGCACCACCCCGTGATGTTTTTCTCACTCCTACTAGTGAATGTAATGTAACACACACCCATACAATGCGCACCACCCCGTGATGTTTTTCTCACTGCTACTAGTGAATGTAATGTAACACACACCCATACAATGCGCACCGCCCCGTCATGTTTTTCTCACTCCTAGTAGTGAATGTAATGTAACACACTCATACAATGAGCACCACCCCGTGATGTTTTTCTCACTCCTACTAGTGAATGTAATGTAACACACACCCATACAATGCGCACCACCCCGTGATGTTTTCTCACTCCTACTAGTAAATGTAATGTAACACACACCCATACAATGCGCACCACCCCGTGATGTTTTTCTCACTCCTACTAGTGAATGTAATGTATCACACACCCATACAATGCGCACCACCCCGTGATGTTTTTCTCACTGATACTAGTGAATGTAATGTAACACACACCCATACAATGTGCACCACCCCGTGATGTTTTTCTCACTGCTACTAGTGAATGTAATGTAACACACACCCATACAATGCGCACCACCCCGTGATGTTTTTCGCACTCCTACTAGTGAATCTAATGTAACACACACCCATACAATGCACACCACCCCGTGATGTTTTTCTCACTCCTACTAGTGAATCTAATGTAACACACACCCATACAATGCGCACCACCCTGTGATGTTTTTCTCACTCCTACTAGTGAATCTAATGTAACACACACCCATACAATGCGCACCACCCCGTGATATTTTTCTCACTCCTACTAGTGAATGTAATGTAACACACACCCATACAATGCGCACCACCCCGTGATGTTTTTCTCACTGCTACTAGTGAATCTAATGTAACACACACCCATACAATGCGCACCACCCCGTGATGTTTTTCTCACTGCTACTAGTGAATCTAATGTAACACAAACCCATACGATGCGCACCACCCCGTGAGGTTTTTCTCACTGCTACTAGTGAATCTAATGTAACACACACCCATACGATGGGCACCACCCCGTGATGTTTTTCTCACTGCTACTAGTGAATCTAATGTAACACACACCCATACGATGCACACCACCCCGTGATGTTTTTCTCAGTGCTACTAGTGAATCTAATGTAACACACACCCATACGATGCGCACCACCCCGTGATGTTTTTCTCACTGCTACTAGTGAATGTAATGTAACACACACCCATACGATGCGCACCACCCCGTGATGTTTTTCTCACTTCTACTAGTGAATCTAATGTAACACACACCCATTCGATGCGCACCACCCCGTGATATTTTTCTCACTGCTAATAGTGAATGTAATGTAACACACACCCATACAATGCGCACCACCCCGTGATGTTTTTCTCACTCCTACTAGTGAATGTAATGTAACACACACCCATACAATGCGCACCACCCCGTGATGTTTTTCTCACTCCTACTAGTGAATGTAATGTAACACACACCCATACAATGCGCACCACCCCGTGGTGTTTTTCTCATTCCTACTAGTGAATGTAATGTAACACACACCCATACAATGCGCACCACCTCGTGATGTTTTTCTCACTCCTACTAGTGAATCTAATGTAACACACACCCATACAATGCGCACCACCCCGTGATGTTTTTCTCACTCCTACTAGTGAATGTAATGTAACACACACCCATACAATGCGCACCACCCCGTGATGTTTTTCTCACTCCTACTAGTGAATGTAATGTAACACACACCTATACAATGCGCACCACCCCGTGATGTTTTTCTCACTCCTACTAGTGAATCTAATGTAACACACACCCATACAATGCGCACATCCCCGTGATGTTTTTCTCACTCCTACTAGTGCATGTAATGTAACACACACCCATACAATGCGCACCACCCCGTGATGTTTTTCCACTCCTACTAGTGAATGTATTGTAACACACACCCATACAATGCGCACCACCCCGTGATGTTTTTCTCACTCCTACTAGTGAATGTAATGTAACACACACCCATACAATGCGCACCACCCCGTGATGTTTTTCTCACTGCTACTAGTGAATCTAATGTAACACACACCCATACAATGCGCACCACCCCGTGATGTTTTTCTCACTGCTACTAGTGAATCTAATGTAACACACACCCATACAATGCGCACCACCCCGTGATGTTTTTCTCACTGCTACTAGTGAATCTAATGTAACACACACCCATACAATGCGCACCACCCCGTGATGTTTTTCTCACTCCTACTAGTGAATGTAATGTAACACACACCCATACAATGCGCACCACCCCGTGATGTTTTTCTCACTCCTACTAGTGAATGTAATGTAACACACACCCATACAATGCGCACCACCCTGTGATGTTTTCCTCACTCCTACTAGAGAATGTAATGTAACACACACCCATACAATGGGCACCACCCCGTGATGTTTTCCTCACTCCTACTAGTGAATGTAATGTAACACACACCCATACAATGCGCACCACCCCGTGATGTTTTTCTCACTCCTACTAGTGAATGTAATGTAACACACACCCATACAATGCGCACCACCCCGTGATGTTTTTCTCACTGCTACTAGTGAATCTAATGTAACACACACCCATACAATGCGCACCACCCCGTGATGTTTTTCTCACTGCTACTAGTGAATCTAATGTAACACACACCCATACAATGCGCACCACCCCGTGATGTTTTTCTCACTGCTACTAGTGAATCTAATGTAACACACACCCATACGATGCGCACCACCCCGTGATGTTTTTCTCACTGCTACTAGTGAATCTAATGTAACACACACCCATACGGTGGGCACCACCCCGGGATGTTTTTCTCACTGCTACTAGTGAATCTAATGTAACACACACCCATACGATGCGCACCACCCCGTGATGTTTTTCTCACTGCTACTAGTGAATCTAATGTAACACACACCCATACGATGCGCACCACCCCGTGATGTTTTTCTCACTGCTACTAGGGAATGTAATGTAACACACACCCATACGATGCGCACCACCCCGTGATGTTTTTCTCACTGCTACTAGGGAATGTAATGTAACACACACCCATACAATGAGCACCACCCCGTGATGTTTTTCTCATTCCTACTAGTGAATGTAATGTAACACACACCCATACAATGCGCACCACCCCGTGATGTTTTTCTCACTCCTACTAGTGAATCTAATGTAACACACACCCATACAATGCGCACCACCCCGTGATGTTTTTCTCACTCCTACTAGTGAATGTAATGTAACACACACCCATACAATGCGCACCACCCCGTGATGTTTTTCTCACTCCTACTAGTGAATGTAATGTAACACACACCCATACAATGCGCACCACCCAGTTATGTTTTTCTCACTCCTACTAGTGAATCTAATGTAACACACACCCATACAATTCGCACATACCCGTGATGTTTTTCTCACTCCTACTAGTGCATGTAATGTAACACACACCCATACAATGCGCACCACCCCGTGATGTTTTTCCACTCCTACTAGTGAATGTATTGTAACACACACCCATACAATGCGCACCACCCCGTGATGTTTATCTCACTCCTACTAGTGAATGTAATGTAACACACACCCATACAATGCGCACCACCCCGTGATGTTTCTCTCATTCAACTAGTGAATCTAATGTAACACAGACCCATACAATGCGCACCACCCCGTGATGTTTTTCTCACTCCTACTAGTGAATGTAATGTAACACACACCCCTGCCATGCGCACCACCCCGTGATGTTTTTCTCACTCCTACTAGTGAATGTAATGTAACACACACCCATACAATGCGCACCACCCCGTGATGTTTTTCTCACTCCTACTAGTTAATGTAATGTAACACACACCCATACAATGCGCACCACCCCGTGATGTTTTTCTCACTGATACTAGTGAATGTAATGTAACACACACCCATACAATGCGCACCACCCCGTGATTTTTTTCTCACTGCTACTAGTGAATGTAATGTAACACACACCCATACAATGCGCACCACCCCGTGATGTGTTTCTCACTCAACTAGTGAATCTAATGTAACACAGACCCATACAATGCGCACCACCCCGTGATTTTTTTCTCACTCCTACTAGTGCATGTAATGTAACACACACCCATACAATGCGCACCACCCCGTGATGTTTATCTCACTCCTACTAGTGAATGTAATGTAACACACACCCATACAATGCCCACCACACCGTGATGTGTTTCTCACTCAACTAGTGAATCTAATGTAACACAGACCCATACAATGCGCACCACCCCGTGATGTTTTTCTCACTCCTACTAGTGAATGTAATGTAACACACACCCATACAATGCGCACCACCCCATGATGTTTTTCTCACTCCTACTAGTGAATGTAATGTAACACACACCCATACAATGCGCACCACCCGTGATGTTTTTCTCACTCCTACTAGTGAATGTAATGTAACACACACCCATACAATGCGCACCACCCCGTGATGTTTTTCTCACTCCTACTAGTGAATGTAATGTAACACACACCCATAAAATGCGCACCACCCCGTGATGTTTTTCTCACTCCTACTAGTGAATCTAATGTAACACACACCCATAAAATGCGCACCACCCCGTGATGTTTTTCTCACTCCTACTAGTGAATGTAATGTAACACACACCCATACAATGCGCACCACCCCGTGATGTTTTTCTCACTCGTACTAGTGAATGTAATGTAACACACACCCATACAATGCGCACCACCCAGTGATGTTTTTCTCACTGCTACTAGTGAATCTAATGTAACACACACCCATACAATGCGCACCACACCGTGATGTTTTTCTCACTGCTACTAGTGAATCTAATGTAACACACACCCATACAAGGCGCACCACCCCGTGATGTTTTTCTCACTGCTACTAGTGAATCTAATGTAACACACACCCATACAATGCGCACCACCCCGTGATGTTTTTCTCACTGCTACTAGTGAATCTAATGTAACACACACCCATACAATGCGCACCACCCCGTGATGTTTTTCTCACTGCTACTAGTGAATGTAATGTAACACACACCCATACAATGCGCACCACCCCGTGATGTTTTTCTCACTGCTACTAGTGAATGTAATGTAACACACACCCATACAATGCGCATCACCCCGTGATGTTTTTCTCACTCCTACTAGTGAATGTAATGTAACACACACCCATACACTGCGCACCACCCCGTGATGTTTTTCTCACTCCTATTAGTGAATGTAATGTAACACACACCCATACAATGCGCACCACTCCGTGATGTTTTTCTCACTCCTACTAGTGAATGTAATGTAACACACACCCATACAATGCGCACCACCCCGTGATGTTTTTCTCACTCCTACTAGTGAATCTAATGTAACACACACCCATACAATGCGCACCACCCCGTGATGTTTTTCTCACTCCTACTAGTGAATCTAATGTAACACACACCCATACAATGCGCACCACCCCGTGATGTTTTTCTCACAGCTACTAGTGAATCTAATGTAACACACACCCATACAATGCGCACCACCCCGTGAATTTTTTCTCACTGCTTTAGTGAATCTAATGTAACACACACCCATACAATGCGCACCACCCCGTGATGTTTTTCTCACTGCTACTAGTGAATCTAATGTAACACACACCCATACAATGCGCACCACCCCGTGATGTTTTTCTCACTGCTACTAGTGAATGTAATGTAACACACACCCATACAATGCGCACCACCCCGTGATGTTTTTCTCACTGCTACTAGTGAATGTAATGTAACACACACCCATACAATGCGCACCACCCCGTGATGTTTTTCTCACTCCTACTAGTGAATGTAATGTAACACACACCCATACAATGCGCACCACCCCGTCATGTTTTTCTCACTCCTACTAGTGAATGTAATGTAACACACACCCATACAATGCGCACCACCCCGTGATGTTTTTCTCACTCCTACTAGTGAATGTAATGTAACACACACCCATACAATGCGCACCACCCCGTGATGTTTTTCTCACTCCTACTAGTGTATCTAATGTAACACACACCCATACAATGCGCACCACACCTTGATGTTTTTCTCACTCCTAATAGTGAATCTAATGTAACACACACCCATAAAATGCGCACCACCCCGTGATGTTTTTCTCACTCCTACTAGTGAATGTATTGTAACACACACCCATACAATGCGCACCACCCCGTGATGTTTTTCTCACTCCTACTAGTGAATGTAATGTAACACACACCCATACAATGCGCACCACCCCGTGATGTTTTTCTCACTGCTACTAGTGAATGTAATGTAACACACTCATACAATGCGCACCGCCCCGTCATGTTTTTCTCACTCCGACTAGTGAATGTAATGTAACACACACCCATACAATGCGCACCACCCCGTGATGTTTTTCTCACTCATACTAGTGAATCTAATGTAACACACACCCATACAATGCGCACCACCCCGTGATGTTTTTCTCACTCCTACTAGTGAATCTAATGTAACACACACCCATACAATGCGCACCACCCCGTGATGTTTTTCTCACTGCTACTAGTGAATGTAATGTAACACACACCCATACAATGCGCACCACCCCGTGATGTTTTTCTCACTGCTAGTAGTGAATGTAATGTAACACACACCCATACAATGCGCACCACCCCGTGATGTTTTTCTCACTGCTACTAGTGAATCTAATGTAACACACACCCATACAATGCGCACCACCCCGTGATGTTTTTCTCACTGCTACTAGTGAATGTAATGTAACACACACCCATACAATGCGCACCACCCCGTGATGTTTTTCTCACTCCTACTAGTGAATCTAATGTAACACACACCAATACAATGCGCAGCACCCCGCGATGTTTTTCAGAAACCTATCCTACATTGCCACTGCATGTTCCCTGACCTCCCCATGCTGACCACCCCGCGGTGCTTTTCTCTATCCTACATTGCCACTCACTGCCTATCCTAATTCAGACCCTCCGATTCACACCAACCCGTGATGTTTTTCTCACTCCTAGTAGTGAATGTAATGTAACACACACCCATACAATGCGCACCACCCCGTGATGTTTTTCTCACTCCTACTAGTGAATGTAATGTAACACACACCCATACAATGCGCACCACCCCGTGATGTTTTTCTCACTCCTACTAGTGAATGTAATGTAACACACACCCATGCAATGCGCACCACCCCGTGATGTTTTTCACACTCCTATTAGTGAATGTAATGTAACACACACCCATACAATGCGCACCCCCCCGTGATGTTTTTCTCACTCCTTCTAGTGAATCTAATGTAACACACACCAATACAATGCGCACCACCCTGCAATGTTTTTCAGAAACCTATCCTACATTGCCACTGCATTTTCCCTGACCTCCCCAAGCTGACCACCCCATGGTGCTTTTCTCCATCCTACATTGCCACTCACTGCCTATCCTAATTCAGACCCTCCGATTCACACCACCCCGTGATGTTTTTCTCACTCCTAGTAGTGAATGTAATGTAACACACACCCATACAATGCGCACCACCCCGTGATGTTTTTCTCACTCCTACTAGTGAATGTAATGTAACACACACGCATACAATGCGCACCACCCCGTGATGTTTTTCTCACTCCTAGTTGTGAATGTAATGTAACAAACACCCATACAATGCGCACCACCCCGTGATGTTTTTCTCACTCCTACTAGTGAATGTAATGTAACACACACCCATACAATGCGCACCACCCCGTGATGTTTTTCTCACTCCTACTAGTGAATGTAATGTAACACACACCCATGCAATGCGCACCACCCCGTGATGTTTTTCACACTCCTATTAGTGAATGTAATGTAACACACACCCATAAAATGCGCACCACCCGTGATGTTTTTCTCACTCCTACTAGTGAATGTAATGTAACACACACCCATACAATGCGCACCACGCCGTGATGTTTTTCTCACTCCTACTAGTGAATGTAATGTAACACACAAGGATGCAATGCGCACCACCCCGTGATGATTTTCACACTCCTATTGGTGAATGTAATGTAACACACACCCATCGAATGCGTACCACCCCGTGACGTATTTCTCACTCCTTCTAGTGAATCTAATGTAACACACACCAATACAAGGCGCACCACCCCGCAATGTTTTTCAGAAACCTATCCTACATTGCCACTGCATGTTCCCTGACCTCCCCAAGGTGACCACCCCATGGTGCTTTTCTCCATCCTACATTGCCACTCAATGCCTATCCTAATTCAGACCCTCCGATTCACACCACCCCGTGATGTTTTTCTCACTCCTACTAGTGAATGTAATGTAACACACACCCATACAATGCGCACCACCCCGTGATGTTTTTCTCACTCCTACTAGTGAATGTAATGTAACACACACCCATACAATGCGCACCACCCCGTGATGTTTTTCTCACTGCTACTAGTGAATCTAATGTAACACACACCCATACAATGCGCACCACCCCGTGATGTTTTTCTCACTGCTACTAGTGAATCTAATGTAACACACACCCATACGATGCGCACCACCCCGTGATGTTTTTCTCACTGCTACTAGTGAATCTAATGTAACACACACCCATACGATGCGCACCACCCCGTGATGTTTTTCTCACTGCTACTAGTGAATCTAATGTAACACACACCCATACGGTGGGCACCACCCCGGGATGTTTTTCAGAAACCTATCCTACATTGCCACTGCGTGTTCCCTGACCTCCCCATGCTGACCACCCCGCGGTGCTTTTCTCCATCCTACATTGTCACTCACTGCCTATCCTAATTCAGACCCTCCGATACACACCACCCCGTGATGTTTTTCTCACTCCTACTAGTGAATGTAATGTAACACACTCCCATACAATGCGCACCACCCCGTGATGTTTTTCTCACTCCTACTAGTGAATGTAATGTAACACACACCCATGCAATGCGCACCACCCCGTGATGTTTTTCTCACTCCTATTAGTGAATGTAATGTAACACACACCCATACAATGCGCACCACCCCGTGATGTTTTTCTCACTCCTACTAGTGAATCTAATGTAACACACACCAATACAATGCGCAGCACCCCGCGATGTTTTTCAGAAACCTATCCTACATTGCCACTGCATGTTCCCTGACCTCCCCATGCTGACCACCCCGCGGTGCTTTTCTCTATCCTACATTGCCACTCACTGCCTATCCTAATTCAGACCCTCCGATTCACACCAACCCGTGATGTTTTTCTCACTCCTAGTAGTGAATGTAATGTAACACACACCCATACAATGCGCACCACCCCGTGATGTTTTTCTCACTCCTACTAGTGAATGTAATGTAACACACACCCATACAATGCGCACCACCCCGTGATGTTTTTCTCACTCCTACTAGTGAATGTAATGTAACACACACCCATGCAATGCGCACCACCCCGTGATGTTTTTCACACTCCTATTAGTGAATGTAATGTAACACACACCCATACAATGCGCACCACCCCGTGATGTTTTTCTCACTCCTTCTAGTGAATCTAATGTAACACACACCAATACAATGCGCACCACCCTGCAATGTTTTTCAGAAACCTATCCTACATTGCCACTGCATTTTCCCTGACCTCCCCAAGCTGACCACCCCATGGTGCTTTTCTCCATCCTACATTGCCACTCACTGCCTATCCTAATTCAGACCCTCCGATTCACACCACCCCGTGATGTTTTTCTCACTCCTAGTAGTGAATGTAATGTAACACACACCCATACAATGCGCACCACCCCGTGATGTTTTTCTCACTCCTACTAGTGAATGTAATGTAACACACACGCATACAATGCGCACCACCCCGTGATGTTTTTCTCACTCCTAGTTGTGAATGTAATGTAACACACACCCATACAATGCGCACCACCCCGTGATGTTTTTCTCACTCCTACTAGTGAATGTAATGTAACACACACCCGTACAATGCGCACCACCCCGTGATGTTTTTCTCACTCCTACTAGTGAATGTAATGTAACACACACCCATGCAATGCGCACCACCCCGTGATGTTTTTCACACTCCTATTAGTGAATGTAATGTAACACACACCCATACAATGCGCACCACCCCGTGATGTTTTTCTCACTCCTTCTAGTGAATCTAATGTAACACACACCAATACAATGCGCACCACCCCGCAATGTTTTTCAGAAACCTATCCTACATTGCCACTGCATGTTCCCTGACCTCCCCAAGCTGACCACCCCATGGTGCTTTTCTCCATCCTACATTGCCACTCACTGCCTATCCTAATTCAGACCCTCCGATTCACACCACCCCGTGATCTTTTTCTCACTCCTAGTAGTGAATGTAATGTAACACACACCCATACAATGCGCACCACCCCGTGATGTTTTTCTCACTCCTACTAGTGAATGTAATGTCACACACACCCATACAATGCGCACCACCCCGTGATGTTTTTCTCACTCCTACTAGTGAATGTAATGTAACACACACCCATACAATGCGCACCACCCCGCGATGTTTTTCAGAAACCTATCCTACATTGCCACTGCATGTTCCCTGACCTCCCCATGCTGACCACCCCGCGGTGCTTTTCTCCATCCTACATTGTCACTCACTGCCTATCCTAATTCAGACCCTCCGATTCACACCACCCCGTGATGTTTTTCTCACTCCTAGTAGTGAATGTAATGTAACATACACCCATACAATGCGCACCACCCCGTGATGTTTTTCTCACTCCTACTAGTGAATGTAATGTAACACACACCCATACAATGCGCACCACCCCGTGATGTTTTTCTCACTCCTACTAGTGAATGTAATGTAACACACACCGATGCAATGCGCACCACCCCGTGATGTTTTTCACACTCCTATTAGTGAATGTAATGTAATAAACACCCATCGAATGCGCACCACCCCGTGATGTTTTTCTCACTCCTTCTAGTGAATCTAATGTAACACACACCAATACAAGGCGCACCACCCCGCAATGTTTTTCAGAAACCTATCCTACATTGCCACTGCATGTTCCCTGACCTCCCCAAGCTGACCACCCCATGGTGCTTTTCTCCATCCTACATTGCCACTCAATGCCTATCCTAATTCAGACCCTCCGATTCACACCACCCCGTGATGTTTTTCTCACTCCCACTAGTGAATGTAATGTAACACACACGCATACAATGCGCACCACCCCGTGATGTTTTTCTCACTCCTAGTTGTGAATGTAATGTAACACACACCCATACAATGCGCACCACCCCGTGATGTTTTTCTCACTCCTACTAGTGAATGTAATGTAAAACACACCCATACAATGCGCACCACCCCGTGATGTTTTTCTCACTCCTACTAGTGAATGTAATGTAACACACACCCATACAATGCGCACCACCCCGTGATGTTTTTCTCACTCCTACTAGTGAATGTAATGTAACACACACCCATACAATGCGCACCACCCCGTGATGTTTTTCTCACTCCTACTAGCGAATATAATGTAACACACACCCATACAATGCGCACCACCCCGCGATGTTTTTCAGAAACCTATCCTACATTGCCACTGCGTGTTCCCTGACCTCCCCATGCTGACCACCCCGCGGTGCTTTTCTCCATCCTACATTGTCACTCACTGCCTATCCTAATTCAGACCCTCCGATACACACCACCCCGTGATGTTTTTCTCACTCCTACTAGTGAATGTAATGTAACACACTCCCATACAATGCGCACCACCACGTGATGTTTTTCTCACTCCTACTAGTGAATGTAATGTAACACACACCCATGCAATGCGCACCACCCCGTGATGTTTTTCTCACTCCTATTAGTGAATGTAATGTAACACACACCCATACAATGCGCACCACCCCATGATGTTTTTCTCACTACTACTAGTGAATCTAATGTAACACACACCAATACAATGCGCAGCACCCCGCGATGTTTTTCAGAAACCTATCCTACATTGCCACTGCATGTTCCCTGACCTCCCCATGCTGACCACCCCGCGGTGCTTTTCTCCATCCTACATTGCCACTCTGCCTATCCTAATTCAGACCCTCCGATTCACACCAACCCGTGATGTTTTTCTCACTCCTAGTAGTGAATGTAATGTAACACACACCCATACAATGCGCACCACCCCGTGATGTTTTTCTCACTCCTACTAGTGGATGTAATGTAACACACACCCATACAATGCGCACCACCCCGTGATGTTTTTCTCACTCCTACTAGTGCATCTAATGTAACACACACCCATACAATGTGCACCACCCCGCGATGTTTTTCAGAAACCTATCCTACATTGCCACTGCGTGTTCCCTGACCTCCCCATGCTGAACACCCCGCGGTGCTTTTCTCCATCCTACATTGTCACTCACTGCCTATCCTAATTCAGACCCTCCGATACACACCACCCCGTGATGTTTTTCTCACTCCTACTAGTGAATGTAATGTAACACACTCCCATACAATGCGCACCACCCCGTGATGTTTTTCTCACTCCTACTAGTGAATGTAATGTAACACACACCCATGCAATGCGCACCACCCCGTGATGTTTTTCACACTCCTATTAGTGAATGTAATGTAACACACACCCATACGATGCGCACCACCCCGTGATGTTTTTCTCACTCCTTCTAGTGAATCTAATGTAACACACACCAATACAATGCGCACCACCCTGCAATGTTTTTCAGAAACCTATCCTACATTGTCACTGCATGTTCCCTGACCTCCCCAAGTTGACCACCCCATGGTGCTTTTCTCCATCCTACATTGCCACTCACTGCCTATCCTAATTCAGACCCTCCGATTCACACCACCCCGTGATGTTTTTCTCACTCCTAGTAGTGAATGTAATGTAACACACACCCATACAATGCGCACCACCCCATGATGTTTTTCTCACTCCTACTAGTGAATGTAATGTAACACACACGCATACAATGCGCACCACCACGTGATGTTTTTCTCACTCCTAGTTGTGAATGTAATGTAACACACACCCATACAATGCGCACCAGCCCGTGATGTTTTTCTCACTCCTACTAGTGAATGTAATGTAACACACACCCATACAATGCGCACCACCCCGTGATGTTTTTCTCACTCCTACTAGTGGATGTAATGTAACACACACCCATACAATGCGCACCACCCCGTGATGTTTTTCTCACTCCTACTAGTGAATGTAATGTAACACACACGCATACAATGCGCACCACCCTGTGATGTTTTTCTCACTCCTAGTTGTGAATGTAATGTAACACACACCCATACAATGCGCACCACCCCGTGATGTTTTTCTCACTCCTACTAGTGAATGTAATGTAACACACACCCATACAATGCGTACCACCCCGTGATCTTTTTCTCACTCCTACTAGTGAATGTAATGTAACACACACCCATACAATGCGCACCACCCCGTGATGTTTTTCTCAATCCTACTAGTGAATGTAATGTAACACACACCCATACAATGCGCACCACCCCGTGATGTTTTTCTCACTCCTATTAGTGAATGTAATGTAACACACACCCATACAATGCGCACCACCCCGCGATGTTTTTCAGAAACCTATCCTACATTGCCACTATATGTTCCCTGACCTCAGCATGCTGACCACCCCGCGGTGCTTTTCTCCATCCTACATTGCCACTCACTGCCTATCCTAATTCAGACCCTCCGATTCACACCACCCCGTGATGTTTTTCTCACTCCTAGTAGTGAATGTAATGTAACACACACCCATACAATGCGCACCACCCCGTGATGTTTTTCTCACTCCTACTAGTGAATGTAAAGTAACACACACCCATACAATGTGCACCACCCCGTGATGTTTTTCTCACTCCTACTAGTGAATGTAATGTAACACACACCCATACAATGCGCACCACCCCGTGATGTTTTTCTCACTCCTATTAGTGAATGTAATGTAACACACACCCATACAATGCGCACCACCCCGTGATGTTTTTGTCACTCCTACTAGTGAATGTAATGTAACACACACCCATACAATGCGCACCACCCCGCGATGTTTATCAGAAACCTATCCTACATTGCCACTGCATGTTCCCTGACCTCCCCATGCTGACCACCCCGCGGTGCTTTTCTCCATCCTACATTGCCACTCACTGCCTATCCTAATTCAGACCCTCCGATTCACACCACCCCGTGATGTTTTTCTCACTCCTAGTAGTGAATGTAACGTAACATACACCCATACAATGCGCACCACCCCGTGATGTTTTTCTCACTCCTACTAGTGCATCTAATGTAACACACACCCATACAATGTGCACCACCCCCGATGTTTTTCAGAAACCTATCCTACATTGCCACTGCGTGTTCCCTGACCTCCCCATGCTGACCACCCCGCGGTGCTTTTCTCCATCCTACATTGTCACTCACTGCCTATCCTAATTCAGACCCTCCGATACACACCACCCCGTGATGTTTTTCTCACTCCTACTAGTGAATGTAATGTAACACACTCCCATACAATGCGCACCACCCCGTGATGTTTTTCTCACTCCTACTAGTGAATGTAATGTAACACACACCCATGCAATGCGCACCACCCCGTGATGTTTTTCTCACTCCTATTAGTGAATGTAATGTAACACACACCCATAAAATGCGCACCACCCCGTGATGTTTTTCTCACTCCTACTAGTGAATCTAATGTAACACACACCAATACAATGCGCACCACCCCGCGATGTTTTTCAGAAACCTATCCTACATTGCCACTGCATGTTCCCTGACCTCCCCATGCTGACCACCCCGCGGTGCTTTTCTCCATCCTACATTGCCACTCACTGCCTATCCTAATTCAGACCCTCCGATTCACACCAACCCGTGATGTTTTTCTCACTCCTAGTAGTGAATGTAATGTAACACACACCCAAACAATGCGCACCACCCCGTGATGTTTTTCTCACTCCTACTAGTGAATGTAATGTAACACACACCCATACAATGCGCACCACCCCGTGATGTTTTTCTCACTCCTACTAGTGAATGTAATGTAACACACACCCATGCAATGCACACCACCCCGTGATGTTTTTCACACTCCTATTAGTGAATGTAATGTAACACACACCCATACAACGCGCACCACCCCGTGATGTTTTTCTCACTCCTTCTAGTGAATCTAATGTAACACACACCAATAAAATGCGCACCACCCCGCAATGTTTTTCAGAAACCTATCCTACATTGCCACTGCATGTTCCCTGACCTCCCCAAGCTGACCACCCCATGGTGCTTTTCTCCATCCTACATTGCCACTCACTGCCTATCCTAATTCAGTCCCTCCGATTCACACCACCCCGTGATCTTTTTCTCACTCCTAGTAGTGAATGTAATGTAACACACACCCATACAATGCGCACCACCCCGTGATGTTTTTCTCACTCCTACTAGTGAATGTAATGTAACACACACGCATACAATGCGCACCACCCCATGATGTTTTTCTCACTCCTACTAGTGAATGTAATGTAACACACACCCATACAATGCGCACCACCCCGTGATGTTTTTCTCACCCCTACTAGTGAATGTAATGTAACACACACCCATACAATGCGCACCACCCCGTGATGTTTTTCTCACTCCTACTAGTGAATGTAATGTAACACACACCCATACAATGCGCACCACCCCGTGATGTTTTTCTCACTCCTACTAGTGAATGTAATGTAACACACACCCATACAATGCGCACCACCCCGTGATGTTTTTCTCACTCCTATTAGTGAATGTAATGTAACACACACCCATACAATGCGCACCACCCCGCGATGTTTTTCAGAAACCTATCCTACATTGCCACTATATGTTCCCTGACCTCAGCATGCTGACCACCCCGCGGTGCTTTTCTCCATCCTACATTGCCACTCACTGCCTATCCTAATTCAGACCCTCCGATTCACACCACCCCGTGATGTTTTTCTCACTCCTAGTAGTGAATGTAATGTAACACACACCCATACAATGCGCACCACCCCGTGATGTTTTTCTCACTCCTACTAGTGAATGTAAAGTAACACACACCCATACAATGTGCACCACCCCGTGATGTTTTTCTCACTCCTACTAGTGAATGTAATGTAACACACACCCATACAATGCGCACCACCCCGTGATGTTTTTCTCACTCCTATTAGTGAATGTAATGTAACACACACCCATACAATGCGCACCACCCCGTGATGTTTTTGTCACTCCTACTAGTGAATGTAATGTAACACACACCCATACAATGCGCACCACCCCGCGATGTTTATCAGAAACCTATCCTACATTGCCACTGCATGTTCCCTGACCTCCCCATGCTGACCACCCCGCGGTGCTTTTCTCCATCCTACATTGCCACTCACTGCCTATCCTAATTCAGACCCTCCGATTCACACCACCCCGTGATGTTTTTCTCACTCCTAGTAGTGAATGTAACGTAACATACACCCATACAATGCGCACCACCCCGTGATGTTTTTCTCACTCCTACTAGTGCATCTAATGTAACACACACCCATACAATGTGCACCACCCCCGATGTTTTTCAGAAACCTATCCTACATTGCCACTGCGTGTTCCCTGACCTCCCCATGCTGACCACCCCGCGGTGCTTTTCTCCATCCTACATTGTCACTCACTGCCTATCCTAATTCAGACCCTCCGATACACACCACCCCGTGATGTTTTTCTCACTCCTACTAGTGAATGTAATGTAACACACTCCCATACAATGCGCACCACCCCGTGATGTTTTTCTCACTCCTACTAGTGAATGTAATGTAACACACACCCATGCAATGCGCACCACCCCGTGATGTTTTTCTCACTCCTATTAGTGAATGTAATGTAACACACACCCATAAAATGCGCACCACCCCGTGATGTTTTTCTCACTCCTACTAGTGAATCTAATGTAACACACACCAATACAATGCGCACCACCCCGCGATGTTTTTCAGAAACCTATCCTACATTGCCACTGCATGTTCCCTGACCTCCCCATGCTGACCACCCCGCGGTGCTTTTCTCCATCCTACATTGCCACTCACTGCCTATCCTAATTCAGACCCTCCGATTCACACCAACCCGTGATGTTTTTCTCACTCCTAGTAGTGAATGTAATGTAACACACACCCAAACAATGCGCACCACCCCGTGATGTTTTTCTCACTCCTACTAGTGAATGTAATGTAACACACACCCATACAATGCGCACCACCCCGTGATGTTTTTCTCACTCCTACTAGTGAATGTAATGTAACACACACCCATGCAATGCACACCACCCCGTGATGTTTTTCACACTCCTATTAGTGAATGTAATGTAACACACACCCATACAACGCGCACCACCCCGTGATGTTTTTCTCACTCCTTCTAGTGAATCTAATGTAACACACACCAATAAAATGCGCACCACCCCGCAATGTTTTTCAGAAACCTATCCTACATTGCCACTGCATGTTCCCTGACCTCCCCAAGCTGACCACCCCATGGTGCTTTTCTCCATCCTACATTGCCACTCACTGCCTATCCTAATTCAGTCCCTCCGATTCACACCACCCCGTGATCTTTTTCTCACTCCTAGTAGTGAATGTAATGTAACACACACCCATACAATGCGCACCACCCCGTGATGTTTTTCTCACTCCTACTAGTGAATGTAATGTAACACACACGCATACAATGCGCACCACCCCATGATGTTTTTCTCACTCCTACTAGTGAATGTAATGTAACACACACCCATACAATGCGCACCACCCCGTGATGTTTTTCTCACCCCTACTAGTGAATGTAATGTAACACACACCCATACAATGCGCACCACCCCGTGATGTTTTTCTCACTCCTACTAGTGAATGTAATGTAACACACACCCATACAATGCGCACCACCCCGTGATGTTTTTCTCACTCCTACTAGTGAATGTAATGTAACACACACCCATACAATGCGCACCACCCCGTGATGTTTTTCTCACTCCTACTAGTGAATGTAATGTAACACACACCCATACAATGCGCACCACGCCGTGATGTTTTTCTCACTCCTACTAGTGAATGTAATGTAACACACAAGGATGCAATGCGCACCACCCCGTGATGATTTTCACACTCCTATTAGTGAATGTAATGTAACACACACCCATCGAATGCGTACCACCCCGTGATGTTTTTCTCACTCCTTCTAGTGAATCTAAAGTAACACACACCAATACAAGGCGCACCACCCCGCAATGTTTTTCAGAAACCTATCGTACATTGCCACTGCATGTTCCCTGACCTCCCCAAGCTGACCACCCCATGGTGCTTTTCTCCATCCTACATTGCCACTCAATGCCTATCCTAATTCAGACCCTCCGATTCACACCACCCCGTGATGTTTTTCTCACTCCTACTAGTGAATGTAATGTAACACACACCCATACAATGCGCACCACCCCGTGATGTTTTTCTCACTCCTACTAGTGAATGTAATGTAACACACACGCATACAATGCGCACGACCCCGTGATGTTTTTCTCACTCCTAGTTGTGAATGTAATGTAACACACACCCATACAATGCGCACCACCCCGTGATGTTTTTCTCACTCCTACTAGTGAATGTAATGTAACACACACCCATCCAATGCGCACCACCCCGTGATGTTTTTCTCACTCCTACTAGTGAATGTAATGTAACACACACCCATACAATGCGCACCACCCCGTGATGTTTTTCTCACTCCTACTAGTGAATGTAATGTAACACACACCCATACAATGCGCACCACCCCGTGATGTTTTTCTCACTCCTACTAGTGAATGTAATGTAACACACACCCATACAATGCGCACCACCCCGCGATGTTTTTCAGAAACCTATCCTGCATTGCCACTGCGTGTTCCCTGACCTCCCCATGCTGACCACCCCGCGGTGCTTTTCTCCATCCTACATTGTCACTCACTGCCTATCCTAATTCAGACCCTCCGATACACACCACCACGTGATGTTTTTCTCACTCCTACTAGTGAATGTAATGTAACACACTCCCATACAATGCGCACCACCCCGTGATGTTTTTCTCACTCCTACTAGTGAATGTAATGTAACACACACCCATGCAATGCGCACCACCCCGTGATGTTTTTCTCACTCCTATTAGTGAATGTAATGTAACACACACCCATACAATGCGCACCACCCCGTGATGTTTTTCTCACTCCTACTAGTGAATCTAATGTAACACACACCAATACAATGCGCAGCACCCCGCGATGTTTTTCAGAAACCTATCCTACATTGCCACTGCATGTTCCCTGACCTCCCCATGCTGACCACCCCGCGGTGCTTTTCTCTATCCTACATTGCCACTCACTGCCTATCCTAATTCAGACCCTCCGATTCACACCAACCCGTGATGTTTTTCTCACTCCTAGTAGTGAATGTAATGTAACACACACCCATACAATGCGCACCACCCCGTGATGTTTTTCTCACTCCTACTAGTGAATGTAATGTAACACACACCCATACAATGCGCACCACCCCGTGATGTTTTTCTCACTCCTACTAGTGAATGTAATGTAACACACACCCATGCAATGCGCACCACCCCGTGATGTTTTTCACACTCCTATTAGTGAATGTAATGTAACACACACCCATACAATGCGCACCACCCCGTGATGTTTTTCTCACTCCTTCTAGTGAATCTAATGTAACACACACCAATACAATGCGCACCACCCTGCAATGTTTTTCAGAAACCTATCCTACATTGCCACTGCATTTTCCCTGACCTCCCCAAGCTGACCACCCCATGGTGCTTTTCTCCATCCTACATTGCCACTCACTGCCTATCCTAAATCAGACCCTCCGATTCACACCACCCCGTGATGTTTTTCTCACTCCTAGTAGTGAATGTAATGTAACACACACCCATACAATGCGCACCACCCCGTGATGTTTTTCTCACTCCTACTAGTGAATGTAATGTAACACACACGCATACAATGCGCACCACCCCGTGATGTTTTTCTCACTCCTAGTTGTGAATGTAATGTAACACACACCCATACAATGCGCACCACCCCGTGATGTTTTTCTCACTCCTACTAGTGAATGTAATGTAACACACACCCATACAATGCGCACCACCCCGTGATGTTTTTCTCACTCCTACTAGTGAATGTAATGTAACACACACCCATGCAATGCGCACCACCCCGTGATGTTTTTCACACTCCTATTAGTGAATGTAATGTAACACACACCCATACAATGCGCACCACCCCGTGATGTTTTTCTCACTCCTTCTAGTGAATCTAATGTAACACACACCAATACAATGCGCACCACCCCGCAATGTTTTTCAGAAACCTATCCTACATTGCCACTGCATGTTCCCTGACCTCCCCAAGCTGACCACCCCATGGTGCTTTTCTCCATCCTACATTGCCACTCACTGCCTATCCTAATTCAGACCCTCCGATTCACACCACCACGTGATCTTTTTCTCACTCCTAGTAGTGAATGTAATGTAACACACACCCATACAATGCGCACCACCCCGTGATGTTTTTCTCACTCCTACTAGTGAATGTAATGTAACACACACCCATACAATGCGCACCACCCCGTGATGTTTTTCTCACTCCTATTAATGAATGTAATGTAACACACCCCCATACAATGCGCACCACCCCGCGATGTTTTTCAGAAACCTATCCTACATTGCCACTGCATGTTCCCTGACCTCAGCATGCTGACCACCCCGCGGTGCTTTTCTCCATCCTACATTGCCACTCACTGCCTATCCTAATTCAGACCCTCCGATTCACACCACCCCGTGATGTTTTTCTCACTCCTAGTAGTGAATGTAATGTAACACACACCCATACAATGCGCACCTCCCCGTGATGATTTTCTCACTCCTACTAGTGAATGTAAAGTAACACACACCCATACAATGTGCACCACCCCGTGATGTTTTTCTCACTCCTACTAGTGAATGTAATGTAACACACACCCATACAATGCGCACCACCCCGTGATGTTTTTCTCACTCCTACTAGTGAATGTAATGTAACACACACCCATACAATGCGCACCACCCCGTGATGTTTTTCTCACTCCTATTAGTGAATGTAATGTCACACACACCCATACAATGCGCACCACCCCGTGATGTTTTTCTCACTCCTACTAGTGAATGTAATGTAACACACACCCATACAATGCGCACCACCCCGCGATGTTTTTCAGAAACCTATCCTACATTGCCACTGCATGTTCCCTGACCTCCCCATGCTGACCACCCCGCGGTGCTTTTCTCCATCCTACATTGTCACTCACTGCCTATCCTAATTCAGACCCTCCGATTCACACCACCCCGTGATGTTTTTCTCACTCCTAGTAGTGAATGTAATGTAACATACACCCATACAATGCGCACCACCCCGTGATGTTTTTCTCACTCCTACTAGTGCATCTAATGTAACACTCACCCATACAATGTGCACCACCCCGCGATGTTTTTCAGAAACCTATCCTACATTGCCACTGCGTGTTCCCTGACCTCCCCATGCTGACCACCCCGCGGTGCTTTTCTCCATCCTACATTGTCACTCACTGCCTATCCTAATTCAGACCCTCCGATACACACCACCCCGTGATGTTTTTCTCACTCCTACTAGTGAATGTAATGTAACACACTCCCATAAAATGCGCACCACCCCGTGATGTTTTTCTCACTCCTACTAGTGAATGTAAAGTAACACACACCCATGCAATGCGCACCACCCCGTGATGTTTTTCACACTCCTTTTAGTGAATGTAATGTAACACACACCCATAAAATGCGCACCACCCCGTGATGTTTTTCTCACTCCTACTAGTGAATCTAATGTAACACACACCCATACAATGCGCACCACCCCGTGATGTTTTTCTCACTCCTATTAATGAATGTAATGTAACACACCCCCATAAAATGCGCACCACCCCGCGATGTTTTTCAGAAACCTATCCTACATTGCCACTGCATGTTCCCTGACCTCCCCATGCTGACCACCCCGCGGTGCTTTTCTCCATCCTACATTGTCACTCACTGCCTATCCTAATTCAGACCCTCCGATACACACCACCCCGTGATGTTTTTCTCACTCCTACTAGTGAATGTAATGTAACACACTCCCATAAAATGCGCACCACCCCGTGATGTTTTTCTCACTCCTACTAGTGAATCTAATGTAACACACACCAATACAATGCGCACCACCCCGCGATGTTTTTCAGAAACCTATCCTACATTGCCACTGCATGTTCCCTGACCTCCCCATGCTGACCACCCCGCGGTGCTTTTCTCCATCCTACATTGCCACTCACTGCCTATCCTAATTCAGACCCTCCGATTCACACCAACCCGTGATGTTTTTCTCACTCCTAGTAGTGAATGTAATGTAACACACACCCATACAATGCGCACCACCCCGTGATGTTTTTCTCACTCCTACTAGTGAATGTAATGTAACACACACCCATACAATGCGCACCACCCCGTGATGTTTTTCTCACTCCTACTAGTGAATGTAATGTAACACACACCCATGCAATGCGCACCACCCCGTGATGTTTTTCACACTCCTATTAGTGAATGTAATGTAACACACACCCATACAATGCGCACCACCCCGTGATGTTTTTCTCACTCCTTCTAGTGAATCTAATGTAACACACACCAATACAATGCGCACCACCCCGCAATGTTTTTCAGACACCTATCCTACATTGCCACTGCATGTTCCCTGACCTCCCCAAGCTGACCACCCCATGGTGCTTTTCTCCATCCTACATTGCCACTCACTGCCTATCCTAATTCAGACCCTCCGATTCACACCACCCCGTGATCTTTTTCTCACTCCTAGTAGTGAATGTAATGTAACACACACCCATACAATGCGCACCACCCCGTGATGTTTTTCTCACTCCTACTAGTGAATGTAATGTAACACACACGCATACAATGCGCACCACCCCGTGATGTTTTTCTCACTCCTACTAGTGAATGTAATGTAACACACACCCATACAATGCGCACCACCCCGTGATCTTTTTCTCACTCCTACTAGTGAATGTAATGTAGCACACACCCATACAATGCGCACCACCCCGTGATGTTTTTCTCACTCCTACTAGTGAATGTAATGTAACACACACCCATACAATGCGCACCACCCCGCGATGTTTTTCAGAAACCTATCCTACATTGCCACTGCATGTTCCCTGACCTCCCCATGCTGACCACCCCATGGTGCTTTTCTCCATCCTACATTGCCACTCAATGCCTATCCTAATTCAGACCCTCCGATTCACACAACCCCGTGATGTTTTTCTCACTCCTACTAGTGAATATAATGTAACACACACCCATAAAATACGCACCACCCCGTGATGTTTTTCTCACTCCTACTAGTGAATGTAATGTAACACACACGCATACAATGCGCACCACCCCGTGATGTTTTTCTCACTCCTAGTTGTGAATGTAATGTAACACACACCCATACAATGCGCACCACCCCGTGATGTTTTTCTCACTCCTATTAGTGAATGTAATGTAACACACACCCATACAATGCGCACTACCCCGTGATGTTTTTCTCACTCCTACTAGTGAATGTAATGTAACACACACCCATACAATGCGCACCACCCCGTGATGTTTTTCTCACTCCTACTAGTGAATGTAATGTTACACACACCCATACAATGCGCACCACCCCGTGATGTTTTTCTCACTCCTACTAGTGAATGTAATGTAACACACACCCATACAATGCGCACCACCCCGCGATGTTTTTCAGAAACCTATCCTACATTGCCACTGCGTGTTCCCTGACCTCCCCATGCTGACCACCCCGCAGTGCTTTTCTCCATCCTACATTGTCACTCACTGCCTATCCTAATTCAGACCCTCCGATACACACCACCCCTTGATGTTTTTCTCACTCCTACTAGTGAATGTAATGTAACACACTCCCATACAATGCGCACCACCCCGTGATGTTTTTCTCACTCCTACTAGTGAATGTAATGTAACACACACCCATGCAAGGCGCACCACCCCGTGATGTTTTTCTCACTCCTATTAGTGAATGTAATGTAACACACACCCATACAATGCGCACCACCCCGTGATGTTTTTCTCACTCCTACTAGTGAATCTAATGTAACACACACCAATACAATGCGCAGCACCCCGCGATGTTTTTCAGAAACCTATCCTACATTGCCACTGCATGTTCCCTGACCTCCCCATGCTGACCACCCCGCGGTGCTTTTCTCCATCCTACATTGCCACTCACTGCCTATCCTAATTCAGACACTCCGATTCACACCAACCCGTGATGTTTTTCTCACTCCTAGTAGTGAATGTAATGTAACACACACCCATACAATGCGCACCACCCCGTGATGTTTTTCTCACTCCTACTAGTGAATGTAATGTAACACACACCCATACAATGCGCACCACCCCGTGATGTTTTTCTCACTCCTACTAGTGATTTTAATGTAACACACACCCATACAGTGCGCACCACCCCGTGATGTTTTTCTCACTCCTACTAGTGGATGTAATGTAACACACACCCATACAATGCGCACCACCCCGTGATGTTTTTCTCACTCCTACTAGTGAATGTAATGTAACACACACGCATACAATGCGCACCACCCCGTGATGTTTTTCTCACTCCTAGTTGTGAATGTAATGTAACACACACCCATACAATGCGCACCACCCCGTGATGTTTTTCTCACTCCTACTAGTGAACGTAATGTAACACACACCCATACAATGCGCACCACCCCGTGATCTTTTTCTCACTCCTACTAGTGAATGTAATGTAACACACACCCATACAATGCGCACCACCCCGTGATGTTTTCTCACTCCTACTAGTGAATGTAATGTAACACACACCCATACAATGCGCACCACTCCGTGATGTTTTTCTCACTCCTATTAGTGAATGTAATGTAACACACACCCATACAATGCGCACCACCCCGCGATGTTTTTCAGAAACCTATCCTACATTGCCACTGCATGTTCCCTTACCTCAGCATGCTGACCACCCCGCGGTGCTTTTCTCCATCCTACATTGCCACTCACTGCCTATCCTAATTCAGACCCTCCGATTCACACCACCCCGTGATGTTTTTCTCACTCCTACTAGTGAATGTAATGTAACACACACCCATACAATGCGCACCACCCCGTTATGTTTTTCTCACTCCTACTAGTGAATGTAAAGTAACACACACCCATACAATGCGCACCACCCCGTGATGTTTTTCTCACTCCTACTAGTGAATGTAATGTAACACACACCCATACAATGCGCACCACCCCGTGATGTTTTTCTCACTCCTACTAGTGAATGTAATGTAACACACACCCATACAATGCGCACCACCCCGTGATGTTTTTCTCACTCCTATTATTGAATGTAATGTAACACACACCCATACAATGCGCACCACCCCGTGATGTTTTTCTCACTCCTACTAGTGAATGTAATGTAACACACACCCATACAATGCGCACCACCCCGCGATGTTTTTCAGAAACCTATCCTACATTGCCACTGCATGTTCCCTGACCTCCCCATGCTGACCACCCCGCGGTGCTTTTCTCCATCCTACATTGCCACTCACTGCCTATCCTAATTCAGACCCTCCGATTCACACCACCCCGTGATGTTTTTCTCACTCCTAGTAGTGAATGTAATGTAAGATACACCCATACAATGCGCACCACCCCGTGATGTTTTTCTCACTCCTACTAGTGCATCTAATGTAACACACACCCATACAATGTGCACCACCCCGCGATGTTTTTCAGAAACCTATCCTACATTGCCACTGCGTGTTCCCTGACCTCCCCATGCTGACCACCCCGCGGTGCTTTTCTCCATCCTACATTGTCACTCACTGCCTATCCTAATTCAGACCCTCCGATACACACCACCCCGTGATGTTTTTCTCACTCCTACTAGTGAATGTAATGTAACACACTCCCATACAATGCGCACCACCCCGTGATGTTTTTCTCACTCCTACTAGTGAATGTAATGTAACACACACCCATGCAATGCGCACCACCCCGTGATGTTTTTCTCACTCCTATTAGTGAATGTAATGTAACACACACCCATAAAATGCGCACCACCCCGTGATGTTTTTCTCACTCCTACTAGTGAATCTAATGTAACACACACCAATACAATGCGCATCACCCCGCGATGTTTTTCAGAAACCTATCCTACATTGCCACTGCATGTTCCCTGACCTCCCCATGCTGACCACCCCGCGGTGCTTTTCTCCATCCTACATTGCCACTCACTGCCTATCCTAATTCAGACACTCCGATTCACACCAACCCGTGATGTTTTTCTCACTCCTAGTAGTGAATGTAATGTAACACACACCCATACAATGCGCACCACCCCGTGATGTTTTTCTCACTCCTACTAGTGAATGTAATGTAACACACACCCATACAATGCGCACCACCCCGTGATGTTTTTCTCACTCCTATTAGTGAATGTAATGTAACACACACCCATAAAATGCGCACCACCCCGTGATGTTTTTCTCACTCCTACTAGTGAATGTAATGTAACACACACCCATACAATGCGCACCACCCCGCGATGTTTTTCAGAAACCTATCCTACATTGCCACTGCATGTTCCGTGACCTCCCCAAGCTGACCACCCCATGGTGCTTTTCTCCATCCTACATTGCCACTCACTGCCTATCCTAATTCAGACCCTCCGATTCACACCACCCTGTGATCTTTTTCTCACTCCTAGTAGTGAATGTAATGTAACACACACCCATACAATGCGCACCACCCCGTGATGTTTTTCTCACTCCTACTAGTGAATGTAATGTAACACACACGCATACAATGCGCACCACCCCATGATGTTTTTCTCACTCCTACTAGTGAATGTAATGTAACACACACCCATACAATGCGCACCACCCCGTGATGTTTTTCTCACTCCTACTAGTGAATGTAATGTAACACACACCCATACAATGCGCACCACCCCGTGATGTTTTTCTCACTCCTACTAGTGAATGTAATGTAACACACACCCATACAATGCGCACCACCCCGTGATGTTTTTCTCACTCCTACTAGTGAATGTAATGTAACACACACCCATACAATGCGCACCACCCCGTGATGTTTTTCTCACTCCTACTAGTGAATGTAATGTAACACACACCCATACAATGCGCACCACGCCGTGATGTTTTTCTCACTCCTACTAGTGAATGTAATGTAACATACACCGATGCAATGCGCACCACCCCGTGATGTTTTTCACACTCCTATTAGTGAATGTAATGTAACACACACCCATCGAATGCACACCACCCAGTGATGTTTTTCTCACTCCTTCTAGTGAATCTAATGTAACACACACCAATACAAGGCGCACCACCCCGCAATGTTTTTCAGAAACCTATCCTTCATTGCCACTGCATGTTCCCTGACCTCCCCAAGCTGACCACCCCATGGTGCTTTTCTCCATCCTACATTGCCACTCAATGCCTTTCCTAATTCAGACCCTCCGATTCACACCACCCCGTGATGTTTTTCTCACTCCTACTAGTGAATGTAATGTAACACACACCCATGCAATGCGCACCACCCCGTGATGTTTTTCTCACTCCTTCTAGTGAATGTAATGTAACACACACGCATACAATGCGCACCACCCAGTGATGTTTTTCTCACTCCTAGTTGTGAATGTAATGTAACACACACCCATACAATGCGCACCACCCCGTGATGTTTTTCTCACTCCTACTAGTGAATGTAATGTAACACACACCCATACAATGCGCACCACCCCGTGATGTTTTTCTCACTCCTACTAGTGAATGTAATGTAACACACACCCATACAATGCGCACCACCCCGTGATGTTTTTCTCACTCCTACTAGTGAATGTAATGTAACACACACCCATACAATGCGCACCACCCCGTGATGTTTTTCTCACTCCTACTAGTGAATGTAATGTAACACACACCCATACAATGCGCACCACCCCGCGATGTTTTTCAGAAACCTATCCTACATTGCCACTGCGTGTTCCCTGACCTCCCCATGCTGACCACCCCGCGGTGCTTTTCTCCATCCTACATTGTCACTCACTGCCTATCCTAATTCAGACCCTCCGATACACACCACCCCGTGATGTTTTTCTCACTCCTACTAGTGAATGTAATGTAACACACTCCCATACAATGCGCACCACCCCGTGATGTTTTTCTCCCTCCTACTAGTGAATGTAATGTAACACACACCCATGCAATGCGCACCACCCCGTGATGTTTTTCTCACTCCTATTAGTGAATGTAATGTAACACACAACCATACAATGCGCACCACCCCGTGATGTTTTTCTCACTCCTACTAGTGAATCTAATGTAACACACACCAATACAATGCGCAGCACCCCGCGATGTTTTTCAGAAACCTATCCTACATATCCACTGCATGTTCCCTGACCTCCCCATGCTGACCACCCCGCGGTGCTTTTCTCCATCCTACATTGCCACTCACTGCCTATCCTAATTCAGACCCTCCGATTCACACCAACCCGTGATGTTTTTCTCACTCCTAGTAGTGAATGTAATGTAACACACACCCATACAATGCGCACCACCCCGTGATGTTTTTCTCACTCCTACTAGTGAATGTAATGTAACACACACCCATACAATGCGCACCACCCCGTGATGTTTTTCTTACTCCTACTAGTGAATGTAATGTAACACACACCCATGCAATGCGCACCACCCCGTGATGTTTTTCACACTCCTATTAGTGAATGTAATGTAACACACACCCATACAATGCGCACCACCCCGTGATGTTTTTCTCACTCCTTCTAGTGAATCTAATGTAACACACACCAATACAATGCGCACCACCCTGCAATGTTTTTCAGAAACCTATCCTACATTGCCACTGCATGTTCCCTGACCTCCCCAAGCTGACCACCCCATGGTGCTTTTCTCCATCCTACATTGCCACTCACTGCCTATCCTAATTCAGACCCTCCGATTCACACCACCCCGTGATGTTTTTCTCACTCCTAGTAGTGAATGTAATGTAACACACACCCATACAATGCGCACCACCCCGTGATGTTTTTCTCACTCCTACTAGTGAATGTAATGTAACACACACGCATACAATGCGCACCACCCCGTGATGTTTTTCTCACTCCTAGTTGTGAATGTAATGTAACACACACCCATACAATGCGCACCACCTCGTGATGTTTTTCTCACTCCTACTAGTGAATTTAATGTAACACACACCCATACAGTGCGCACCACCCCGTGATGTTTTTCTCACTCCTACTAGTGGATGTAATGTAACACACACCCATACAATGCGCACCACCCCGTGATGTTTTTCTCACTCCTACTAGTGAATGTAATGTAACACACACGCATACAATGCGCACCACCCCGTGATGTTTTTCTCACTCCTAGTTGTGAATGTAATGTAACACACACCCATACAATGCGCACCACCCCGTGATGTTTTTCTCACTCCTACTAGTGAATGTAATGTAACACACACCCATACAATGCGCACCACCCCATGATCTTTTTCTCACTCCTACTAGTGAATGTAATGTAACACACACCCATACAATGCGCACCACCCCGTGATGTTTTCTCACTCCTACTAGTGAATGTAATGTAACACACACCCATACAATGCGCACCACTCCGTGATGTTTTCCTCACTCCTATTAGTGAATGTAATGTAACACACACCCATACAATGCGCACCACCCCGCGATGTTTTTCAGAAACCTATCCTACATTGCCCCTGCATGTTCCCTGACCTCAGCATGCTGACCACCCCGCGGTGCTTTTCTCCATCCTACATTGCCACTCACTGCCTATCCTAATTCAGACCCTCCGATTCACACCACCCCGTGATGTTTTTCTCACTCCTAGTAGTGAATGTAATGTAACACACACCCATACAATGCGCACCACCCCGTTATGTTTTTCTCACTCCTACTAGTGAATGTAAAGTAACACACACCCATACAATGCGCACCACCCCGTGATGTTTTTCTCACTCCTACTAGTGAATGTAATGTAACACACACCCATACAATGCGCACCACCCCGTGATGTTTTTCTCACTCCTACTAGTGAATGTAATGTAACACACACCCATACAATGCGCACCACCCCGTGATGTTTTTCTCACTCCTATTAGTGAATGTAATGTAACACACACCCATACAATGCGCACCACCCCGTGATGTTTTTCTCACTCCTACTAGTGAATGTAATGTAACACACACCCATACAATGCGCACCACCCCGCGATGTTTTTCAGAAACCTATCCTACATTGCCACTGCATGTTCCCTGACCTCCCCATGCTGACCACCCCGCGGTGCTTTTCTCCATCCTACATTGCCACTCACTGCCTATCCTAATTCAGACCCTCCGATTCACACCACCCCGTGATGTTTTTCTCACTCCTAGTAGTGAATGTAATGTAACATACACCCATACAATGCGCACCACCCCGTGATGTTTTTCTCACTCCTACTAGTGCATCTAATGTAACACACACCCATACAATGTGCACCACCCCGCGATGTTTTTCAGAAACCTATCCTACATTGCCACTGCGTGTTCCCTGACCTCCCCATGCTGACCACCCCGCGGTGCTTTTCTCCATCCTACATTGTCACTCACTGCCTATCCTAATTCAGACCCTCCGATACACACCACCCCGTGATGTTTTTCTCACTCCTACTAGTGAATGTAATGTAACACACTCCCATACAATGCGCACCACCCCGTGATGTTTTTCTCACTCCTACTAGTGAATGTAATGTAACACACACCCATGCAATGCGCACCACCCCGTGATGTTTTTCTCACTCCTATTAGTGAATGTAATGTAACACACACCCATAAAATGCGCACCACCCCGTGATGTTTTTCTCACTCCTACTAGTGAATCTAATGTAACACACACCAATACAATGCGCACCACCCCGCGATGTTTTTCAGAAACCTATCCTACATTGCCACTGCATGTTCCCTGACCTCCCCATGCTGACCACCCCGCGGTGCTTTTCTCCATCCTACATTGCCACTCACTGCCTATCCTAATTCAGACACTCCGATTCACAACTACCCGTGATGTTTTTCTCACTCCTAGTAGTGAATGTAATGTAACACACACCCATACAATGCGCACCACCCCGTGATGTTTTTCTCACTCCTACTAGTGAATGTAATGTAACACACACCCATACAATGCGCACCACCCCGTGATGTTTTTCTCACTCCTACTAGTGAATGTAATGTAACACTCACCCATGCAATGCGCACCACCCCGTGATGTTTTTCACACTCCTATTAGTGAATGTAATGTAACACACACCCATACAATGCGCACCACCCCGTGATGTTTTTCTCACTCCTTCTAGTGAATCTAATGTAACACACACCAATACAATGCGCACCACCCCGCAATGTTTTTCAGAAACCTATCCTACATTGCCACTGCATGTTCCCTGACCTCCCCAAGCTGACCACCCCATGGTGCTTTTCTCCATCCTACATTGCCACTCACTGCCTATCCTAATTCAGACCCTCCGATTCACACCACCCTGTGATCTTTTTCTCACTCCTAGTAGTGAATGTAATGTAACACACACCCATACAATGCGCACCACCCCGTCATGTTTTTCTCACTCCTACTAGTGAATGTAATGTAACACACACGCATACAATGCGCACCACCCCATGATGTTTTTCTCACTCCTACTAGTGAATGTAATGTAACACACACCCATACAATGCGCACCACCCCGTGATGTTTTTCTCACTCCTACTAGTGAATGTAATGTAACACACACCCATACAATGCGCACCACCCCGTGATGTTTTTCTCACTCCTACTAGTGAATGTAATGTAACACACACCCATACAATGCGCACCACCCCGTGATGTTTTTCTCACTCCTACTAGTGAATGTAATGTAACACACACCCATACAATGCGCACCACCCCGTGATGTTTTTCTCACTCCTACTAGTGAATGTAATGTAACACACACCCATACAATGCGCACCACGCCGTGATGTTTTTCTCACTCCTACTAGTGAATGTAATGTAACATACACCGATGCAATGCGCACCACCCCGTGATGTTTATCACACTCCTATTAGTGAATGTAATGTAACACACACCCATCGAATGCACACCACCCCGTGATGTTTTTCTCACTCCTTCTAGTGAATCTAATGTAACACACACCAATACAAGGCGCACCACCCCGCAATGTTTTTCAGAAACCTATCCTACATTGCCACTGCATGTTCCCTGACCTCCCCAAGCTGACCACCCCATGGTGCTTTTCTCCATCCTACATTGCCACTCAATGCCTTTCCTAATTCAGACCCTCCGATTCACACCACCCCGTGATGTTTTTCTCACTCCTACTAGTGAATGTAATGTAACACACACCCATACAATGCGCACCACCCCGTGATGTTTTTCTCACTCCTACTAGTGAATGTAATGTAACACACACCCATACAATGCGCACCACACCGTGATGTTTTTCTCACTCCTAGTTGTGAATGTAATGTAACCCACACCCATACAATGCGCACCACCCCGTGATGTTTTTCTCACTCCTACTAGTGAATGTAATGTAACACACACCCATACAATGCGCACCACACCGTGATGTTTTTCTCACTCCTACTAGTGAATGTAATGTAACACACACCCATACAATGCGCACCACCCCGTGATGTTTTTCTCACTCCTACTAGTGAATGTAATGTAACACACACCCATACAATGCGCACCACCCCGTGATGTTTTTCTCACTCCTACTAGTGAATGTAATGTAACACACACCCATACAATGCGCACCACCCCGCGATGTTTTTCAGAAACCTATCCTACATTGCCACTGCGTGTTCCCTGACCTCCCCATGCTGACCACCCCGCGGTGCTTTTCTCCATCCTACATTGTCACTCACTGCCTATCCTAATTCAGACCCTCCGATACACACCACCCCGTGATGTTTTTCTCACTCCTACTAGTGAATGTAATGTAACACACTCCCATACAATGCGCACCACCCCGTGATGTTTTTCTCCCTCCTACTAGTGAATGTAATGTAACACACACCCATGCAATGCGCACCACCCCGTGATGTTTTTCTCACTCCTATTAGTGAATGTAATGTAACACACAACCATACAATGCGCACCACCCCGTGATGTTTTTCTCACTCCTACTAGTGAATCTAATGTAACACACACCAATACAATGCGCAGCACCCCGCGATGTTTTACAGAAACCTATCCTACATTGCCACTGCATGTTCCCTGACCTCCCCATGCTGACCACCCCGCGGTGCTTTTCTCCATCCTACATTGCCACTCACTGCCTATCCTAATTCAGACCCTCCGATTCACACCAACCCGTGATGTTTTTCTCACTCCTAGTAGTGAATGTAATGTAACACACACCCATACAATGCGCACCACCCCGTGATGTTTTTCTCACTCCTACTAGTGAATGTAATGTAACACACACCCATACAATGCGCACCACCCCGTGATGTTTTTCTTACTCCTGCTAGTGAATGTAATGTAACACACACCCATGCAATGCGCACCACCCCGTGATGTTTTTCACACTCCTATTAGTGAATGTAATGTAACACACACCCATACAATGCGCACCACCCCGTGATGTTTTTCTCACTCCTTCTAGTGAATCTAATGTAACACACACCAATACAATGCGCACCACCCTGCAATGTTTTTCAGAAACCTATCCTACATTGCCACTGCATGTTCCCTGACCTCCCCAAGCTGACCACCCCATGGTGCTTTTCTCCATCCTACATTGCCACTCACTGCCTATCCTAATTCATACCCTCCGATTCACACCTCCCCGTGATGTTTTTCTCACTCCTAGTAGTGAATGTAATGTAACACACACCCATACAATGCGCACCACCCCGTGATGTTTTTCTCACTCCTACTAGTGATTGTAATGTAACACACACGCATACAATGCGCACCACCCCGTGATGTTTTTCTCACTCCTAGTTGTGAATGTAATGTAACACACACCCATACAAAGCGCACCACCCCGTGATGTTTTTCTCACTCCTACTAGTGAATGTAATGTAACACACACCCATACAATGCGCACCACCCCGTGATGTTTTTCTCACTCCTACTAGTGGATGTAATGTAACACACACCCATACAATGCGCACCACCCCGTGATGTTTTTCTCACTCCTACTAGTGAATGTAATGTAACACACACGCATACAATGTGCACCACCCCGTGATGTTTTTCTCACTCCTAGTTGTGAATGTAATGTAACACACACCCATACAATGCGCACCACCCCGTGATGTTTTTCTCACTCCTACTAGTGAATGTAATGTAACACACACCCATACAATGCGCACCACCCCGTGATCTTTTTCTCACTCCTACTAGTGAATGTAATGTAACACACACCCATACAATGTGCACCACCCCGTGATGTTTTTCTCACTCCTACTAGTGAATGTAATGTAACACACACCCATACAATGCGCACCACCCCGTGATGTTTTTCTCACTCCTATTAGTGAATGTAATGTAACACACACCCATACAATGCGCACCACCCCGCGATGTTTTTCAGAAACCTATCCTACATTGCCACTGCATGTTCCCTGACCTCAGCATGCTGACCACCCCGCGGTGCTTTTCTCCATCCTACATTACCACTCACTGCCTATCCTAATTCAGACCCACCGATTCACACCACCCCGTGATGTTTTTCTCACTCCTAGTATTGAATGTAATGTAACACACACCCATACAATGCGCACCACCCCGTGATGTTTTTTTCACTCCTACTAGTGAATGTAAAGTAACACACACCCATACAATGTGCACCACCCCGTGATGTTTTTCTCACTCCTACTAGTGAATGTAATGTAACACACACCCATACAATGCACACCACCCCGTGATGTTTTTCTCACTCCTACTAGTGAATGTAATGTAACACACACCCATACAATGCGCACCACCCCGTGATGTTTTTCTCACTCCTATTAGTGAATGTAATGTAACACACACCCATACAATGCGCACCACCCCGTGATGTTTTTCTCACTCCTACTAGTGAATGTAATGTAACACACACCCATACAATGCGCACCACCCCGCGATGTTTTTCAGAAACCTATCCTACATTGCCACTGCATGTTCCCTGACCTCCCCATGCTGACCACCCCGCGGTGCTTTTCTCCATCCTACATTGCCACTCACTGCCTATCCTAATTCAGACCCTCCGATTCACACCACCCCGTGATGTTTTTCTCACTCCTAGTAGTGAATGTAATGTAACATACACCCGTACAATGCACACCACCCCGTGATGTTTTTCTCACTCCTACTAGTGCATCTAATGTAACACACACCCATACAATGTGCACCACCCCGCGATGTTTTTCAGAAACCTATCCTACATTGCCACTGCGTGTTCCCTGACCTCCCCATGCTGACCACCCCGCGGTGCTTTTCTCCATCCTACATTGTCACTCACTGCCTATCCTAATTCAGACCCTCCGATACACACCACCCCGTGATGTTTTTCTCACTCCTACTAGTGAATGTAATGTAACACACTCCCATACAATGCGCACCACCCCGTGATGTTTTTCTCACTCCTACTAGTGAATGTAATGTAACACACACCCATACAATGCGCACCACGCCGTGATGTTTTTCTCACTCCTACTAGTGAATGTAATGTAACATACACCGATGCAATGCGCACCACCCCGTGATGTTTATCACACTCCTATTAGTGAATGTAATGTAACACACACCCATCGAATGCACACCACCCCGTGATGTTTTTCTCACTCCTTCTAGTGAATCTAATGTAACACACACCAATACAAGGCGCACCACCCCGCAATGTTTTTCAGAAACCTATCCTACATTGCCACTGCATGTTCCCTGACCTCCCCAAGCTGACTACCCCCTGGTGCTTTTCTCCATCCTACATTGCCACTCAATGCCTTTCCTAATTCAGACCCTCCGATTCACACCACCCCGTGATGTTTTTCTCACTCCTACTAGTGAATGTAATGTAACACACACCCATACAATGCGCACCACCCCGTGATGTTTTTCTCACTCCTTCTAGTGAATGTAATGTAACACACACGCATACAATGCGCACCACCCCGTGATGTTTTTCTCACTCCTAGTTGTGAATGTAATGTAACACACACCCATACAATGCGCACCACCCCGTGATGTTTTTCTCACTCCTACTAGTGAATGTAATGTAACACACACCCATACAATGCGCACCACCCCGTGATGTTTTTCTCACTCCTACTAGTGAATGTAATGTAACACACACCCATACAATGCGCACCACCCCGTGATGTTTTTCTCACTCCTACTAGTGAATGTAATGTAACACACACCCATAAAATGCGCACCACCCCGTGATGTTTTTCTCACTCCTACTAGTGAATGTAATGTAACACACACCCATATAATGCGCACCACCCCGCGATGTTTTTCAGAAACCTATCCTACATTGCCACTGCGTGTTCCCTGACCTCCCCATGCTGACCACCCCGCGGTGCTTTTCTCCATCCTACATTGTCACTCACTGCCTATCCTAATTCAGACCCTCCGATACACACCACCCCGTGATGTTTTTCTCACTCCTACTAGTGAATGTAATGTAACACACTCCCATACAATGCGCACCACCCCGTGATGTTTTTCTCCCTCCTACTAGTGAATGTAATGTAACACACACCCATGCAATGCGCACCACCCCGTGATGTTTTTCTCACTCCTATTAGTGAATGTAATGTATCACCCAACCATACAATGCGCACCACCCCGTGATGTTTTTCTCACTCCTACTAGTGAATCTAATGTAACACACACCAATACAATGCGCAGCACCCCGCGATGTTTTACAGAAACCTATTCTACATTGCCACTGCATGTTCCCTGACCTCCCCATGCTGACCACCCCGCGGTGCTTTTCTCCATCCTACATTGCCACTCACTGCCTATCCTAATTCAGACCCTCCGATTCACACCAACCCGTGATGTTTTTCTCACTCCTAGTAGTGAATGTAATGTAACACACACCCATACAATGCGCACCACCCCGTGATGTTTTTCTCACTCCTACTAGTGAATGTAATGTAACACACACCCATACAATGCGCACCACCCCGTGATGTTTTTCTTACTCCTACTAGTGAATGTAATGTAACACACACCCATGCAATGCGCACCACCCCGTGATGTTTTTCACACTCCTATTAGTGAATGTAATGTAACACACACCCATACAATGCGCACCACCCCGTGATGTTTTTCTCACTCCTTCTAGTGAATCTAATGTAACACACACCAATACAATGCGCACCACCCTGCAATGTTTTTCAGAAACCTATCCTACATTGCCACTGCATGTTCCCTGACCTCCCCAAGCTGACCACCCCATGGTGCTTTTCTCCATCCTACATTGCCACTCACTGCCTATCCTAATTCATACCCTCCGATTCACACCTCCCCGTGATGTTTTTCTCACTCCTAGTAGTGAATGTAATGTAACACACACCCATACAATGCGCACCACCCCGTGATGTTTTTCTCACTCCTACTAGTGATTGTAATGTAACACACACGCATACAATGCGCACCACCCCGTGATGTTTTTCTCACTCCTAGTTGTGAATGTAATGTAACACACACCCATACAAAGCGCACCACCCCGTGATGTTTTTCTCACTCCTACTAGTGAATGTAATGTAACACACACCCATACAATGCGCACCACCCCGTGATGTTTTTCTCACTCCTACTAGTGGATGTAATGTAACACACACCCATACAATGCGCACCACCCCGTGATGTTTTTCTCACTCCTACTAGTGAATGTAATGTAACACACACGCATACAATGTGCACCACCCCGTGATGTTTTTCTCACTCCTAGTTGTGAATGTAATGTAACACACACCCATACAATGCGCACCACCCCGTGATGTTTTTCTCACTCCTACTAGTGAATGTAATGTAACACACACCCATACAATGCGCACCACCCCGTGATCTTTTTCTCACTCCTACTAGTGAATGTAATGTAACACACACCCATACAATGTGCACCACCCCGTGATGTTTTTCTCACTCCTACTAGTGAATGTAATGTAACACACACCCATACAATGCGCACCACCCCGTGATGTTTTTCTCACTCCTATTAGTGAATGTAATGTAACACACACCCATACAATGCGCACCACCCCGCGATGTTTTTCAGAAACCTATCCTACATTGCCACTGCATGTTCCCTGACCTCAGCATGCTGACCACCCCGCGGTGCTTTTCTCCATCCTACATTGCCACTCACTGCCTATCCTAATTCAGACCCACCGATTCACACCACCCCGTGATGTTTTTCTCACTCCTAGTAGTGAATGTAATGTAACACACACCCATACAATGCGCACCACCCCGTGATGTTTTTTTCACTCCTACTAGTGAATGTAAAGTAACACACACCCATACAATGTGCACCACCCCGTGATGTTTTTCTCACTCCTACTAGTGAATGTAATGTAACACACACCCATACAATGCACACCACCCCGTGATGTTTTTCTCACTCCTACTAGTGAATGTAATGTAACACACACCCATACAATGCGCACCACCCCGTGATGTTTTTCTCACTCCTATTAGTGAATGTAATGTAACACACACCCATACAATGCGCACCACCCCGTGATGTTTTTCTCACTCCTACTAGTGAATGTAATGTAACACACACCCATACAATGCGCACCACCCCGCGATGTTTTTCAGAAACCTATCCTACATTGCCACTGCATGTTCCCTGACCTCCCCATGCTGACCACCCCGCGGTGCTTTTCTCCATCCTACATTGCCACTCACTGCCTATCCTAATTCAGACCCTCCGATTCACACCACCCCGTGATGTTTTTCTCACTCCTAGTAGTGAATGTAATGTAACATACACCCGTACAATGCACACCACCCCGTGATGTTTTTCTCACTCCTACTAGTGCATCTAATGTAACACACACCCATACAATGTGCACCACCCCGCGATGTTTTTTAGAAACCTATCCTACATTGCCACTGCGTGTTCCCTGACCTCCCCATGCTGACCACCCCGCGGTGCTTTTCTCCATCCTACATTGTCACTCACTGCCTATCCTAATTCAGACCCTCCGATACACACCACCCCGTGATGTTTTTCTCACTCCTACTAGTGAATGTAATGTAACACACTCCCATACAATGCGCACCACCCCGTGATGTTTTTCTCACTCCTACTAGTGAATGTAATGTAACACACACCCATGCAATGCGCACCACCCCGTGATGTTTTTCTCACTCCTATTAGTGAATGTAATGTAACACACACCCATAAAATGCGCACCACCCCGTGATGTTTTTCTCACTCCTACTAGTGAATCTAATGTAACACACACCAATACAATGCGCACCACCCCGCGATGTTTTTCAGAAACCTATCCTAAATTGCCACTGCATGTTCCCTGACCTCCCCATGCTGACCACCCCGCGGTGCTTTTCTCCATCCTACATTGCCACTCACTGCCTATCCTAATTCAGACCCTCCGATTCACACCAACCCGTGATGTTTTTCTCACTCCTAGTAGTGAATGTAATGTAACACACACCCATACAATGCGCACCACCCCGTGATGTTTTTCTCACTCCTACTAGTGAATGTAATGTAACACACACCCATACAATGCGCACCACCCCGTGATGTTTTTCTCACTCCTACTAGTGAATGTAATGTAACACACACCCATGCAATGCGCACCACCCCGTGATGTTTTTTACACTCCTATTAGTGAATGTAATGTAACACACACCCATACAATGCGCACCACCCCGTGATGTTTTTCTCACTCCTTCTAGTGAATCTAATGTAACACACACCAATACAATGCGCACCACCCCGCAATGTTTTTCAGAAACCTATCCTACATTGCCACTGCATGTTCCCTGACCTCCCCAAGCTGACCACCCCATGGTGCTTTTCTCCATCCTACATTGCCACTCACTGCCTATCCTAATTCAGACCCTCCGATTCACACCACCCCGTGATCTTTTTCTCACTCCTAGTAGTGAATGTAATGTAACACTCACCCATACAATGCGCACCACCCCGTGATGTTTTTCTCACTCCTGCTAGTAAATGTAATGTAACACACACGCATACAATGCGCACCACCCCATGATGTTTTTCTCACTCCTACTAGTGAATGTAATGTAACACACACCCATACAATGCGCACCACCCCGTGATGTTTTTCTCACTCCTACTAGTGAATGTAATGTAACACACACGCATACAATGCGCACCACCCCGTGATGTTTTTCTCACTCCTACTAGTGAATGTAATGTAACACACACCCATACAATGCGCACCACCCCGTGGTGTTTTTCTCACTCCTACTAGTGAATGTAATGTAACACACACCCATACAATGCGCACCACCCCGTGATGTTTTTCTCACTCCTACTAGTGAATGTAATGTAACACACACCCATACAATGCGCACCACGCCGTGATGTGTTTCTCACTCCTACTAGTGAATGTAATGTAACACACACCGATGCAATGCACACCACCCCGTGATGTTTTTCACACTCCTATTAGTGAATGTAATGTAACACACACCCATCGAATGCGCACCACCCCGTGATGTTTTTCTCACTCCTTCTAGTGAATCTAATGTAACACACACCAATACATTGCGCACCACACCGCGATGTTTTTCAGAAACCTATCCTACATTGCCACTGCATGTTCCCTGACCTCCCCAAGCTGACCACCCCATGGTGCTTTTCTCCATCCTACATTGCCACTCAATGCCTATCCTAATTCAGACCCTCCGATTCACACCACTCGTGATGTTTTTCTCACTCCTACTAGTGAATGTAATGTAACACACACCCATACAATGCGCACCACCCCGTGATGTTTTTCTCACTCCTACTAGTGAATGTAATGTAACACACACGCATACAATGCGCACCACCCCGTGATGTTTTTCTCACTCCTAGTTGTGAATGTAATGTAACACACACCCATACAATGCGCACCACCCCGTGATGTTTTTCTCACTCCTACTAGTGAATGTAATGTAACACACACCCATACAATGCGCACCACCCCGTGATGTTTTTCTCACTCCTACTAGTGAATGTAATGTAACACACATGCATACAATGCGCACCACCCCGTGATGTTTTTCTCACTCCTAGTTGTGAATGTAATGTAACACACACCCATACAATGCGCACCACCCCGTGATGTTTTTCTCACTCCTACTAGTGAATGTAATGTAACACACACCCATACAATGCGCACCACCCCGTGATGTTTTTCTCACTCCTTCTAGTGGATGTAATGTAACACACACCCATACAATGCGCACCACCCCGTGATGTTTTTCTCACTCCTACTAGTGAATGTAATGTAACACACACGCATACAATGTGCACCACCCCGTGATGTTTTTCTCACTCCTAGTTGTGAATGTAATGTAACACACACCCATACAATGCGCACCACCCCGTGATGTTTTTCTCACTCCTACTAGTGAATGTAATGTAACACACACCCATACAATGCGCACCACCCCGTGATCTTTTTCTCACTCCTACTAGTGAATGTAATGTAACACACACCCATACAATGCGCACCACCCCGTGATGTTTTTCTCACTCCTACTAGTGAATGTAATGTAACACACACCCATACAATGCGCACCACCCCGTGATGTTTTTCTCACTCCTATTAGTGAATGTAATGTAACACACACCCATACAATGCGCACCACCCCGCGATGTTTTTCAGAAACCTATCCTACATTGCCACTGCATGTTCCCTGACCTCAGCATGCTGACCACCCCGCGTTGCTTTTCTCCATCCTACATTGCCACTCACTGCCTATCCTAATTCAGACCCTCCGATTCACACCACCCCGTGATGTTTTTCTCACTCCTAGTAGTGAATGTAATGTAACACACACCCATACAATGCGCACCACCCCGTGATGTTTTTTTCACTCCTACTAGTGAATGTAAAGTAACACACACCCATACAATGTGCACCACCCCGTGATGTTTTTCTCACTCCTACTAGTGAATGTAATGTAACACACACCCATACAATGCGCACCACCCCGTGATGTTTTTCTCACTCCTACTAGTGAATGTAATGTAACACACACCCATACAATGCGCACCACCCCGTGATGTTTTTCTCACTCCTATTAGTGAATGTAATGTAACACACACCCATACAATGCGCACCACCCCGTGATGTTTTTCTCACTCCTACTAGTGAATGTAATGTAACACACACCCATACAATGCGCACCACCCCGCGATGTTTTTCAGAAACCTATCCTACATTGCCACTGCATGTTCCCTGACCTCAGCATGCTGACCACCCCGCGGTGCTTTTCTCCATCCTACATTGCCACTCACTGCCTATCCTAATTCAGACCCACCGATTCACACCACCCCGTGATGTTTTTCTCACTCCTAGTAGTGAATGTAATGTAACACACACCCATACAATGCGCACCACCCCGTGATGTTTTTTTCACTCCTACTAGTGAATGTAAAGTAACACACACCCATACAATGTGCACCACCCCGTGATGTTTTTCTCACTCCTACTAGTGAATGTAATGTAACACACACCCATACAATGCGCACCACCCCGTGATGTTTTTCTCACTCCTACTAGTGAATGTAATGTAACACACACCCATACAATGCGCACCACCCCGTGATGTTTTTCTCACTCCTATTAGTGAATGTAATGTAACACACACCCATACAATGCGCACCACCCCGTGATGTTTTTCTCACTCCTACTAGTGAATGTAATGTAACACACACCCATACAATGCGCGCCACCCCGCGATGTTTTTCAGAAACCTATCCTACATTGCCACTGCATGTTCCCTGACCTCCCCATGCTGACCACCCCGTGGTGCTTTTCTCCATCCTACATTGCCACTCACTGCCTATCCTAATTCAGACCCTCCGATTCACACCACCCCGTGATGTTTTTCTCACTCCTAGTAGTGAATGTAATGTAACATACACCCATACAATGCACACCACCCCGTGATGTTTTTCTCACTCCTAGTAGTGCATCTAATGTAACACACACCCATACAATGTGCACCACCCCGCGATGTTTTTCAGAAACCTATCCTACATTGCCACTGCGTGTTCCCTGACCTCCCCATGCTGACCACCCCGCGGTGCTTTTCTCCATCCTACATTGTCACTCACTGCCTATCCTAATTCAGACCCTCCGATACACACCACCCCGTGATGTTTTTCTCACTCCTACTAGTGAATGTAATGTAACACACTCCCATACAATGCGCACCACCCCGTGATGTTTTTCTCACTCCTACTAGTGAATGTAATGTAACACACACCCATGCAATGCGCACCACCCCGTGATGTTTTTCTCACTCCTATTAGTGAATGTAATGTAACACACACCCATAAAATGCGCACCACCCCGTGATGTTTTTCTCACTCCTACTAGTGAATCTAATGTAACACACACCAATACAATGCGCACCACCCCGCGATGTTTTTCAGAAAGCTATCCTACATTGCCACTGCATGTTCCCTGACCTCCCCATGCTGACCACCCCGCGGTGCTTTTCTCCATCCTACATTGCCACTCACTGCCTATCCTAATTCAGACCCTCCGATTCACACCAACCCGTGATGTTTTTCTCACTCCTAGTAGTGAATGTAATGTAACACACACCCATACAATGCGCACCACCCCGTGAAGTTTTTCTCACTCCTACTAGTGAATGTAATGTAACACACACCCATACAATGCACACCACCCCGTGATGTTTTTCTCACTCCTACTAGTGAATGTAATGTAACACACACCCATGCAATGCGCACCACCCCGTGATGTTTTTTACACTCCTATTAGTGAATGTAATGTAACACACACCCATACAATGCGCACCACCCCGTGATGTTTTTCTCACTCCTTCTAGTGAATCTAATGTAACACACACCAATACAATGCGCACCACCCCGCAATGTTTTTCAGAAACCTATCCTACATTGCCACTGCATGTTCCCTGACCTCCCCAAGCTGACCACCCCATGGTGCTTTTCTCCATCCTACATTGCCACTCACTGCCTATCCTAATTCAGACCCTCCGATTCACACCACCCCGTGATCTTTTTCTCACTCCTAGTAGTGAATGTAATGTAACACACACCCATACAATGCGCACCACCCCGTGATGTTTTTCTCACTCCTGCTAGTGAATGTAATGTAACACACACGCATACAATGCGCACCACCCCATGATGTTTTTCTCACTCCTACTAGTGAATGTAATTTAACACACACCCATACAATGCGCACCACCCCGTGATGTTTTTCTCACTCCTACTAGTGAATGTAATGTAACACACACCCATACAATGCGCACCACCCCGTGATGTTTTTCTCACTCCTACTAGTGAATCTAATGTAACACACACCAATACAATGCGCACCACCCCGCGATGTTTTTCAGAAACCTATCCTAAATTGCCACTGCATGTTCCCTGACCTCCCCATGCTGACCACCCCGCGGTGCTTTTCTCCATCCTACATTGCCACTCACTGCCTATCCTAATTCAGACCCTCCGATTCACACCAACCCGTGATGTTTTTCTCACTCCTAGTAGTGAATGTAATGTAACACACACCCATACAATGCGCACCACCCCGTGATGTTTTTCTCACTCCTACTAGTGAATGTAATGTAACACACACCCATACAATGCACACCACCCCGTGATGTTTTTCTCACTCCTACTAGTGAATGTAATGTAACACACACCCATGCAATGCGCACCACCCCGTGATGTTTTTTACACTCCTATTAGTGGATGTAATGTAACACACACCCATACAATGCGCACCACGCCGTGATGTGTTTCTCACTCCTACTAGTGAATGTAATTTAACACAGACCGATGCAATGCGCACCACCCCGTGATGTTTTTCACACTCCTATTAGTGAATGTAATGTAACACACACCCATCGAATGCACACCACCACGTGATGTTTTTCTCACTCCTTCTAGTGAATCTAATGTAACACACACCAATACAATGCGCACCACACCGCGATGTTTTTCAGAAACCTATCCTACATTGCCACTGCATGTTCCCTGACCTCCCCAAGCTGACCACCCCATGGTGCTTTTCTCCATCCTACATTGCCACTCAATGCCTATCCTAATTTAGACCCTCCGATTCACACCACCCCGTGATGTTTTTCTCACTCCTACTAGTGAATGTAATGTAACACACACGCATACAATGCGCACCACCCCGTGATGTTTTTCTCACTCCTAGTTGTGAATGTAATGTAACACACACCCATACAATGCGCACCAGCCCGTGATGTTTTTCTCACTCCTACTAGTGAATGTAATGTAACACACACCCATACAATGCGCACCACCCCGTGATGTTTTTCTCACTCCTACTAGTGGATGTAATGTAACACACACCCATACAATGCGCACCACCCCGTGATGTTTTTCTCACTCCTACTAGTGAATGTAATGTAACACACACGCATACAATGTGCACCACCCTGTGATGTTTTTCTCACTCCTAGTTGTGAATGTAATGTAACACACACCCATACAATGCGCACCACCCCGTGATGTTTTTCTCACTCCTACTAGTGAATGTAATGTAACACACACCCATACAATGCGCACCACCCCGTGATCTTTTTCTCACTCCTACTAGTGAATGTAATGTAACACACACCCATACAATGCGCACCACCCCGTGATGTTTTTCTCACTCCTACTAGTGAATGTAATGTAACACACACCCATACAATGCGCACCACGCCGTGATGTGTTTCTCACTCCTACTAGTGAATGTAATGTAACACACACCGATGCAATGCGCACCACCCCGTGATGTTTTTCACACTCCTATTAGTGAATGTAATGTAACACACACCCATCGAATGCGCACCACCCCGTGATGTTTTTCTCACTCCTTCTAGTGAATCTAATGTAACACACACCAATACAATGCGCACCACACCGCGATGTTTTTCAGAAACCTATCCTACATTGCCACTGCATGTTCCCTGACCTCCCCAAGCTGACCACCCCATGGTGCTTTTCTCCATCCTACATTGCCACTCAATGCCTATCCTAATTCAGACCCTCCGATTCACACAAGCCCGTGATGTTTTTCTCACTCCTACTAGTGAATGTAATGTAACACACACCCATACAATGCGCACCACCCCGTGATGTTTTTGTCACTCCTACTAGTGAATGTAATGTAACACACACGCATACAATGCGCACCACCCCGTGATGTTTTTCGCACTCCTAGTTGTGAATGTAATGTAACACACACCCATAAAATGCGCACCACCCCGTGATGTTTTTCACACTCCTACTAGTGAATGTAATGTAACACACACCCATACAATGCGCACCACCCCGTGATGTTTTTCTCACTCCTACTAGTGAATGTAATGTAACACACACGCATACAATGCGCACCACCCCGTGATGTTTTTCTCACTCATAGTTGTGAATGTGATGTAACACACACCCATACAATGCGCACCACCCCGTGATGTTTTTCTCACTCCTACTAGTGAATGTAATGTAACACACACCCATACAATGCGCACCACACCGTGATGTTTTTCTCACTCCTACTAGTGGATGTAATGTAACACACACCCATACAATGCGCACCACCCCGTGATGTTTTTCGCACTCCTACTAGTGAATGTAATGTAACACACACGCATACAATGTGCACCACCCTGTGATGTTTTTCTCACTCCTAGTTGTGAATGTAATGTAACACACACCCATACAATGCGCACCACCCCGTGATCTTTTTCTCACTCCTACTAGTGAATGTAATGTAACACACACCCATACAATGTGCACCACCCTGTGATGTTTTTCTCACTCCTAGTTGTGAATGTAATGTAACACACACCCATACAATGCGCACCACCCCGTGATCTTTTTCTCACTCCTACTAGTGAATGTAATGTAACACACACCCATACAATGCGCACCACCCCGTGATCTTTTTCTCACTCCTACTAGTGAATGTAATGTAACACACACCCATACAATGCGCACCACCCCGTGATGTTTTTTACACTCCTATTAGTGGATGTAATGTAACACACACCCATACAATGCGCACCACGCCGTGATGTGTTTCTCACTCCTACTAGTGAATGTAATGTAACACACACCGATGCAATGCGCACCACCCCGTGATCTTTTTCTCACTCCTACTAGTGAATGTAATGTAACACACACCCATACAATGCACACCACCCCGTGATGTTTTTCTCACTCCTACTAGTGAATGTAATGTAACACACACCCATGCAATGCGCACCACCCCGTGATGTTTTTTACACTCCTATTAGTGGATGTAATGTAACACACACCCATACAATGCGCACCACGCCGTGATGTGTTTCTCACTCCTACTAGTGAATGTAATGTAACACACACCGATGCAATGCGCACCACCCCGTGATGTTTTTCACACTCCTATTAGTGAATGTAATGTAACACACACCCATCGAATGCACACCACCACGTGATGTTTTTCTCACTCCTTCTTGTGAATCTAATGTAACACACACCAATACAATGCGCACCACACCGCGATGTTTTTCAGAAACCTATCCTACATTGCCACTGCATGTTCCCTGACCTCCCCAAGCTGACCACCCCATGGTGCTTTTCTCCATCCTACATTGCCACTCAATGCCTATCCTAATTCAGACCCTCCGATTCACACCACCCCGTGATGTTTTTCTCACTCCTACTAGTGAATGTAATGTAACACACACCCATACAATGCGCACCACCCCGTGATGTTTTTCTCACTCCTACTAGTGAATGTAATGTAACACACACGCATACAATGCGAACCACCCGTGATGTTTTTCTCACTCCTAGTTGTGAATGTAATGTAACACACACCCATACAATGCGCACCACCCCGTGATGTTTTTCTCACTCCTACTAGTGAATGTAATGTAACACACACCCATACAATGCGCACCACCCCGTGATGTTTTTCTCACTCCTACTAGTGAATGTAATGTAACACACACGCATACAATGCGCACCACCCCGTGATGTTTTTCTCACTCCTAGTTGTGAATGTAATGTAACACACACCCATACAATGCGCACCAGCCCGTGATGTTTTTCTCACTCCTACTAGTGAATGTAATGTAACACACACCCATACAATGCGCACCACCCCGTGATGTTTTTCTCACTCCTACTAGTGGATGTAATGTAACACACACCCATACAATGCGCACCACCCCGTGATGTTTTTCTCACTCCTACTAGTGAATGTAATGTAACACACACGCATACAATGTGCACCACCCTGTGATGTTTTTCTCACTCCTAGTTGTGAATGTAATGTAACACACACCCATACAATGCGCACCACCCCGTGATGTTTTTCTCACTCCTACTAGTGAATGTAATGTAACACACACCCATACAATGCGCACCACCCCGTGATCTTTTTCTCACTCCTACTAGTGAATGTAATGTAACACACACCCATACAATGCGCACCACCCCGTGATGTTTTTCTCACTCCTACTAGTGAATGTAATGTAACACACACCCATACAATGCGCACCACCCCGTGATGTTTTTCTCACTCCTATTAGTGAATGTAATGTAACACACACCCATACAATGCGCACCACCCCGCGATGTTTTTCAGAAACCTATCCTACATTGCCACTGCATGTTCCCTGACCTCAGCATGCTGACCACCCCGCGGTGCTTTTCTCCATCCTACATTGCCACTCACTGCCTATCCTAATTCAGACCCTCCGATTCACACCACCCCGTGATGTTTTTCTCACTCCTAGTAGTGAATGTAATGTAACACACACCCATACAATGCGCACCACCCCGTGATGTTTTTTTCACTCCTACTAGTGAATGTAAAGTAACACACACCCATACAATGTGCACCACCCCGTGATGTTTTTCTCACTCCTACTAGTGAATGTAATGTATCACACACCCATACAATGCGCACCACCCCGTGATGTTTTTCTCACTCCTAATAGTGAATGTAATGTAACACACACCCATACAATGCGCACCACCCCGTGATGTTTTTCTCACTCCTATTAGTGAATGTAATGTAACACACACCCATAAAATGCGCACCACCCCGTGATGTTTTTCTCACTCCTACTAGTGAATGTAATGTAACACACACGCATACAATGCGCACCACCCCGTGATGTTTTTCTCACTCCTAGTTGTGAATGTAATGTAACACACACCCATACAATGCGCACCACCCCGTGATGTTTTTCTCACTCCTACTAGTGAATGTAATGTAACACACACCCATACAATGCGCACCACCCCGCGATGTTTTTCAGAAACCTATCCTACATTGCCACTGCGTGTTCCCTGACCTCCCCATGCTGACCACCCCGCGGTGCTTTTCTCCATCCTACATTGTCACTCACTGCCTATCCTAATTCAGACCCTCCGATACACACCACCCCGTGATGTTTTTCTCACTCCTACTAGTGAATGTAATGTAACACACTCCCATACAATGCGCACCACCCCGTGATGTTTTTCTCCCTCCTACTAGTGAATGTAATGTAACACACACCCATGCAATGCGCACCACCCTGTGATGTTTTTCTCACTCCTATTAGTGAATGTAATGTAACACACAACCATACAATGCGCACCACCCCGTGATGTTTTTCTCACTCCTACTAGTGAATCTAATGTAACACACACCAATACAATGCGCAGCACCCCGCGATGTTTTACAGAAACCTATCCTACATTGCCACTGCATGTTCCCTGACCTCCCCATGCTGACCACCCCGCGGTGCTTTTCTCCATCCTACATTGCCACTCACTGCCTATCCTAATTCAGACCCTCCGATTCACACCAACCCGTGATGTTTTTCTCACTCCTAGTAGTGAATGTAATGTAACACACACCCATACAATGCGCACCACCCCGTGATGTTTTTCTCACTCCTACTAGTGAATGTAATGTAACACACACCCATACAATGCGCACCACCCCGTGATGTTTTTCTTACTCCTACTAGTGAATGTAATGTAACACACACCCATGCAATGCGCACCACCCCGTGATGTTTTTCACACTCCTATTAGTGAATGTAATGTAACACACACCCATACAATGCGCACCACCCCGTGATGTTTTTCTCACTCCTTCTAGTGAATCTAATGTAACACACACCAATACAATGCGCACCACCCTGCAATGTTTTTCAGAAACCTATCCTACATTGCCACTGCATGTTCCCTGACCTCCCCAAGCTGACCACCCCATGGTGCTTTTCTCCATCCTACATTGCCACTCACTGCCTATCCTAATTCATACCCTCCGATTCACACCTCCCCGTGATGTTTTTCTCACTCCTAGTAGTGAATGTAATGTAACACACACCCATACAATGCGCACCACCCCGTGATGTTTTTCTCACTCCTACTAGTGAATGTAATGTAACACACACCCATACAATGCGCACCACCCCGTGATGTTTTTCTTACTCCTACTAGTGAATGTAATGTAACACACACCCATGCAATGCGCACCACCCCGTGATGTTTTTCACACTCCTATTAGTGAATGTAATGTAACACACACCCATACAATGCGCACCACCCCGTGATGTTTTTCTCACTCCTTCTAGTGAATCTAATGTAACACACACCAATACAATGCGCACCACCCTGCAATGTTTTTCAGAAACCTATCCTACATTGCCACTGCATGTTCCCTGACCTCCCCAAGCTGACCACCCCATGGTGCTTTTCTCCATCCTACATTGCCACTCACTGCCTATCCTAATTCATACCCTCCGATTCACACCTCCCCGTGATGTTTTTCTCACTCCTAGTAGTGAATGTAATGTAACACACACCCATACAATGCGCACCACCCCGTGATGTTTTTCTCACTCCTACTAGTGATTGTAATGTAACACACACGCATACAATGCGCACCACCCCGTGATGTTTTTCTCACTCCTACTAGTGAATGTAATGTAACACACACGCATACAATGTGCACCACCCCGTGATGTTTTTCTCACTCCTAGTTGTGAATGTAATGTAACACACACCCATACAATGCGCACCACCCCGTGATGTTTTTCTCACTCCTACTAGTGAATGTAATGAAACACACACCCATACAATGCGCACCACCCCGTGATGTTTTTCTCACTCCTACTAGTGAATGTAATGTAACACACACCCATACAATGTGCACCACCCCGTGATGTTTTTCTCACTCCTACTAGTGAATGTAATGTAACACACACCCATACAATGAGCACCACCCCGTGATGTTTTTCTCACTCCTATTAGTGAATGTAATGTAACACACACCCATACAATGCGCACCACCCCGCGATGTTTTTCAGAAACCTATCCTACATTGCCACTGCATGTTCCCTGACCTCAGCATGCTGACCACCCCGCGGTGCTTTTCTCCATCCTACATTGCCACTCACTGCCTATCCTAATTCAGACCCACCGATTCACACCACCCCGTGATGTTTTTCTCACTCCTAGTAGTGAATGTAATGTAACACACACCCATACAATGCGCACCACCCCGTGATGTTTTTTTCACTCCTACTAGTGAATGTAAAGTAACACACACCCATACAATGTGCACCACCCCGTGATGTTTTTCTCACTCCTACTAGTGAATGTAATGTAACACACACCCATACAATGCACACCACCCCGTGATGTTTTTCTCACTCCTACTAGTGAATGTAATGTAACACACACCCATACAATGCGCACCACCCCGTGATGTTTTTCTCACTCCTATTAGTGAATGTAATGTAACACACACCCATACAGTGCGCACCACCCCGTGATGTTTTTCTCACTCCTACTAGTGAATGTAATGTAACACACAAACATACAATGCGCACCACCCCGCGATGTTTTTCAGAAACCTATCCTACATTGCCACTGCATGTTCCCTGACCTCCCCATGCTGACCACCCCGCGGTGCTTTTCTCCATCCTACATTGCCACTCACTGCCTATCCTAATTCAGACCCTCCGATTCACACCTCCCCGTGATGTTTTTCTCACTCCTAGTAGTGAATGTAATGTAACACACACCCATACAATGCGCACCACCCCGTGATGTTTTTCTCACTCCTACTAGTGAATGTAATGTAACACACACCCATACAATGCGCACCACCCCGTGATGTTTTTCTTACTCCTACTAGTGAATGTAATGTAACACACACCCATGCAATGCGCACCACCCCGTGATGTTTTTCACACTCCTATTAGTGAATGTAATGTAACACACACCCATACAATGCGCACCACCCCGTGATGTTTTTCTCACTCCTTCTAGTGAATCTAATGTAACACACACCAATACAATGCGCACCACCCTGCAATGTTTTTCAGAAACCTATCCTACATTGCCACTGCATGTTCCCTGACCTCCCCAAGCTGACCACCCCATGGTGCTTTTCTCCATCCTACATTGCCACTCACTGCCTATCCTAATTCATACCCTCCGATTCACACCTCCCCGTGATGTTTTTCTCACTCCTAGTAGTGAATGTAATGTAACACACACCCATACAATGCGCACCACCCCGTGATGTTTTTCTCACTCCTACTAGTGATTGTAATGTAACACACACGCATACAATGCGCACCACCCCGTGATGTTTTTCTCACTCCTACTAGTGAATGTAATGTAACACACACGCATACAATGTGCACCACCCCGTGATGTTTTTCTCACTCCTAGTTGTGAATGTAATGTAAAACACACCCATACAATGCGCACCACCCCGTGATGTTTTTCTCACTCCTACTAGTGAATGTAATGAAACACACACCCATACAATGCGCACCACCCCGTGATGTTTTTCTCACTCCTACTAGTGAATGTAATGTAACACACACCCATACAATGTGCACCACCCCGTGATGTTTTTCTCACTCCTACTAGTGAATGTAATGTAACACACACCCATACAATGAGCACCACCCCGTGATGTTTTCTCACTCCTATTAGTGAATGTAATGTAACACACACCCATACAATGCGCACCACCCCGCGATGTTTTTCAGAAACCTATCCTACATTGCCACTGCATGTTCCCTGACCTCAGCATGCTGACCACCCCGCGGTGCTTTTCTCCATCCTACATTGCCACTCACTGCCTATCCTAATTCAGACCCACCGATTCACACCACCCCGTGATGTTTTTCTCACTCCTAGTAGTGAATGTAATGTAACACACACCCATACAATGCGCACCACCCCGTGATGTTTTTTTCCACTCCTACTAGTGAATGTAAAGTAACACACACCCATACAATGTGCACCACCCCGTGATGTTTTTCTCACTCCTACTAGTGAATGTAATGTAACACACACCCATACAATGCACACCACCCCGTGATGTTTTTCTCACTCCTACTAGTGAATGTAATGTAACACACACCCATACAATGCGCACCACCCCGTGATGTTTTTCTCACTCCTATTAGTGAATGTAATGTAACACACACCCATACAGTGCGCACCACCCCGTGATGTTTTTCTCACTCCTACTAGTGAATGTAATGTAACACACAAACATACAATGCGCACCACCCCGCGATGTTTTTCAGAAACCTATCCTACATTGCCACTGCATGTTCCCTGACCTCCCCATGCTGACCACCCCGCGGTGCTTTTCTCCATCCTACATTGCCACTCACTGCCTATCCTAATTCAGACCCTCCGATTCACACCACCCCGTGATGTTTTTCTCACTCCTAGTAGTGAATGTTATGTAACATACACCCGTACAATGCACACCACCCGTGATGTTTTTCTCACTCCTACTAGTGCATCTAATGTAACACACACCCATACAATGTGCACCACCCCGCGATGTTTTTCAGAAACCTATCCTACATTGCCACTGCGTGTTCCCTGACCTCCCCATGCTGACCACCCCGCGGTGCTTTTCTCCATCCTACATTGTCACTCACTGCCTATCCTAATTCAGACCCTCCGATACACACCACCCCGTGATGTTTTTCTCACTCCTACTAGTGAATGTAATGTAACACACTCCCATACAATGCGCACCACCCCGTGATGTTTTTCTCACTCCTACTAGTGAATGTAATGTAACACACACCCATGCAATGCGCACCACCCCGTGATGTTTTTCTCACTCCTATTAGTGAATGTAATGTAACACACACCCATAAAATGCGCACCACCCCGTGATGTTTTTCTCACTCCTACTAGTGAATCTAATGTAACACACACCAATACAATGCGCACCACCCCGCGATGTTTTTCAGAAACCTATCCTAAATTGCCACTGCATGTTCCCTGACCTCCCCATGCTGACCACCCCGCGGTGCTTTTCTCCATCCTACATTGCCACTCACTGCCTATCCTAATTCAGACCCTCCGATTCACACCAACCCGTGATGTTTTTCTCACTCCTAGTAGTGAATGTAATGTAACACACACCCATACAATGCGCACCACCCCGTGATGTTTTTCTCACTCCTACTAGTGAATGTAATGTAACACACACCCATACAATGCGCACCACCCCGTGATGTTTTTCTCACTCCTACTAGTGAATGTAATGTAACACACACCCATGCAATGCGCACCACCCCGTGATGTTTTTTACACTCCTATTAGTGAATGTAATGTAACACACACCCATACAATGCGCACCACCCCGTGATGTTTTTCTCACTCCTTCTAGTGAATCTAATGTAACACACACCAATACAATGCGCACCACCCCGCAATGTTTTTCAGAAACCTATCCTACATTGCCACTGCATGTTCCCTGACCTCCCCAAGCTGACCACCCCATGGTGCTTTTCTCCATCCTACATTGCCACTCACTGCCTATCCTAATTCAGACCCTCCGATTCACACCACCCCGTGATCTTTTTCTCACTCCTAGTAGTGAATGTAATGTAACACACACCCATACAATGCGCACCACCCCGTGATGTTTTTCTCACTCCTGCTAGTAAATGTAATGTAACACACACGCATACAATGCGCACCACCCATGATGTTTTTCTCACTCCTACTAGTGAATGTAATGTAACACACACCCATAAAATGCGCACCACCCCGTGATGTTTTTCTCACTCCTACTAGTGAATGTAATGTAACACACACCCATACAATGCGCACCACCCCGTGATGTTTTTCTCACTCCTACTAGTGAATGTAATGTAACACACACCCATACAATGCGCACCACCCCGTGGTGTTTTTCTCACTCCTACTAGTGAATGTAATGTAACACACACCCATACAATGCGCACCACCCCGTGATGTTTTTCTCACTCCTACTAGTGAATGTAATGTAACACACACCCATACAATGCGCACCACGCCGTGATGTGTTTCTCACTCCTACTAGTGAATGTAATGTAACACACACCGATGCAATGCGCACCACCCCGTGATGTTTTTCACACTCCTATTAGTGAATGTAATGTAACACACACCAATCGAATGCGCACCACCCCGTGATGTTTTTCTCACTCCTTCTAGTGAATCTAATGTAACACACACCAATACAATGGGCACCACACCGCGATGTTTTTTAGAAACCTATCCTACATTGCCACTGCATGTTCCCTGACCTCCCCAAGCTGACCACCCCATGGTGCTTTTCTCCATCCTACATTGCCACTCAATGCCTATCCTAATTCAGACCCTCCGATTCACACCACCCCGTGATGTTTTTCTCACTCCTACTAGTGAATGTAATGTAACACACACCCATACAATGCGCACCACCCCGTGATGTTTTTCTCACTCCTACTAGTGAATGTAATGTAACACACACGCATACAATGCGCACCACCCCGTGATGTTTTTCTCACTCCTAGTTGTGAATGTAATGTAACACACACCCATACAATGCGCACCACCCCGTGATGTTTTTCTCACTCCTACTAGTGAATGTAATGTAACACACACCCATACAATGCGCACCACCCCGTGATGTTTTTCTCACTCCTACTAGTGAATGTAATGTAACACACATGCATACAATGCGCACCACCCCGTGATGTTTTTCTCACTCCTAGTTGTGAATGTAATGTAACACACACCCATACAATGCGCACCACCCCGTGATGTTTTTCTCACTCCTACTAGTGAATGTAATGTAACACACACCCATACAATGCGCACCACCCCGTGATGTTTTTCTCACTCCTACTAGTGGATGTAATGTAACACACACCCATACAATGCGCACCACCCCGTGATGTTTTTCTCACCCCTACTAGTGAATGTAATGTAACACACACGCATACAATGTGCACCACCCCGTGATGTTTTTCTCACTCCTAGTTGTGAATGTAATGTAACACACACCCATACAATGTGCACCACCCCGTGATGTTTTTCTCACTCCTACTAGTGATTGTAATGTAACACACACCCATACAATGCGCACCACCCCGTGATCTTTTTCTCACTCCTACTAGTGAATGTAATGTAACACACACCCATACAATGCGCACCACCCCGTGATGTTTTTCTCACTCCTACTAGTGAATGTAATGTAACACACACCCATACAATGCGCACCACCCCGTGATGTTTTTCTCACTCCTATTAGTGAATGTAATGTAACACACACCCATACAATGCGCACCACCCCGCGATGTTTTTCAGAAACCTATCCTACATTGCCACTGCATGTTCCCTGACCTCAGCATGCTGACCACCCCGCGTTGCTTTTCTCCATCCTACATTGCCACTCACTGCCTATCCTAATTCAGACCCTCCGATTCACACCACCCCGTGATGTTTTTCTCACTCCTAGTAGTGAATGTAATGTAACACACACCCATACAATGCGCACCACCCCGTGATGTTTTTTTCACTCCTACTAGTGAATGTAAAGTAACACACACCCATACAATGTGCACCACCCCGTGATGTTTTTCTCACTCCTACTAGTGAATGTAATGTAACACACACCCATACAATGCGCACCACCCCGTGATGTTTTTCTCACTCCTACTAGTGAATGTAATGTAACACACACCCATACAATGCGCACCACCCCGTGATGTTTTTCTCACTCCTATTAGTGAATGTAATGTAACACACACCCATACAATGCGCACCACCCCGTGATGTTTTTCTCACTCCTACTAGTGAATGTAATGTAACACACACCCATACAATGCGCACCACCCCGCGATGTTTTTCAGAAACCTATCCTACATTGCCACTGCATGTTCCCTGACCTCAGCATGCTGACCACCCCGCGGTGCTTTTCTCCATCCTACATTGCCACTCACTGCCTATCCTAATTCAGACCCACCGATTCACACCACCCCGTGATGTTTTTCTCACTCCTAGTAGTGAATGTAATGTAACACACACCCATACAATGCGCACCACCCCGTGATGTTTTTTTCACTCCTACTAGTGAATGTAAAGTAACACACACCCATACAATGTGCACCACCCCGTGATGTTTTTCTCACTCCTACTAGTGAATGTAATGTAACACACACCCATACAATGCGCACCACCCCGTGATGTTTTTCTCACTCCTACTAGTGAATGTAATGTAACACACACCCATACAATGCGCACCACCCCGTGATGTTTTTCTCACTCCTATTATTGAATGTAATGTAACACACACCCATACAATGCGCACCACCCCGTGATGTTTTTCTCACTCCTACTAGTGAATGTAATGTAACACACACCCATACAATGCGCGCCACCCCGCGATGTTTTTCAGAAACCTATCCTACATTGCCACTGCATGTTCCCTGACCTCCCCATGCTGACCACCCCGTGGTGCTTTTCTCCATCCTACATTGCCACTCACTGCCTATCCTAATTCAGACCCTCCGATTCACACCACCCCGTGATGTTTTTCTCACTCCTAGTAGTGAATGTAATGTAACATACACCCATACAATGCACACCACCCCGTGATGTTTTTCTCACTCCTACTAGTGCATCTAATGTAACACACACCCATACAATGTGCACCACCCCGCGATGTTTTTCAGAAACCTATCCTACATTGCCACTGCGTGTTCCCTGACCTCCCCATGCTGACCACCCCGCGGTGCTTTTCTCCATCCTACATTGTCACTCACTGCCTATCCTAATTCAGACCCTCCGATACACACCACCCCGTGATGTTTTTCTCACTCCTACTAGTGAATGTAATGTAACACACTCCCATACAATGCGCACCACCCCGTGATGTTTTTCTCACTCCTACTAGTGAATGTAATGTAACACACACCCATGCAATGCGCACCACCCCGTGATGTTTTTCTCACTCCTATTAGTGAATGTAATGTAACACACACCCATAAAATGCGCACCACCCCGTGATGTTTTTCTCACTCCTACTAGTGAATCTAATGTAACACACACCAATACAATGCGCACCACCCCGCGATGTTTTTCAGAAACCTATCCTACATTGCCACTGCATGTTCCCTGACCTCCCCATGCTGACCACCCCGCGGTGCTTTTCTCCATCCTACATTGCCACTCACTGCCTATCCTAATTCAGACCCTCCGATTCACACCAACCCGTGATGTTTTTCTCACTCCTAGTAGTGAATGTAATGTAACACACACCCATACAATGCGCACCACCCCGTGAAGTTTTTCTCACTCCTAATAGTGAATGTAATGTAACACACACCCATACAATGCACACCACCCCGAAATGTTTTTCTCACTCCTACTAGTGAATGTAATGTAACACACACCCATGCAATGCGCACCACCCCGTGATGTTTTTTACACTCCTATTAGTGAATGTAATGTAACACACACCCATACAATGCGCACCACCCCGTGATGTTTTTCTCACTCCTTCTAGTGAATCTAATGTAACACACACCAATACAATGTGCACCACCCCGCAATGTTTTTCAGAAACCTATCCTACATTGCCACTGCATGTTCCCTGACCTCCCCAAGCTGACCACCCCATGGTGCTTTTCTCCATCCTACATTGCCACTCACTGCCTATCCTAATTCAGACCCTCCGATTCACACCACCCCGTGATCTTTTTCTCACTCCTAGTAGTGAATGTAATGTAACACACACCCATACAATGCGCACCACCCCGTGATGTTTTTCTCACTCCTGCTAGTGAATGTAATGTAACACACACGCATACAATGCGCACCACCCCATGATGTTTTTCTCACTCCTACTAGTGAATGTAATTTAACACACACCCATACAATGCGCACCACCCCGTGATGTTTTTCTCACTCCTACTAGTGAATGTAATGTAACACACACCCATACAATGCGCACCACCCCGTGATGTTTTTCTCACTCCTACTAGTGAATGTAATGTAACACACACCCATACAATGCGCACCACCCCGTGATGTTTTTCTCACTCCTACTAGTGAATGTAATGTAACACACACCCATACAATGCGCACCACCCCGTGATGTTTTTCTCACTCCTACTAGTGAATGTAATGTAACACACACCCATACAATGCGCACCACGCCGTGATGTGTTTCTCACTCCTACTAGTGAAAGTAATGTAACACACACCGATGCAATGCGCACCACCCCGTGATGTTTTTCACACTCCTATTAGTGAATGTAATGTAACACACACCCATCGAATGCGCACCACCCCGTGATGTTTTTCTCACTCCTTCTAGTGAATCTAATGTAACACACACCAATACAATGCGCACCACACCGCGATGTTTTTCAGAAACCTATCCTACATTGCCACTGCATGTTCCCTGACCTCCCCAAGCTGACCACCCCATGGTGCTTTTCTCCATCCTACATTGCCACTCAATGCCTATCCTAATTCAGACCCTCCGATTCACACAAGCCCGTGATGTTTTTCTCACTCCTACTAGTGAATGTAATGTAACACACACCCATACAATGCGCACCACCCCGTGATGTTTTTGTCACTCCTACTAGTGAATGTAATGTAACACACACGCATACAATGCGCACCACCCCGTGATGTTTTTCTCACTCCTAGTTGTGAATGTAATGTAACACACACCCATACAATGCGCACCACCCCGTGATGTTTTTCTCACTCCTACTAGTGAATGTAATGTAACACACACCCATACAATGCGCACCACCCCGTGATGTTTTTCTCACTCCTACTAGTGAATGTAATGTAACACACACGCATACAATGCCCACCACCCCGTGATGTTTTTCTCACTCCTAGTTGTGAATGTAATGTAACACACACCCATACAATGCGCACCACCCCGTGATGTTTTTCTCACTCCTACTAGTGAATGTAATGTAACACACACCCATACAATGCGCACCACACCGTGATGTTTTTCTCACTCCTACTAGTGGATGTAATGTAACACACACCCATACAATGCGCACCACCCCGTGATGTTTTTCTCACTCCTACTAGTGAATGTAATGTAACACACACGCATACAATGTGCACCACCCTGTGATGTTTTTCTCACTCCTAGTTGTGAATGTAATGTAACACACACCCATACAATGCGCACCACCCCGTGATGTTTTTCTCACTCCTACTAGTGAATGTAATGTAACACACACCCATACAATGCGCACCACCCCGTGATCTTTTTCTCACTCCTACTAGTGAATGTAATGTAACACACACCCATACAATGCGCACCACCCCGTGATGTTTTTCTCACTCCTACTAGTGAATGTAATGTAACACACACCCATACAATGCACACCACCCCGTGATGTTTTTCTCACTCCTACTAGTGAATGTAATGTAACACACACCCATGCAATGCGCACCACCCCGTGATGTTTTTTACACTCCTATTAGTGAATGTAATGTAACACACACCCATACAATGCGCACCACGCCGTGATGTGTTTCTCACTCCTACTAGTGAATGTAATGTAACACACACCGATGCAATGCGCACCACCCCGTGATGTTTTTCACACTCCTATTAGTGAATGTAATGTAACACACACCCATCGAATGCACACCACCCCGTGATGTTTTTCTCACTCCTTCTAGTGAATCTAATGTAACACACACCAATACAATGCGCACCACACCGCGATGTTTTTCAGAAACCTATCCTACATTGCCACTGCATGTTCCCTGACCTCCCCAAGCTGACCACCCCATGGTGCTTTTCTCCATCCTACATTGCCAATCAATGCCTATCCTAATTCAGACCCTCCGATTCACACCACCCCGTGATGTTTTTCTCACTCCTACTAGTGAATGTAATGTAACACACACCCATACAATGCGCACCACCCCGTGATGTTTTTCTCACTCCTACTAGTGAATGTAATGTAACACACACGCATACAATGCGCACCACCCCGTGATGTTTTTCTCACTCCTAGTTGTGAATGTAATGTAACACACACCCATACAATGCGCACCACCCCGTGATATTTTTCTCACTCCTACTAGTGAATGTAATGTAACACACACCCATACAATGCGCACCACCCCGTGATGTTTTTCTCACTCCTACTAGTGAATGTAATGTAACACACACGCATACAATGCGCACCACCCCGTGATGTTTTTCTCACTCCTAGTTGTGAATGTAATGTAACACACACCCATACAATGCGCACCAGCCCGTGATGTTTTTCTCACTCCTACTAGTGAATGTAATGTAACACACACCCATACAATGCGCACCACCCCGTGATGTTTTTCTCACTCCTACTAGTGGATGTAATGTAACACACACCCATACAATGCGCACCACCCCGTGATGTTTTTCTCACTCCTACTAGTGAATGTAATGTAACACACACGCATACAATGTGCACCACCCTGTGATGTTTTTCTCACTCCTAGTTGTGAATGTAATGTAACACACACCCATACAATGCGCACCACCCCGTGATGTTTTTCTCACTCCTACTAGTGAATGTAATGTAACACACACCCATACAATGCGCACCACCCCGTGATCTTTTTCTCACTCCTACTAGTGAATGTAATGTAACACACACCCATACAATGCGCACCACCCCGTGATGTTTTTCTCACTCCTACTAGTGAATGTAATGTAACACACACCCATACAATGCACACCACCCCGTGATGTTTTTCTCACTCCTATTAGTGAATGTAATGTAACACACACCCATACAATGCGCACCACCCCGCGATGTTTTTCAGAAACCTATCCTACATTGCCACTGCATGTTCCCTGACCTCAGCATGCTGACCACCCCGCGGTGCTTTTCTCCATCCTACATTGCCACTCACTGCCTATCCTAATTCAGACCCTCCGATTCACACCACCCCGTGATGTTTTTCTCACTCCTAGTAGTGAATGTAATGTAACACACACCCATACAATGCGCACCACCCCGTGATGTTTTTTTCACTCCTACTAGTGAATGTAAAGTAACACACACCCATACAATGTGCACCACCCCGTGATGTTTTTCTCACTCCTACTAGTGAATGTAATGTAACACACACCCATACAATGCGCACCACCCCGTGATGTTTTTCTCACTCCTACTAGTGAATGTAATGTAACACACACCCATACAATGCGCACCACCCCGTGATGTTTTTCTCACTCCTATTAGTGAATGTAATGTAACACACACCCATAAAATGCGCACCACCCCGTGATGTTTTTCTCACTCCTACTAGTGAATGTAATGTAACACACACCCATACAATGCGCACCAACCCGCGATGTTTTTCAGAAACCTATCCTACATTGCCACTGCATGTTCCCTGACCTCCCCATGCTGACCACCCCGCGGTGCTTTTCTCCATCCTACATTGCCACTCACTGCCTATCCTAATTCAGACCCTCCGATTCACACCACCCCGTGATGTTTTTCTCACTCCTACTAGTGAATGTAATGTAACACACTCCCATACAATGCGCACCACCCCGTGATGTTTTTCTCACTCCTACTAGTGAATGTAATGTAACACACACCCATGCAATGCGCACCACCCCGTGATGTTTTTCTCACTCCTATTAGTGAATGTAATGTAACACACACCCATAAAATGCGCACCACCCCGTGATGTTTTTCTCACTCCTACTAGTGAATCTAATGTAACACACACCAATACAATGCGCACCACCCCGCGATGTTTTTCAGAAACCTATCCTACATTGCCACTGCATGTTCCCTGACCTCCCCATGGTGACCACCCCGCGGTGCTTTTCTCCATCCTACATTGCCACTCACTGCCTATCCTAATTCAGACCCTCCGATTCACACCACCCCGTGATCTTTTTCTCAGTCCTAGTAGTGAATGTAATGTAACACACACCCATACAATGCGCACCACCCTGTGATGTTTTTCTCACTCCTACTAGTGAATGTAATGTAACACACACGCATACAGTGCGCACCACCCCATGATGTTTTTCTCACTCCTACTAGTGAATGTAATGTAACACACACCCATACAATGCGCACCACCCCGTGATGTTTTTCTCACTCCTACTAGTGAATGTAATGTAACACACACCCATACAATGCGCACCACCCCGTGATGTTTTTCTCACTCCTACTAGTGAATGTAATGTAACACACACCCATGCAATGCGCACCACCCCGTGATGTTTTTCTCACTCCTACTAGTGAATGTAATGTAACACACACCCATACAATGCGCACCACCCCATGATGTTTTTCTCACTCCTACTAGTGAATGTAATGTAACACACACCCATACAATGCGCACCACGCCGTGATGTTTTTCTCACTCCTACTAGTGAATGTAATGTAACACACACCGATGCAATGCGCACCACCCCGTGATATTTTTAACACTCCTATTAGTTAATGTAATGTAACACACACCCATCGAATGCGCACCACCCCGTGATGTTTTTCTCACTCCTTCTAGTGAATCTAATGTAACACACACCAATACAATGCGCACCACACCGCGATGTTTTCAGAAACCTATCCTACATTGCCACTGCATGTTCCCTGACCTCCCCAAGCTGACCACCCCATGGTGCTTTTCTCCATCCTACATTGCCACTCAATGCCTATCCTAATTCAGACCCTCCGATTCACACCACCCCGTGATGTTTTTCTCACTCCTACTAGTGAATGTAATGTAACACACACCCATACAATGCGCACCACCCGTGATGTTTTTCTCACTCCTACTAGTGAATGTAATGTAACACACACGCATACAATGCGCACCACCCCGTGATGTTTTTCTCACTCCTAGTTGTGAATGTAATGTAACACACACCCATACAATGTGCACCACCCCGTGATGTTTTTCTCACTCCTACTAGTGAATGTAATGTAACACACACCCATACAATGCGCACCACCCCGTGATGTTTTTCTCACTCCTACTAGTGAATGTAATGTAACACACACCCATACAATGCGCACCACCCCGTGATGTTTTTCTCACTCCTACTAGTGAATGTAATGTAACACACACCCATACAATGCGCACCACCCCGTGATGTTTTTCTCACTCCTATTAGTGAATGTAATGTAACACACACCCATACAATGCGCACCACCCCGTGATGTTTTTCTCACTCCTACTAGTGAATGTAATGTAACACACACCCATACAATGCGCACCACCCCGCGATGTTTTTCAGAAACCTATCCTACATTGCCACTGCATGTTCCCTGACCTCCCCATGCTGACCACCCCGCGGTGCTTTTCTCCATCCTACATTGCCACTCACTGCCTATCCTAATTCAGACCCTCCGATTCACACCACCCCGTGATGTTTTTCTCACTCGTAGTAGTGAATGTAATGTAACACACACCCATACAATGCGCACCACCCCGTGATGTTTTTCTCACTCCTACTAGTGAATGTAAAGTAACACACACCCATACAATGTGCACCACCCCATGATGTTTTTCTCACTCCTACTAGTGAATGTAATGTAACACACACCCATACAATGCGCACCACCCCGTGATGTTTTTCTCACTCTTACTAGTGAATGTAATGTAACACACACCCATACAATGCGCACCACCTCGTGATGTTTTTCTCACTCCTATGAGTGAATGTAATGTAACACACACCCATACAATGCGCACCACCCCATGATGTTTTTCTCACACCTACTAGTGAATGTAATGTAACACACACCCATAAAATGCGCACCACCCCGCGATGTTTTTCAGAAACCAATCCTACATTGCCACTGCATGTTCCCTGACCTCAGCATGCTGACCACCCCGCGGTGCTTTTCTCCATCCTACATTGCCACTCACTGCCTATCCTAATTCAGACCCTCCGATTCACACCACCCCGTGATGTTTTTCTCACTCCTAGTAGTGAATGTAATGTAACACACACCCATACAATGCGCACCACCCCGTGATGTTTTTCTCACTCCTACTAGTGAATGTAAAGTAACACACACCCATACAATGTGCACCACCCCATGATGTTTTTCTCACTCCTACTAGTGAATCTAATGTAACACACACCCATACAATACGCACCACCCCGTGATGTTTTTCTCACTCCTATTAGTGAATGTAATGTAACACACACCCATACAATGCGCACCACCCCGTGATGTTTTTCTCACTCCTACTAGTGAATGTAATGTAACACACACCCATACAATGCGCACCACCCCGCGATGTTTTTCAGAAACCTATCCTACATTGCCACTGCATGTTCCCTGACCTCCCCATGCTGACCACCCCGCGGTGCTTTTCTCCATCCTACATTGCCACTCACTGCCTATCCTAATTCAGACCCTCCGATTCACACCACCCCGTGATGTTTTTCTCACTCCTAGTAGTGAATGTAATGTAACATACACCCATACAATGCGCACCACCCCGTGATGTTTTTCTCACTCCTACTAGTGCATCTAATGTAACACACACCCATACAATGTGCACCACCCCACGATGTTTTTCAGAAACCTATCCTACATTGCCACTGCGTGTTCCCTGACCTCCCCATGCTGACCACCCCGCGGTGCTTTTCTCCATCCTACATTGTCACTCACTGCCTATCCTAATTCAGACCCTCCGATACACACCACCCCGTGATGTTTTTCTCACTCCTACTAGTGAATGTAATGTACCACACTCCCATACAATGCGCACCACCCCGTGATCTTTTTCTCACTCCTACTAGTGAATGTAATGTAACACACACCCATGCAATGCGCACCACCCCGTGATGTTTTTCTCACTCCTATTAGTGAATGTAATGTAACACACACCCATAAAATGCGCACCACCCCGTGATGTTTTTCTCACTCCTACTAGTGAATCTAATGTAACACACACCAATACAATGCGCACCACCCCGCGATGTTTTTCAGAAACCTATCCTACATTGCCACTGCATGTTCCCTGACCTCCCCATGCTGACCACCCCGCGGTGCTTTTCTCCATCCTACATTGCCACTCACTGCCTATCCTAATTCAGACCCTCCGATTCACACCAACCCCTGATGTTTTTCTCACTCCTAGTAGTGAATGTAATGTAACACACACCCATTCAATGCGCACCACCCCGTGATGTTTTTCTCACTCCTACTAGTGAATGTAATGTAACACACACCCATACAATGCGCACCACCCCGTGATGTTTTTCTCACTCCTACTAGTGAATGTAATGTAACACACACCCATGCAATGCGCACCACCCCGTGATGTTTTTCACACTCCTATTAGTGAATGTAATGTAACACACACCCATACAATGCGCACCACCCCGTGATGTTTTTCTCACTCCTTCTAGTGAATCTAATGTAACACACACCAATACAATGCGCACCACATCGCAATGTTTTTCAGAAACCTATCCTACATTGCCACTGCATGTTCCCTGACCTCCCCAAGCTGACCACCCCATGGTGCTTTTCTCCATCCTACATTGCCACTCACTGCCTATCCTAATTCAGACCCTCCGATTCACACCACCCTGTGATGTTTTTCTCACTCCTAGTAGTGAATGTAATGTAACACACACCCATACAATGAGCACCACCCCGTGATGTATTTCTCACTCCTACTAGTGAATGTAATGTAACACACACGCATACAATGCGCACCACCCCGTGATGTTTTTCTCACTCCTAGTTGTGAATGTAATGTAACACACACCCATACAATGCGCACCACCCCGTGATGTTTTTCTCACTCCTACTAGTGAATGTAATGTAACACACACCCATACAATGCGCACCACCCCGTGATGTTTTTCTCACTCCTATTAGTGAATGTAATGTAACACACACCCATACAATGCGCACCACCCCGCGATGTTTTTCAGAAACCTATCCTACATTGCCACTGCATGTTCCCTGACCTCAGCATGCTGACCACCCCGCGGTGCTTTTCTCCATCCTACATTGCCACTCACTGCCTATCCTAATTCAGACCCTCCGATTCACACCACCCCGTGATGTTTTTCTCACTCCTAGTAGTGAATGTAATGTAACACACACCCATACAATGCGCACCACCCCGTGATGTTTTTTTCACTCCTACTAGTGAATGTAAAGTAACACACACCCATACAATGTGCACCACCCCGTGATGTTTTTCTCACTCCTACTAGTGAATGTAATGTAACACACACCCATACAATGCGCACCACCCCGTGATGTTTTTCTCACTCCTACTAGTGAATGTAATGTAACACACACCCATACAATGCGCACCACCCCGTGATGTTTTTCTCACTCCTATTAGTGAATGTAATGTAACACACACCCATACAATGCGCACCACCCCGTGATGTTTTTCTCACTCCTACTAGTGAATGTAATGTAACACACACCCATACAATGCGCACCACCCCGCGATGTTTTTCAGAAACCTATCCTACATTGCCACTGCATGTTCCCTGACCTCCCCATGCTGACCACCCCGCGGTGCTTTTCTCCATCCTACATTGCCACTCACTGCCTATCCTAATTCAGACCCCCGATTCACACCACCCCATGATGTTTTTCTCACTCGTAGTAGTGAATGTAATGTAACACACACCCATACAATGCGCACCACCCCGTGATGTTTTTCTCACTCCTACTAGTGAATGTAAAGTAACACACACCCATACAATGTGCACCACCCCGTGATGTTTTTCTCACTCCTACTAGTGAATGTAAAGTAACACACACCCATACAATGTGCACCACCCCGTGATGTTTTTCTCACACCTACTAGTGAATGTAATGTAACACACACCCATACAATGCGCACCACCCCGCGATGTTTTTCAGAAACCAATCCTACATTGCCACTGCATGTTCCCTGACCTCAGCATGCTGACCACCCGGCGGTGCTTTTCTCCATCCTACATTGCCACTCACTGCCTATCCTAATTCAGACCCTCCGATTCACACCACCCCGTGATGTTTTTCTCACTCCTAGTAGTGAATGTAATGTAACACACACCCATACAATGCGCACCACCCCGTGATGTTTTTCTCACTCCTACTAGTGAATGTAAAGTAACACACACCCATACAATGTGCACCACCCCGTGATGTTTTTCTCACTCCTACTAGTGAATCTAATGTAACACACACCCATACAATACGCACCACCCCGTGATGTTTTTCTCACTCCTATTAGTGAATGTAATGTAACACACACCCATACAATGCGCACCACCCCGTGATGTTTTTCTCACTCCTACTAGTGAATGTAATGTAACACACACCCATACAATGCGCACCACCCCGCGATCTTTTTCAGAAACCTATCCTACATTGCCACTGCATGTTCCCTGACCTCCCCATGCTGACCACCCCGCGGTGCTTTTCTCCATCCTACATTGCCACTCACTGCCTATCCTAATTCAGACCCTCCGATTCACACCACCCCGTGATGTTTTTCTCACTCCTAGTAGTGAATGTAATGTAACATACACCCATACAATGCGCACCACCCCGTGATGTTTTTCTCACTCCTACTAGTGCATCTAATGTAACACACACCCATACAATGTGCACCACCCCACGATGTTTTTCAGAAACCTATCCTACATTGCCACTGCGTGTTCCCTGACCTCCCCATGCTGACAACCACGCGGTGCTTTTCTCCATCCTACATTGTCACTCACTGCCTATCCTAATTCAGACCCTCCGATACACACCACCCCGTGATGTTTTTCTCACTCCTACTAGTGAATGTAATGTACCACACTCCCATACAATGCGCACCACCCCGTGATCTTTTTCTCACTCCTACTAGTGAATGTAATGTAACACACACCCATGCAATGCGCACCACCCCGTGATGTTTTTCTCACTCCTATTAGTGAATGTAATGTAACACACACCCATAAAATGCGCACCACCCCGTGATGTTTTTCTCACTCCTACTAGTGAATCTAATGTAACACACACCAATACAATGCGCACCACCCCGCGATGTTTTTCAGAAACCTATCCTACATTGCCACTGCATGTTCCCTGACTTCCCCATGCTGACCACCCCGCGGTGCTTTTCTCCATCCTACATTGCCACTCACTGCCTATCCTAATTCAGACCCTCCGATTCACACCAACCCCTGATGTTTTTCTCACTCCTAGTAGTGAATGTAATGTAACACACACCCATACAATGCGCACCACCCCGTGATGTTTTTCTCACTCCTACTAGTGAATGTAATGTAACACACACCCATGCAATGCGCACCACCCCGTGATGTTTTTCACACTCCTATTAGTGAATGTAATGTAACACACACCCATACAATGCGCACCACCCCGTGATGTTTTTCTCACTCCTTCTAGTGAATCTAATGTAACACACACCAATACAATGCGCACCACCCGGCAATGTTTTTCAGAAACCTATCCTACATTGCCACTGCATGTTCCCTGACCTCCCCAAGCTGACCACCCCATGGTGCTTTTCTCCATCCTACATTGCCACTCACTGCCTATCCTAATTCAGACCCTCCGATTCACACCACCCTGTGATGTTTTTCTCACTCCTAGTAGTGAATGTAATGTAACACACACCCATACAATGAGCACCACCCCGTGATGTTTTTCTCACTCCTACTAGTGAATGTAATGTAACACACACGCATACAATGCGCACCACCCCGTGATGTTTTTCTCACTCCTAGTTGTGAATGTAATGTAACACACACCCATACAATGCGCACCACCCCGTGATGTCTTTCTCACTCCTACTAGTGAATGTAATGAAACACACACCCATACAATGCGCACCACCCCGTGATGTTTTTCTCACTCCTACTAGTGAATGTAATGTAACACACACCCATACAATGCGCACCACCCCGTGATGTTTTTCTCACTCCTACTAGTGAATGTAATGTAACACACACCCATACAATGCGCACCACCCCGTGATGTTTTTCTCACTCCTATTAGTGAATGTAATGTAACACACACCCATAAAATGCGCACCACCCCGTGATGTTTTTCTCACTCCTACTAGTGAATGTAATGTAACACACACCCATACAATGCGCACCACCCCGCGATGTTTTTCAGAAACCTATCCTACATTGCCACTGCATGTTCCCTGACCTCCCCATGCTGACCACCCCACGGTGCTTTTCTCCATCCTACATTGCCACTCACTGCCTATCCTAATTCAGACCCTCCGATTCACACCACCCCGTGATGTTTTTGTCACTCCTATTAGTGAATGTAATGTAACACACTCCCATACAATGCGCACCACCCCGTGATGTTTTTCTCACTCCTACTAGTGAATGTAATGTAACACACACCCATGCAATGCGCACCACCCCGTGATGTTTTCTCACTCCTATTAGTGAATGTAATGTAACACACACCCATAAAATGCGCACCACCCCGTGATGTTTTTCTCACTCCTACTAGTGAATCTAATGTAACACACACCAATACAATGCGCACCACC